>NC_086172.1:25617500-25927500 GCF_023053635.1 Elgaria multicarinata webbii
GGATGCTCCCAGGCACCCCTGGACCAGCCTCATGGGTGCTTGGGTGGGCGGGTGCAGCGTCTGCGGTGCTGGAAAGCCCTCAACTGCACTCCTTCCCATGTAGACGCTAGGAAGGCGCATCAATGCAGCTGTGCCCCGGCTCACGCCACCGGGCGCAGCATTACCAAAGTCATATAGACGAGGGCCCTATGTCAGTAAAATCAGACAACCTCCTGTGATCTTTAAGAAATGGCTACAATTACAGGACTATTGGACTGTGCTAATCTTTAATCTGGATAAAATATTGAAACTGGTTTTAAGATGGAGAAGGATGGATTGGGTTCACAAGAATTCTTAAGAAATTCCAGGACTGATATGGACATGAACCTCTTTTGTCAAACGTTAAAACAGGCAAAAAGGGGGGGGGGAAGAAAAGAAAGAGAGAGAGATCAGTGTTTAATAAACCTTTCCTTAATTTTGGAATGATTTTCTAAACTGTATTCTTGTTTTAAAAATTCCCATTATACATCTGAAAATAGACGTCTTTAAGATTCTTATGCAATATTATCTTAGAATTGCAACAACTTCTGCACATACCAGAGAGGGGGAAGGCAGAGATTGCTTAATAGCTACTTTAGCATTGATTAGGAGAGACGGGCAGAAAATAACTTCTACATTAGCAACTAAACTTCTACATTAATTTATTTAAACTAGAACTCACCTCTGGATCGAAATGCACTTCCAACTTCTCCTGTTTCTTTCTAACCACCTGCCCAGTACCACGACTTAATAGAGACAGATTGGACATTTCAACAATAGTGCATATACAATTTCTGAGGCCTTTCCCTTTGCTTCTAAGAGTATAACTTTACTCCATTTTAGGACATCTTCAACTGACCATAAAGCTAAACAACACCGTGAAGTGTGGCTCTATTTAATAGCAGACATGAATCCTTTCATGGATTAATAGCAGACATTAAACCTGCTCTGTATTAAGAGGATGGATCGAAATAACAGAAAAGCCCATAGAGAAAGCTCATCCACTGTTGTGTTCTGTCCTGAATGTTACTTTTCCTATCAGCGGTCCTGTTGTTGTTGTTTCTTCTGTTCCGGTTGGTCCAAGGATTTGTGAACCGCCGCCATCCTCTTGATTGTGCTCTGAGGTTGTTTCTGTGTTGCTATGGCAGCAAAAGGAAATTAAGTTGTTTAAACCAGCAAGAGGGAAGGTCCGGAAGAAAGAGAGAGAGAGAGAGAGAGAGAGAAGATTTTGAAAGGACCAGGATCAGATTTCAAGAATGAGTTATCCTGCAAATGCTCCCTAAATGGAAGAGTGACATTATCTTTCATGTAGCCAGCAACTTTCAACATTCGAGAAATATTATTATTCAATTAAAAGGAGCACAGAGCAGAATTTTTATAATCTGCAGCTGTTCGAAAGAGTTCCACCCTAAATCCCAGGTGGTCCAGTTCCTAGTGGGACTTCTTTTTTTCCTTCAAATTGTGCAAAACGTTTTGCTCCATGAAAGAACTTCAATTTGTTTGTGATTAGTCTGGACTGAAGTCTTTTACTATTCCTCTTTCTGATTATTACTCCACCCTTCCTCCTTAATTTTGGAGACTTTTTAAAAGTCCCCAAACAGCATTTGCCAAGAGGATCTTCTGATCCTCTCCAGCATATGCCTCCCTCACCCCACCTCCGCACAGCTAATTTCCATTTTTGGATTAAAAATTGTGAGGTGTGGGGGAAGAATTAAGCATTGCCCTCTTGTTTGTGTCATTTGCCTTTGAAGAGTGTCTGGAAACTTTAGGTGGTCCTGAATGCGGCAACCAGACTGTTGACTGGAGCCGGTCCATGGGACTTCCTTATTACAACAGCTGCATTGGCTTCTGCAAGGCTGGCCCTCCTATGAGGTGGAGTGAATCCTTTGCCTCAGGCAGCTTATGAGGAGAAGCCACGTACGGGTCGTGTGCTCCACACTGCCAGCAGAGCCGCTTGCCACTGCCTCGGAAGTTCCTTGCTCCGTCTCTTATGACCTTCCACTCTTTTGTACATACCTTTCTTTTGCAACAAACCTTTGGCTCACTGAACTGAAGTTATTCTGTTCAACCACTGAATGTTCTGTTTATCCGCAGTGCCTTTCTGTTTAACATGTTTTTTAAAACTGTGATGTTTTTGTTTTTAAAATATGGCATGAGTCACATTGAGCATCGGAGAAGAAACTGAATGGCGGGGAATAGATATTTTAAATAAATAAACAGTTTTGCTGTTATATCTGAGTAGGATCACACTGACCTGGTTTACACATAATGCTAACCTATGTTTATTTAACCCATAGTTAACCTAGGGTTTGTTGTCCTACCCAAGATTTGTCTAGAAGACAATTGAATAAATTGTGGTTTGTTTTCTCATTCCCTGGGTTATTTCCCTCGCCCTTTGCCCACTGCCTCACTCTATCCCACTGCAGCCCGGTAGTGCTGTTTTTATTTTATTTTTTTCTTGCCTGACGTCTCTGCAGCTTGGTAAAACAACCCATGAGCAAGCCATCATTCTGGGTCCACACATAATGACAACCCAGACTTTAATCAAACCAGAGTTCACAACCCAACAACAAACCAATGGGGTCTCTTTCTGGATTGTTTGTGAATAGCAAAATCATGATTTGTTAACGCAGTCAGATTCACACATCACGACAACCCAGAATCCCACAACCCAAACCATGAGTTAACACTGTACAAACCAGGCTGGGATCTTAGTTGTTTTCCTTTTTTTTTTCTTCTTTTTTTTTTTTAAGATGCTACAATCAACTACTTCATGTTTCTGGAAATCAGCTACTTCATAATCCCATCCAAATGTTCCTATCTCCTTCTTCCACTTCCCCAATAAACTGGCTCAACATTTTTAGAGGTGCAATGTGGCAAAGCCCAGTGCTTAAGAAGGACAAAGCAGATAGATCCAAGGAACGTATGTCTGGAAATAGGTTCTTCCACCACCACCCTTTTTTTTTACAAACTTCTTTTATTGATTTACAATATTAAAACAATTTTACAAATAATTTTAATACAACTTCATGGGTAAATATACCAAACCGTACACGACATTTTGTTATGATGTTCTTTAACCTCAGTTAAAGAACCCGCAAACCTTGGCCCATAAGCTCAAGAGACTCTGATAGGGGACAGAAAATCCAGACACCATGTTGAAGGGCCTTATTAAAGGCAAGCTCATGGATCCACATGCACCCTTCTATGCTTCATGCATGTTGCTGTGCTTATAATCCCCCCATCCCCGACGCCCACTTATAATTTCTGCTTTTGCCTTACACAGTGAAGGCTGGTGGCTCCATTATCAGTGGGGCAATGAATCCGCTCTGGGTTTCAGTCAGAACTCTAAAGGAACTATCCAAACTACCTGGACAGCTCCTTTAAAGTTCTGATTGGTTCTGATTGAAACCCAGAGCGGATTCACCAGCTCACTGACATTGGAGCCACCAGCCTCCACTGTGTTTACTTGTTAACTCATCCAAATGATTGGAAGATATCTTTTTCCTTTAATACTCCACCATGGGTTGTTCTGGAGTCAACTTATAAGACACATCTTTCTGGCTGGCATTAGGACCTAGGTGTGTTAAAGGAAGGAATGGTTCCACCTGCAGTTTCAGCGGCTAGAGACACCTGGCAAATAATGTCTCGTCAGCTGCAGTTGGATTCATATCCGCATGTGAAATTAACGTTATGGGGATTCCTGATTTGAAAAAAGAGAGGTGGAATTTTTGTGGAAGAATTGAGTTGATAGTGGAATTTATACTTTAGATCATTTAATAGGATTGAATTAAAGAGTTTTTGGCTTAGAGTTAGGATCCAGATGCGTCGGAAATGGTCGTCCGGCTGCCCTCCGAGGCAACACTTCTTCAGGATAGTGGCAGAGCAGCTGGCAGCAGGAGCGAAAAGGAATTGCTCTTCTGGAAGCTGCACCCCCTTGGTCACTAGGCCTCTGCTGGAGCAGCTGCACTGACAGACCTCGCACCAACAGAGGCACGTGTAAATGAAACTGGGCACACGCTGTGCCAAAATGTCGGCCGCACAGTGGAAACGGCCCTCCGGCTGCTCTGCTGCCTCCGTCCCCAACAGCACGCCATTGCTCCTGGCAGCGCTTCTGGGAGCCTCTCTGCCGGGAGCCACGCTTCAAAGAGGCCAGGAGGAGCCCCCGACTCCGGAAGGCTAATAGCATCCCATAAGCCCTTCCTCCGGCCATTGACACCACAAAGCTCCACTAATGCTGGGGCTTGAGGAGGTTCTCCTCATTCCCCTCCTCCCTTGCAACAGCCTTCCCGCAGTCAGGCAAGCTAAATGTGTAGAAGGGCACCAGTGTCCGCAGTGTTTAATAAATAAGTGAATGAAAATAATGCTCTTTATGATTGAATATTCAATAAATGTTCACCTTTAAAAAAAATATTCCCTGGGAGCACAGCCTCATGAAATGTGCTGCACATGCCTATGCTCGGACTCCTGGGTCCAAAGTTAGAGCACTGTCAGGTCTATAGGCCTTGTACCTAGTGGGTAGATTTATTTGGAAATAGTTTGAGAACGTCAGATGTTTGAGAATGTCAGAGCCAGCATGGTGTAGTGGCTAAAGTGTTGGACTGGGAGTCGTGAAATCCAGGTTCTAGTCCCCACTCGGCCATGGAAACCCACTGGGTGACTTTGGGCCAGTCACAGACTCTCAGCCCAACCTACCTCACAGGGTTGTTGTTGTGAGGATAAAATGGAGAGGAGGAGGAGGATTATGTACGCCGCCTTGGGTTCCTTGCAGAAAAAAAGGCGGGATATAAATGCAATAAATAAATAAATAAGCTTGCAGAGAACATCTGACATTCTCAAACTATTTCCTAATAAATCTAAAGAAGAGGGCAACCAGGATGATCAGGGGTCTGGAAACAGAGCCCTATGAAGAGAGACTGAAACAACTGGGCATGTTTAGCCTGGAGAAGAGGAGATTGAGGGGAGACATGACAGCACGCTTCAAATACTTAAAAGGTTGTCACTCAGAGGAGGGCCGGGGGCGGGGGATCTACACTACTGCTTTAAAGCACTTTAGAACAGTTTTGACAACTGTTGGGGCCCAGGACACACTGCATATACAGTTTTCAAAACGTTTTCAAAGTGCTTTAAAGCGCTTTAAAAGCAATAGTGTAGATCCCCACCCACCCCCAGGATCTGTTCTCTATCCTCCCAGAGTGCAGGACATGGAATAATGGGCTCAAGTTACAGGAAGCCAGATTCCAGCTGGACATCAGGAAAAACTTCCTGACTGTTAGAGCAGTACGACAATGGAATCAGTTACCTAGGGAGGTTGTGGGCTCTCCCACACTAGAGGCATTCAAGAGGCAGCAGGACAACCATCTGTCAGGGATGCTTTAGGGTGGATTCCTGCATTGAGCAGGGGGTTGGACTCGATGGCCTTTTAGGCCCCTTCCAACTATGCTATTCTATGATTCTATGATACCCACTAGGTACAAGGCCTATACCTGACAAGCACTGTCTTCGACCTCGGATCAAGGAATCTAAACTATCCTATGGGCTTCCCTGAGTCTGCGGGGTCAAAGTATTGTTCTCTAAAAGGATCTGCATGTTTTTAACCAGAGATGCAGTTTTCATTTTGTTTTGCTGTGATTTTATTATTCCCTTTTTCCCTTAAAAGCAGTGATGTTGGAAATCTTCATTTTAAGACAGGATCATATAGGACCCTTTCCTCCTGAACTTGCTTTGAAAGCTAATTTGTCTTGAGAATTCAGTTCAGCAGGCAGGGAAAGGAAGTATTCATCTTGCTTTATGGGGGGAAAGTGTTCTGCTTATACCACGAGGCTGGCATTCACTGCAGAAGCCGGTATAGTCTGTCAAGTGCACTTGAGCATCAATCTTCTAAAAGTGCCCCCCTGCTGCCATGTACAAAGTTGTACAGCAGGCTACTTTCAGCTGGATTTTGTAGAGTGCCTTTCACGCAACGTGTCCTCAAAGTGCTTTACAAAATACAAACAGCAATAGAAAACGTACAAAACAAATAAGCCTTCAAATAGGAGATCTGGTTTCCCAAGCAAGACAGAAACAGCTTTTAAAGCCAAGCATTTAGAGCTCCCAAGTTTGATGCACTCAAAGACGAAAATAAAAATAAAAATGGATCTAGAGCCCCACTGGTTTCCTATATGCAGAGACTGAGAAGTCACTAATGTGGTCCCGGATCAGCAAAATCAGGGACGATTCTGTAGTGTGTGTGTGTTCACTAACAGCATAATTAGGCCTTGTTACACTTTTCCAACTCACATTTATATAGGGTGGCCAGGTGTCCTACTTTACAGAGGACACTCTTTGGGGCTGTCGAGGACAATTCTCCACTTGATGATGTCATTTCTTTGAAGGCCTGTCCAGTTCCAGTCTGGTTCAAAGACAAAGAACCTTACAAAGGGAGAGCCTTGAAGGGGCCCATCACCAGTTAGTACTCAGAGAGCAGCAGATTGAGCAGACCCACAAAGTCTTACCCATTCAAAGTCTTACCCATTCTGGGGAGACTTCTTCTTCTTCTTCTTCTTCTTCTTCTTCTTCTTCTTCTTCTTCTTCTTATTATTATTATTATTATTATTATTATTATTATTGCATTTATATCCATGCATAAGTGGCCTGGACAGGATCAGGCCCCTTCTGGCGGTCCAGACAGTTTGGAAGTGTTTCTGGACCCAGCTCTGCTCCACGATGGTCAGGTTGCCACTGCGTCCAGGAAGGCTTTTTCATAACTTGATTTCTGCTGTGGCCTTCACAGAGAAGGCAGTTCTGGCCACTGTCATACATGCTTTGATCACAACCAGACTGGAGGGTGGCATCATCCTCTACGTGAGCCTACTTTGAAGAATATGTGGGAACTGCCTTCAGCTGGGGCAGAGTGTTGGTGCTTGGATGCTACTGGAGGCCCTATGTTCAGAGCATGTGACTCTATTTCCCCACACACACACCGTTTGGCTGGCTTCCATCTGCAGAGGTCCTGTTCAAAGTGCTGGTTATCGCTTTTGTAATCCTAATTGGTTTGGGCCCAGGTTATCTATGGGACTGCTTGCTCTTGCATTATTCTGCCCACTCACTGAAATTGTCAGGGGAGGCTCTGTTCTGTGTCTCACTGCTGTCTGAGGGTAGGCTGCTGGGTAAGCAGGACAAGGCCTTTTCCTGGTGGGAGTGCTGAGGTTCTGGAACTCCCAGGTCTATCCAGCCCAGGCGTGCAGCAGATCCATCCAAGTGCTGAATTCCAAGCTGGAAAAGGTCTTGGAGGCCACATTCCATTTGTGGCAGAGTGGGTGGGGCCAAATGTGGTGGTGGTGGTGGTTTTGACCGATGTTAAGCCTAGACAGAAGTAAGCAGGCCGAGTCTCTGCATGTGTGCTCAGGAATAAGCAGAAGAGAATCACTCTGCACTACTTTCAAATAGCACCCCAAATAGCCTCTTGTATGCCTACTCAGAAGCAAGCATGACTCAGCATCAGGGGTCAGCAACGCTGGGCAGCAGCAGCCAAGGGCCCACGGTGAAAAGGGCCCATGCCTGCCAATCCCTAAGACCTTCCACTCACCAGCACCTCCACCATCCATCCTCTGGAAAACCGTGTCATCAAGAAGAAGTGGCTGGTGTGGATCTTCAGAGAGCTGGCCAGACTCAAATGCCTGGCTCGTATGGGGTCCCTCTTGAGAGCCAGGCATTGTGGAGATAGGAGAGATATTCCAGGAGATCAAGCAGAGAGGGCAGGCAAGGCAAATGAGTGGAAGGGACCACCTCTTTCTGATGGGCTATGGAGTGATCGTTTATCCTAAGCATTATTATATTATTGTTGACGTGCACTGCCATTTTGGTTTTTACTGCTGCTCTTTACAATTGATAAATTGTCATTGAATTTGCTTGTTTTATTTTGTAACCCACTTTGAGAGCCTTTCTGGTCAGAAAGCAGCCTGTATATTTTGAGGTTAACAAACTAAAGAAATAAAATGCACCTTTAGTCCATGATTTGCATTCATTTCATTTGGAGTTCATCTCCCTCTAAACATGGATGGTCAAGGCTGTTTCTAAACCTGCCTTTTCCCCCAGGATCGTCCTGGGATCATCCCTGTGCATCCAAATGACACACAGGGGATCCCGGGAGCAGGCAGGAACGATCCCTCCATTTGCCTGGGATAATCCTTAGGTGTAGAAAGGGCCCAAGATGGAATTCCTTATTCCAAATAAGGCTTGATTGTGGTGCCTCGTACGCTGGTATTGATGCTTCTCTGTCTTTATTATTTTAGAAAAAACGAAAAAGTTTACCTAGTATATTTTAAAACTTCCATTTGCATTGTGTATAAACAATGAATGCATAATTCTGAGACGATATTCAACAGATGCTCTGTTCACCTTGGCAGTGGCTGCAGAATAATGCAGGGCTTGTCTGTAGCGACTTAAGTAAATAGTAAAGGTTAAAAATCCCATGTGGTAAGAAAGTAAATATTGCAAATGCACGTCTGTGCTCCACCTCTGAACTTCTGCACTTGGGCACCTTGAGACACTGCCGCGTAAATTGCTTCTCTTTCAACAGATCTTTTCTTTCAAGTGAATATGAGTTCTTGTGAAAGTTGCTGAGTTGATATCCTCAGAGCCGATGGCTCCAGCTCTGTACACAAATTAGGTTTAGCAAAACGCAGTCACGGTGCAGCGTTTCCAGCCGATGTGTCTGAACCACTGACAAAGGGGCGGCTGGGGGGGGGGGATGGAGAGAAGGTAGATGAATCGCTTTGCTCACGTCAAAGGACTTCTTCTGAGGCTGTCAATGTGGAAGCCAATTAGCGCCAGTTACGGCAGTATGGGATTGTTTTCTTTTGGGGGGGTTATGCTGTGGGGACACATGGTTCTTGATACTGTGATCCCACCTATCAGGTTAAGCAGGCACGGGTGATGGGTTTTAAACTATTTCTAGAGTGGCCAAGTGGCCACATTTACAGAGGGCAGACCTCTGCTTGAAGGTAACTTCTATTTGAAGGGCAGCACTGCCCAATTCCAGTTTAAAGATAAAGAACCACTAAGAACTCTTGCTCATCAATGGTTCGTACCTAGACAGTAGGCTGAACAGGTAGGTATAGAGGTACCCTGGTCACAGTCTTCCACACTATGGTGAGATGTACTACATTTATATTTCAATTATAATAATTATTTCTAGATTTGCATCTATACATATACATTAGCACATGCAAAGAATATGCAAATTGCTGTCCTCTCTTGGCCTTTTCTTGGTGATGCATTTCTTGTTCTTTGGTTGGCAGTTCGTAAGTGGGCACCCTATTTCCTAACATCCATGCGAAATGGAGGGGGAAAGATGCTCATAACTTAAGAGTGGAATCAAACATTCATATCGATGCTATGAATTTAAGATTCGCTCTGTACCATTTTAATTGGCAAGGCTTCTGCTGAGAAGGAACCCTGGGAGCTGTAGTCGTCTTGAGTAGTTGATCCGGAGAGAAACCTCACAGAACTGCAAACCTCAGGATCCCTAAGTGGTACCAAAGGCCTATCTAGTCTAACATCGTGCTTCTCATGGTGCCCAACCAGACGATGTGAAAAGCCCACAAGCAGGACATGACTGGAGAAGCACCATCTTGCTCAAGTTCCCCAATAATTGGTGTCGAGAAGTACACCGACCCTGATAATGGAGGTAATATATAGCCAATGATAGCTTTATCCTCTATGAATTTATCTTATCCCCTTTTAAAGTCATCTAAGCTAGTGGCTCAGCCTGGCTATCTCATAGTAGCTATCTCTGTTTGTTTGTCTGTCTGTTTGCTTGCTTGTTTTCCAGATTCCTGAGTCCATACTTGTGCTCACAGTCTATGGGAGAAGAGGAAGAGATGCCAGGAATTTATTAGAATGAAATAGATGTGTAGCAGCGTGGTAACTCTTTCTGGCCTGGAGAACTGGAACTCAGCACATGCAGTCCTCATGATGCATGTTTGGGGCGGTTCTCCAAACAGCAGTATCAACACTGTTGCAGATGGTGACTGACACAGGTATATTCTGAAGGTGAACTTCCACCAATCTGCGCAGTTGCCTATGGAGTTTTTCAAAGTGTTTCGAACATTTCACCTACATTATTATGTGAAACACACACAGACGCTATAAGGAAGGCAGGTATTATAATATAGACAGGAGCGTAGTCGGGATCAAGGCTGATAGAAAAATGCCTAGTCTAAGTAAACGCACCATGACTGACATAAGTTTTGAACTAGGGGCTACTTGATTCTACGCTCTTATAAAGGCGAATTCAAAGGAAGAGACAAAGAGCTCCATCACACTGGGGGTTAACACGCTCCCTACCTTTGCTTCTCCACCCGTGTTTTCCTTCCTCAAGTTACTTTCTCTTTCAAAAGAGGAAGTACACAAGGAGCACGAGGCCCAATGAGTCCGCTATTCTAATGGTGCTGCTTTTCCCACACACAGCAGGAGAGAGCAGCCATTCCGAGTTTAAAAAAAAAACAGGACTTAATGAGGAGTTTTTTTGTGGCACAAGGAAGGCCAGAAGGGGCGGAAGGTAGGGTGACCAACTGTCAGGATTTCCCCGGATTTGTCCTGGTTTTTGTTCTTTCCATGTTGTCAGGGGGGATTTTCTATAATTTTCAATAATGTCCTGGAATGACACACCTTCCTCTTTAAGGCTGCCATTAGCATGGCAGAAGGGAGTGACATGCTTTCTTGAGGCACATCATTCCCCCACCCCGAGCTCCAATTGAGGTCTTAAAGGGGAAAGTGGGTCATTTGTGGACATTATAGAAAAGGCCCCAATTGGAGTGGATGGTGGTGGTGCAGAATGAAATCCTTTCCCCTCCTCCACTCCAATCGGGTTCTTTAAGGTGGCGGGGGAATAACGTACTTTCTGCAGGACTCAGAAAGCTGCTTCCCCACACACACACTAGGTGTCCTCTTTTTTGGTTTCCCAAATATGGTCACCCTAGCGGAAGGCAGATGATGTCATGTGAGGGACCTGAGCAAACTCCGTAAGTGCCCAGTAACGAGTGTGCAACAAAACGCTTATTGGATGGAGCTTTTAGA
Organism: Elgaria multicarinata webbii; assembly: GCF_023053635.1. Lineage (NCBI taxonomy): Eukaryota > Metazoa > Chordata > Lepidosauria > Squamata > Anguidae > Elgaria > Elgaria multicarinata. The sequence goes on from NC_086172.1 coordinate 25,628,580, forward strand.
ACTAAAATGTTTGGATTTGCGTTGTCCATGCTGAGATTGCATGCCGAGCTTATTTGTCTCAGGATATTCGGGGTGCATTCTTTTGCATAATTGTGGTGTTTAAATAAGAATGTGGAGGGATTTCAATTCAAATCAAGAGGATTTTTAGGTTCCCCTGTGAGAATTCCCAACTAATTCTGACAACACTGACTTGAGAGTTATACTGGCTTCCACTTGTAACGTTGGATTAATATCTGTTGGGTTTAACTAACTTCAAAAGCCTGAATGCAGAAGTCCTCTGTCTTTCCAAGACATTGTTGCTCTTGGCCTTTGCAAGAGGAGACGGCTGAATTTTTATTCAAAACAACTGATGAAGGCTAGATCCACATTCCAAACATTCTTATTGGCTGAAACAATCATTGAGTCAAATCGTGAGAGAGCCATAATTGTTCAGAAAATCAATGGAAACCAATGGGGCAGGGGACAAATGAATTAAAGAAAAATCACAACAGAATTGAACAGAAATGGATGGATTTTTGAAAATATGATTATTTGGCACATGGAAAAAGCTCATAATAGAGCTCTCTGATTATTTAATGTTCATTTGGATTATTGCAACCAGACTTTGGTTTTTCGGATCCAGCACATAAGGATTAAAGAAATGCATTATATTATTATTATTATTATTATTATTATTATTATTATTATTATTATTATTATTATTCCCCCCCAATAACTGGGGTGTAGGAGAAAAGTGAAGTAGAGTGGACATGCACCAACATTTTGCAAAGTTTGATTTAAGATCAAAAACTTCATAGATTCACAAACATACTGTTTGAACAGGCCATTACAATCTACTAAATAAAAATTAAAAACCCATAAGCAGATGATTTCATGTAAGATAGTGTAACTGTTATGCATTTGCCCAGGATACACTGCCCATTTCTTATTTGATTTTAACAAGCTAATCTCTTTTAATGGCCTTTAAACACACCCTCCAATTACATATACCAAAGACACAACTGCATTTATAAAATGCACATTTATCATCTTTTATCTAATTATTTTCTTTCCCACCTTTCTGCCAAAGAATGGTGCTTAAGGCGGCTAATGATAAAATCCTTATTAAAAAATAAATCTTAGATTAGGACGTAACATTAAAAATAATAATTAAAAACGCTAAAAGGAATAAGCAATTTAAAAAACCAATTTAAAAAACCTCTTTAACAACATACCAGTTTGTATGCCAAAGGCCTGCCTGAATAAAAATGTCTTTGCCTGCTAGCAGAAGGACAACAGAGAGGGGACCAAGCCAGCCTCCCTTGGCCTGGAATTCCAGAGCATGTGAGCGACCACTGAGTTGGCCCTTTTTCAGGTCCACACCAATGGTTCTTCTGATGGTGGAAGGACCGAGAGAAGGGCCTCCCTTGAAGAACTTGAAACCCGGGCAAGCTTGTAAGGGAGAAAGTGGTTTTTCAGGTAGCCTTCTTCCTCATAAAACCCCATCATTATACTAATTTATTACACTTAATATATCCCATTATTATACAAATAACGTCGATCTAGTCATAGCTCTTATTAGCAGTAAAAGAAAAATTATTTACTGATATATATATATATATATATATATATAGTTGCCATTCTACAGACAGCTTTGAATGCTTATCATAAATATAAAAAAGAGGACACGTTAGTGACGTCTACATCCCCATTTTGTACGTCCAAGTAACATCCTTGTATATCTCCTTGTATAATCCTGCTTTATACAGAGCCGGATTGATCCATCTAAGCCAAAACTGCTTGTTATGACCGGCTTCAGCTGTCTAAGGTCTGAGGGAAATGTCTCACACAGCTCTGCTACAGCAAGGGCCGGCCCTACCATTAGGCAGAGAGAGGCGGACACCTCAGGAGGCAGCAAGGTGTTGGAAGAGAGAGCTGTGGGACACAGCCTGCCCTGTGCCCCCTAAGCTAGCCTGCTGCCTTCAGGTTGGATGGAGGATGCCGCCCCACTGCCAGTGTTGAAGAAAGATTCAACTGCCAGCCCAGTCAGCTTTTGTAGGTAGCATGGAGGGGGCACAATCTTGTCCTTTGCCTCAGGCAGCACAAATCTTGGGCCGGCCCAAGGTACAGTGCTGCAGGTTAAGCCTGGGAGTTTCTGCATACTACAAAGTAGTGCTCTACTGACTCTGAGCGAGAGCCTGGAGGAAAGTTTTCAACACAAATAGCAAGGGGTGGGGGTGATTTTCCTTGGGATCATTATTATTATTTTATTATTATTTATGACATATTTATACTGCCCAACAGCCTAAGCTCTCTGGGCAGTTTACAACTAAAACCATAAAATCCAGATTAAAATTTTAAAAACACATAAATCCGGAATAAACTACAGTCCAGGGAAGGCTTGTTTAAAAAGATATGTTTTCAGGTGGCGTTTAAAAGTTATTACATTTTCCGCCTCCTGAACCACACGAGGGAGGGTTCTCCAGAGGGTGGGTGCCGCTACAGAGAAGGCCCTCCGTCGAGGTTCTTCATGGCGACATTCTTTCGTGCTGGGATCATAGCAGGGGGAAAGGTTAAATATCACCATGTTCCCAATCCTGCTCAGCTCTTCCCCCTCACCACTACAGCTATCTCAGTTTTTAAAACTGCATATTAAATGCAATTAACACATTTAACAGAAGGTGTAGTTTGGTCCTTAAATTGAGTTCAGTAAAATGTAAATTGTACATGTGTTTCTGAAAGCATTGGGTGTATTTAGACATCTTCGTCCTCACTGCAGTGAATTGATTTAGAAAGAAGCCATCAGGCTCCTTTGTCTTGACAGAAAACCAAGGCTTTTAAAAGCATAATTAGATTAGTCAGGGATGGGATAAGGATCGTGAAGCATTTTGGAGAGTAAACCAGTGTTATAAAGACGGTGAAGAATAAGATTCTTGTTCATAATTTCATAGATGGATGACAAACAACATGTTACAACTTTAGCCTGTGAAGCTAAATATTTTTTTTTAAGTCAGTGTCCTTGCTGGGAATTATTTATGAGTAGCCATGCTTATGATTTGTGGCGCAATATGTTCTACTGCAGAACTTTATGAGATGTATATTAAATAAAAGTATCTCAAGAGAAGCAAGAATGCTATCTCGTTGTTTTTTAAAAAGGGTTAATTACATCAATTATAAATGTGAGAAGTAGGGCTGTGCTCTGCTCTGTTTCGGATCCCTGAATCCGAAGCGGAGCGGGCCAATCCGTACCTCTGAAGCCCGGTTCTGAAGCGGATCAGGGGAGGTCCAGATCAGCGCGAAGCGATTCGGACCGGTCCGAAGCTCTGGACGCAGGTAAGTGGGGGGGAGGGGGACTTACCTGGCTCCGCCGCTGCCGCTGCAGTCCGTACGGCAACGGCGACAGAGCCAGGTAAGGGGGCAGGGGGGAGTGGGGCTTACCTGCATCCGTCATGGTCTGGGCGGCAGCTTCAACTGCGGCCCAGGCCTCAATGTGGAAACAGGCCTGTTTCCGTCTTGAGGCCTGGGCCGCAGGTGAAACCACCGCCTGGACCGCGATGGACGCAGGTAAGTGGGGGGGGAGGGATGCTTACCTGCCGCTGCCACTGACCGTGCGGCAACAGCGGCGACAGAGCCAGGTAAGTGGGAGCGGAGGGGGGCTTACCTGGCTCTGCTGCTGTCCATGTGGCGACGGTGTCAGGTAAGTGGGGGAAGGGGACCTATTCAGCCCCCATTTTGTCCCCCCTTCCCCACTTACTTGCCTCCGCCATCTGCCGCAGAGGCAAGTAAGTGGGGAGGGGGGGCAAAATTATTATTATTATTATTTATTTATATAGCACCATCAATGTACATGGTGCTGTGCAGATAACACAATAAATAGCAGGACCCTGCCGCGTAGGCTTACAATCTAATAAGTTGTAGTAAACAATAAAGAGGGAAGGAGAATGTGAACAGGCACAGGGAAGTGTAAACAGGCACCGGGTAGGGTGAAGCTAAACAGTATAGAGTCAGAACAAACTCAATATTTGAAGGCTATAGGGAAAAGAAAAGTTTTTAGCTGAGTTTTAAAAGCAGTGATTGAGTTGGTAGTTCTCAAGTGTTCTGGAAGAGCGTTCCAGGCGTAAGGGGCAGCAGAAGAAAAAGGACGAAGCCAAGTAAGGGAAGTGGAGGTCCTTGGGCAGGCGAGAAGCATGGCATCAGAGGAGCGGAGAGCACGAGCGGGGCGATAGTGTGAGATGAGAGAGGAGAGATAGGCAGGAGCTAGACCGTGAAGAGCTTTGAAGGTCAGCAGGAGAAGTTTATATTGGATTCTGGAGTGAGTTGGAAGCCAATGAAGAGATTTCAGAAGTGGAGTGACATGGTCAGAGCGGCGGGCCAAGAAGATGATCTTAGCGGCAGAGTGGTGGACAGAGACCAGCGGACTGATGTGAGACGAAGGAAGGCCAGAGAGAAGGTTGCAGTAGTCCAACCGAGAGATAACCAGTGCGTGAACGAGAGTCTTGGCAGAAGAGACAGACAAAAATGGTCGAATCCTGGCAATATTATACAGGAAGAAACGTTCCGGAGCGGATTGGAGGAGGGTCAGATCGACCCTGAAGCGGTTCGGAGGGGGTGCACAGCCCTAGTGAGAAGCATATAAAACAGGGGTAGGCAACTTAAAGCCCTCCAGATGTTTTACAACTTCCATCAGCCCCAGCCAACATGGCCAATGTTCAGGGATGATGGGAGTTGCAATCCAAAACTTCTGCACAGCTTTAAGTTGTCTACCCTGGAATAAAGCATTCTCAATACTAAATGGGTACCATGTATGGATGTGTAAAATAGGACCAGGGTTGGTGGGTGGAGAGTTAATGTACAACTTATTCATATTTTTAAATGAGAATGGAGGGAATGTGTGGAAACAGTGTCCATTAATTGATCTGTGAAGATCTATGAGGCTTTCAGACTGTTATCCTGACTAGGCTTCAGATGTTTTCATAGGTGGGGGGTGTTTTGTGACATACATCATTACTGTTGAGCGTATACATTTATATACCGCCCAATAGCCAAAGCTCTCTGGGCGGTTTACAAAGATTAACTGCTTGGAAATCCTGAGATATCAAGCGGTATAGAAGCAGCTGAAAGAAATAAAATAAAGAAAAGAAGTAACATCAGAACATGAGAAGAGCCCTGCTGGATCCGACCAAGGGTCCATCTAGTCCAGCATCACACATTGCCCTAGTTCAGACAACACGCTACACCATGCTGCTTAACCACAAAATGGTTAAGGAAATGCATTATTCTGTTAACCATTTTGTGGTTAAGCAGCATGGTGTAGCGTGTTGTCTGAATCAGGCCATTGACTAACATAGGCCTAATCTACACCAAGCAGGATATAGCACTATGAAAGTGGTATATAAAAGGCAGGAGCCACACCAAGCAGGATATAGCGGTATGAAAGCGGTATATGGCATGTATCAGTGGGCCCCAACAGTTGTCAGTGCATTTTAATAGTGCTATAAAACAGTAGTGTGGCTCCTGCCTCTTACATACTGCTTTCATAGTGCAATATCCTGCTTGGTGTAGATTAGGCCTAACTGTTGACCAGGATCCCACAAGCAGGACACAGGTGCAGCAGCACCCTCCCACCCATGTCCCCCAGCTGCATATTGCCTGTGATACTGGTGGTAGCACATAGCCGTTAGTAGCCACTGATAGCCTTCTTCTCCAGGAAATGAGACTAGAGCCCTTTTGGGGGGCGTTTTAGAATTCTCTGGGGAGCTGAAAGAGTTAATGTTTCGATTTAACGCCCCCTCCCCTCCGTCCAGCAGCACTCCCGTGGTTTGTATTCTTACGCTCCCGGAGTGGCGCGTTCATAGCATCTGGTTCCCTGGCAACAGCTTTCATTGGCTCGTTCGGAGCCTTTTCTTCTTCACAAGGCCCCTGCTGCGCCACCCCGCCACCACCACTAATCACCATCTTAACGGAGTGTTTAAGATGCAGCTGGTATGAAAAATAATGCCAGTGAAGGGGGGTGGGAGAGGGGGAGGCGCTACTGTAGGACCTACACCTGCCCTGCGCTACTCAAGCACACTGGTGAAAGGGGGGCGGGGGGAGGTAAGTGGCCGTCTGGATCGTCAAGATAAATCCAAAATCCATATTAGTGCAATGCAGCCTTCTCCAACCTGTTAACCTCCAGGTGTGTTGGGCTGAAATTCCCATCATCCCCAGCCAGCATGGCCAGGCAGTCCAACACACCTGGAGGGCACCAGGTTGTAGAGAAACCTGATGCAGTACCTTTGGTTAAGATCGCCCCCAAATGCGCAAAATCCCCAGATTTTTTTTTAATCCGGCAAGATGTTGCAGTAAAAGGAGCGTGGTCGTGGTGGTAGAGAGAAGAAAAAAACCCTGCTTGATACTGGTTCATAGTGGGCATGCTGGGAAATGCTGCTGATGTTTATTTATTGGTACAGATGTTTGGAGCCGGCCAAGAAAGGGGAAGGAGGGGGAGAAAAATGACTCCCTTCAGAAACGATCTTTTGTGGGGCTCAAATCCATGCGCCTTTGTGTTTTCATGAATAGTAATTTCCTGTTTCTAGCCGGGGTGGCGAGGAGGGCCTCTCTCGTTTTGACAAGGGCCAGGAGCGGGATGCAGATTGGGGGTGTTGGGGCGGGGGAGTGTACAACGAAATCCATATTGCCGAAGTCTTGTCCCCTGACAAGAGGGGAGGAAGAGGGGAGGGGGGTTGGAGGGAAATCTCTCAACAACATCTGAATTGGAAAAGAATGGGAGTAAAGTGGTCCCAGTAAGCTGCTTCAAGGGCATGCTTACAAAAGAAATGTTGCAGGTTGCAAAGCGGCAGAGAGAGAGGGAGAAAGAGGAAAAGAACGAACGAACGAACGAAAGACCTCTGTCTCGGGTCTCCAAAAAGGATAAATCCCTCCTTCCTGCATTGTGCCTAGTAGAGGACCCCGATTAATAATAAACATGGTAATGGAGCCCTCCCAGCGCACTGCTGCCGTTGGAAGTCTGATTTCATCCGTCTGCCTGACTTCCAAAGTGTGAAAGGTCTCCCGATTTCATGTTTTATTTTTCCACTGGGCGGGAGCTGACGGAGCGAGATGGGCCTGCTTCCTACGTGACACTAGAAAGCGTGTGCATTCCAGGAGCATGAGGCAACCCGGGAAGAGAAACAGCTTGAGAGAGGCAAGCAGCCGGCGTGGGGGAAGGGTGGGCATAGGGGCCCGAGGAGAGTGAGGAAAGAAACCTCACAGGATGTGACTCTCCTACCTGGGGCCTAGTTTGATCCCGTTTAGCAAGGAGGAGAAACCCAAAACTTTCCACTAAAGTCGTGAAAAGTAGCTTTTGCCTCTCAGTGCATATGGTATTACTGACAGATTAGATTTGCGGCATAAGAAATCATGATTCAAGCCATAGAAACTTCAGGAGCCCTTCCTATAGGCTTTGGAAATTTTTATTTATTATTAGCTGTCAATGGTTGAAAATTTCCACCTGCCTTTTAACCAATTAAAGGCGTAATCCTATGCATGCTCAGACAGAAGAAAGTCCTGCAACTTCCATGCTGGCTGGGGAATGCTGGGAGTTGTAGGACCTTTTTTCTGTCTAAACATGCATAGGATTGCATGTTTATGTGGCAGAAATTACTTCTGAGTAGACATGCCTAAGATTGCGCTGTCTGGCTACGATCCTAAACACACTCGCTAATGAATAAGACACTTTGAACGTAATGGGACTTACTTCTCAATAAACGTGGATAGGATTCCGTTGCACTTTATTAAACATGCATGCCACAAAAAACACAATATAAAGCTTTTATCACACCAGCATTATGCTGTGCAATCACTGCGAATTGCATGCAAAGGACTCAGAAGTTTTCCACCTTATAATCTGCTTTGATTGTGAAGTACTCCCATGCATCCTGCCTTAATTGTGCAATAAAGCAAAAAGATTCGCCATATTAAGCGCATTTACATTTTGAGTATATCTTCCGAGCCGCCGCTGGGGCGCAGGAGCAGGATTTTAAAGAAATGCTTACATCTGCATAAACTTTAAAGATACCAAAATTGGCACAGTAATAGATATTAGGGAGAGCTTTAAGCATACCAAATTTGAATTGAATTGGGTCATCTGCTGATTTTTTATGATTTTTTACATTTCCCCCCTTAAACTCACTTCCTGGTATGCAAAGGATCACTGTCTACCGGCAGAAAAAACAACAACAACAACCGTGAAAGCTTAGTGCTACGGGGATAATCCGAGGGAAGCAGGTACGTGGGATGAAGTTTATAAATATCAAAGGAACTGTAAGTTCATTTACAATTTAATAAGCAGAAAGCTACCACTAACAGGTTGCAAGGGGAGGGACATTATTGTGTCATTTCCTGGCAAACCTTCCACCTCCGGACTACATAAACTCTATAGGCAAGCATGACAAAAATACACCCCAGTAAGTCCGACTTATTTTTAAAGATGGAAGTTGCCGCTATCTCCTTCTGTGTGGAGAAGCAGCGGGATCAAAACAGCCCACTGAATGGGCCACGTTGTTTACTTCCACTTTCAAAGGAGGAAGTCATAATGAGGGACAAACACGCGTGCAGAGAAGCGACAGCAAGCAAACGTGATTTTCCCCTGTGTGATGACACTCTAGGACACATTTAAAAGAACAGCCCTAAAATCAAATGTTTTACCCGGTAGCGTAAGGGTTTATAGCTATAACATTTTCACTTTTTGCCCACTTCGGGCCTCCGAAGGTTCACAATGGCTGAAAGAGATCCACAAAATGTACGGAAATAATTTGTAGGAGCATCATGGAGAAGGGGTCACAAAATGTGTAGAACCTGCGTGAAATGAATTGTGTTTTTTTGGATTTCACTTAAGGAAAACCGAGGCTTCTAAAAACTCCAAGCTTGGGTCTTTCAACTGCAACCTGGAGCCTGCATGTCCTAAGGCAATGTATGCCCTGCCAGTTTCGGGGGTGGGAGTGGGAGGTGAGCAGGCAAAGAAGACAGAATGCTTGAAAGGGCAAATTTCTTGCAGATTCACAGTTTCAAGGGGCGTACCTGTCTGAGCAGGGCAAGAGTATCCCCCAGCCCACCTAAGCATGGAGAGAAGAATGCTGGAAAAAGTTTAATAGGTGGGGGTGGGGGGTGTAGTATAGCTGCTCGTAGTACATAGCCTCATCCCATTTTACTGTATTAAACAGGGATGGCAGGCTTTTGTTGTCCCCCACCCCCATCAAAAACAGTAGGACAAAAGAGATGTCTGTCTGCACCATGGAATGCAATACCTCTCTCAGATCACTTTTTCAGTTCTAAATATGTAGTCTCTAGTCTTCTCTGTCATTTTTAGTGTGTTTTTATCATTTAATTTAGATTACTACTCGCCTCGTGTAGGATCACAGAATTGGAAGGAACCACAAAGGTCATCTAGTCCAACCCACTGTCGAGGTAGGAAGTACACTGCTACAGCATCCCTGTTAGGTTCCTACCGTCCGTCCAACCAATCAAAAAAAGAAAGAAATCTGCCTTCAGCTCTCCGGCTTCTAGCATTAGTCTGCACCCCTTTCCTGAAGGACCTCTTTCAGAGGTTTTCTTGTTCTGCTGGACTTGAGTGGAAGCTGAGAGTCCACCTTCAGCTTACCCATCACACTAACCTGCCCACTTGACTGTCATTTCCCCCCTCCCCCACCCCAGAATTCAACTGTATTGAAGCCAGCATTCAAGAGCAGCTACCATCTGCACACAAAAAAAGTCTGCCTGTTAAATGCAGGCACTTGCCATTTTTCTAAATACTGCCAACAAAATCAATGATCCTTTGGTAATAATTTAGATTGTTTTGATGATGACAGAAGATTCGGTCCTGTATTGCACTGCCATTGCTTTTCCCTTTTCTTGTACAAGATGTCTTAACTAACTTTTAGATTTTTTTACGTTACGACATTAAATATTGGCCATACATTGAAATGAAAATAGTGGAAGGCTTCTAATTTCTGGATGAATAGATGCTGTGGGGTGTGTGTATGTTTTCTTTGTTTTTACTACTTTTCAGTTCCCCCTGAGGAACAACATTTATGTGTGAAATAGTTAAGCTGTTTTGCATCCACTTGTTTTGCCTTGCCTTCCTTCTGCTGTGTGGTATATTCCCCTTTCTAGCTGTTGCAATCCCAAATCGGGGTTCAAACTTCTCCCATTCATCCTCTACTTTAGACAGTGGTACAATTAGGTAATTTTGGACTCTGGCCTTCATGGTCTTACCAGGGCAGGATCTACAATACTGCTTTAAAGCGCTTTAAAGTGCTTTATAACAGTTTTGACAACGGTTGGGGCCCAGGGGCCCTTCCACATGTCGTCCCCAGAGCGCATCTATTCGACCCCAGTGCACTCTGAGGACGATCGTGAAACTTCCCTGTAAAAGAAACGACGAAAAGACGTCCTCGGACACCGGAAAGATGTCCTCGGTGCCGCTGCCGCTGCCGCCGCCGCCACCCAGCTTCCTGCTCCCCGGCCGGCTCGGAGAGCTTTTTTTGAAGACGTTGGGAGAGAGAGCTTCTTCCGCTCTCTCCTCCGCCTTCTTCCGCCGAGCTATCGTCCCGGGCGGGAAGCAGGAAGCTGGGTAGCGGCGCCAGCGGCGCCAGCGCGGAGGACGTCTTTTCGTCGTTTCTTTTACAGGGAAGTTTCACGATCGTCCTCAGAGTGCACTGGGGTCGAATAGATGCGCTCTGGGGACGACGTGTGGACACACTCAACATACAGTTTTCAAAACGTTTTCAAGGTGCTTTAAAGTGCTTTAAAGCACTAGTGTAGCCCCCCCCCATATGGGGTGTCTTTAGAAGGGGGTGTCACTTCCAAATGTGGTAAGTCAGCTCCGTCATCTTTGGGGGCTACCTGCCAATTCTGCTGAATGGGACCCTAGACATTGCTCAAGTCTTGCCCTGACAGCACCCCTGACTTTATAACTCTGGGGTTTACTTCAGAGGGATACAAGAAATCCCACTGCACATCCTCCAAACAGAGCCCAAATGCTAATCAGAAAACTGTTAAATAAAAACCATGGTAGTTCCACTTAGATACTTTATCATGCATGTTGTTTGACCTCCATGCCACAGAAGTTCTGGTGGTGCTCTCATTTGAACAAGCATTATAACTTGTTTCTGTAAGATAAAATTCAGAGGTAAGAGTCCCTGATCTCTCTTTTTTTTTTTAAAAAAAGTGCTCATTAATTTCCTCTTTCTAGATACCGCATCATGTTTTTGCTGAATCAGTTTGTGAGGGCTTCAAGTACTGCACCAATTAGCAATCAGTAGAAGAGGGAATTCTACTTCTCTCAGCTTTTGCAAGGTCCTTATGGAGAAAGGAATTTAATTTCCATACCTCACCCTGGGCAAAATAAAATAAAATGGAGAAGTCATTGCTGGTACGTTAAAAGCAATATTTTCCCCACTCCTCCAAATGTTCTGAGCGCTGCAGATCTTCCATCTCCAGAGATCATTCAGCTGCTTGTGTTTATCTTGTTTAAAAATATCTCCAGTCCCAAGGTCCAATTAGTTCGGTCTCCCTGTACTGTGGAATAACACATATAACTTTCAAAAACCAGCCAGCATAACTTAAGAGAATATAATTAACACTGCACTGGAATACTTAATAAACCTGCTGGCTGAGCACATGTGTGGCATTGCTGCACATCTACATGCATTGTGCACATGCATGCAAACACACACACACACACATACATATACACACAACAGTTGGGCCTGGGAAATTGACACAGAACTGAAATTAACTTCCCACCTCCAAGGCAAGCAGGCTGTAGCTGGAGATGGACTTCGGCCCCGTTATCTGAATGGTTGCTGGAACTTTTCCATCCCACTTTTTAGAAAACAGCAGTAATCATTTTTCTCTCTCCCTAGGAGTTAATTAAAGAAACCCAAATTATTACCATTTGAATAAACAATAATTTCTTTGCCTCCCCTCACAGAAGCTCATTACTAGTAACTAAAAGCCAGAACTAATTAAGTGATCTGATAGTGTAAATCCTATTAAGAATGTTTTTTTATCAGCCTTAATTAATTCTCCCCTGAAATTATAGCTACTTTTAGTAAATGCCAACTGATTTTATTTATTCATTTTTAAAATCCTTCAATCTCCCCTTCTCTCTCCCACCACCTCAAGTATGCTAAGATTTTTGTTCTTCTGAACAGAACACACATGGAGAACCTCTGGCTCTTCAGACATTGTTGGATTCCGATTCCCATCATCCCCACCCAGCATGGCAAATAGGAGAGTTGTAGTTTAATTTGTTTTTAACTGTGTATATTTATTGTTTTATACTGTTATGTTTTTATCTGTACACCACTCTGAGATCTTAATGATATAGCATTGAATATAAATGTTTTAAATAAATAAAAAAATAAAAAAATAAATAATAGTCTTAACACATCTAATAGCATCTGAGCGGGAGGGGTCATCCCTACTTTACCGACCTCTCTATTTGTGTAACAAATGTTCTCACCAGAAATATTCTTTCTTTCTTTCTTTCTTTCTTTCTTTCTTTCTTTCTTATGCTGGGGGACCTCACAGGTAAAGAATCAGTCTTTAAGACAATCAAAAGTGGATAAATGGCCACATTTGTATTAAGCCAGAAAGGCTGCTGAATAAACCAGCATGTGAGGTGAGACCAAATAAAACAATCCAGGAAGGGATAGCTTGGATGCTGTCCAAACCAGGGATTATGGTTTAAGTGTGCCTGTGAAACAAACCTCTATATTCTGATGATGTAACTCAACATTGCCCCCTAGAGCCTCTGGTAAATTGGAACCCTGCCAAGAAAGCCTGAATAGACATCTTTGTCTCTGAATATATACATCCAGAAGTTAATCTCTTTTTCATAATGACCCATCTGGTTGGAACCAGCCAGTTCTTTTGAGATGTAAGTTTAGAGTTGCTAAGAAGCTGGGTCCAGGTGCCAAGTAATTTTCTGATTTGCTGGCTAGACCACTAACATCAGAAATGGGAGGGTATATCACACTATTGGATAAAACAACTGTCAGTTTCTGTTAAGAGGCCAACTTTCACTGATCTCAGATTCCCATAAATATGTGAGACTCCATTCTCAGTTTGGCTCTTGAAACTACCTGAATAAATAATTCAGAGATGCTCTCTCTCATACCATCCTCTCTGCAAGGAACTCTGCATATGCTCTGAAATGCCAGATTCTAGTCAAGTAGGTAACATGTTATTAACTAAATTAGATTGACTTTACTTATATTTGGAATTCTGTGCGTGATTGTGGCCTTCCCCTGTTCTTCAACATTTCGTTGCAGGAAGGAAAGGAAAGGAACCTCTCGTGCAAGCACTGAGTCATTACTGACTCTTGGAGGGACGCCAGCTTTCGCTGACGTTTTCTTGGCAGGCCTTATAGCAGGGTGGTTTGCCGTTGCCTTCCCTGGCTGTTATTACCTTTCCCCCAGCTAACTGGGTACTCACTGGGTACTCATTTTACCGACCTCGGGAGGATGGAAGGCTGAGTCAACCTGAGCCAGCTGCCTGAAACCAGCTTCCGCTGGGATTGAACTCAGGCCGTGGGGAGAGTTTCAGCTGAGAAACTTCATCAGGGAAACCATTTGCAATGTTCAGGTGGTGCCGGGGTACATATAAATATGATGGAATAAAATGTCTTTCCCCTGCTGAGCCAAAGCTTCCACAGCTCTGATGTGCAGCCAAGATCAAAAAAATGTCTGCTGGTTTCCTAAATGTACTTCCCAGTTCATATTAACCTGTGTTGCTATACTCTCATAATAGAATACTGAAAAGCAATATTCTTTTTATAGTGTGCATTTATTATTATTATTAATAATAATATTTATAAAGTGCCATCAATTTTCATGGCGCTGTACAGAAATCATTTGCTCAAAGGCCTGAGTGGTTCCCAACAGGTATGTCAGTATAGCATGACCACCAGATAACTATGCTAATGGTGACATTACTAGAACATTACGACTGCACTGCAGACAGATGTATGCTGGTGAAACATTTAGGACCAGGGCACAGAACGTCATTCAACTGCAATATTTTGAAAACATTTCCATTTCCAAGAAATCAATAAGTTTATTCATGCATTTCAAAGTCACTCGCAAGATCACTGGTTTATCGCCCCATACCTCACAAAGCTGAGTCTTTAGTTACCAGTTCTAAGTATATTTAAAGAAGAGATTACCTTTATGTCTCACCTCAAAGGGCTATAACATTGCTTACGGCTGACCACTCTTGCGTTGTTCATCTTCATTTTGGGGGTTGAAGAAGTTCCAAAGGTTGTAGCACTAAACTTTTTATTTTTTAAAGGAAACCCCCCCCCCCTCATATTTTCATGTTCAAGAGAGGTCTGAAAGGGCTGGTAGACACTCAGTAACAAAGGAGGAAAGCAAACCACAGAGGCTGCAATCGATGTAGGGTTTACTATTGGAGGAACAGGATTGCACCCTGAAAATATAATAGTAGAGACCTGACAAAAATAGCATGTGCTACGAATAACATAATGTTGCAGCAGCTCTGAATAGTGTAGCACAGAGCTAATGGTACAGAAATGCTAAACGTAATTTAGTATGTTTTTATAACTCAACTGGCCATTTCATTGTAAAATGTTTCTCCTGCCCATTACTTGCTTTTCATATGCTTTTGTGGATATCTTGACTTTCCGACTGACTCATGGTTCCCCTACCCAAGATATGTTAGGATATGGCGAGACAACCAGAAGTCTTGGGAGAGAGAGAGTCACCACTTAGGCATTCTGTAAGCTTGAAAGTAATTTGCCTCACCCCCACAGTGGGCGACTGTGTAGCAAGGAACACAGCAAGGAAAATAAACAGTCGGGAGAGACCATTTGACAGATCTACCATTTGAAGAAGTCCCCACAGCCAAAAGGGACTTCCTGTCTTTCCAAGGTAGACACACAAGTTCCAGTGCTCTTATGATCATTTTAATTGGGCCCTGTGTTGGAGAAATTTCTGGAAGACTGAGCATGGTTTCTTTCAGGCTGTTGGGTTTTCTTTTTTGCTAGTTTCTTTTTGTTCTAGAAAGCATGTAGTTTCTAGTTTTTGTATATGGAGATTTTATTTGGGCTTACATGTGCTCATTCAACACACCTTAAATTCACAAGCAAATCAGCTCTGTGCTAGGAGTCTGACTTCACAGAGAAAATTCCTGTATTTGAAAGGCTATCAGAGGATTGTCCTCTATTCAAAAGTGCCCTCTATTTGAAGAGATCTCCAGTGCAAGATCCAAAGATACCCAGTGAGCTTCATGGCCAAGTGGGAACTTGAATCTGGGTCTCCCCATTCCCAGTCCAACACTCTAAACGCTACATCACACTGGTCTTGTAGTTGCCCATCAATAGTGACCACCTAGACAGCAGACTGAACAGGCACACAGGTCACCCGGACACAGTCTTTCCACCTATGGTGATATGAACTGTATTTCTGCTTAAGAGAACAATCCTATGGTCTGTGGAGAGTATCCCAGGGACCGTAGGACTTTTTGGAGTCCCCTTCCTGAAGCCATAGAGTTCAGGAGACACCTTAAACCATGGCTTTAACCACAGTGGTTAAGCCAGAAAACCAGGCTGTGTTCAGAAGGCACCTTAAAC
The DNA here is from genome assembly GCF_023053635.1 of Elgaria multicarinata webbii. Taxonomy (NCBI): domain Eukaryota; kingdom Metazoa; phylum Chordata; class Lepidosauria; order Squamata; family Anguidae; genus Elgaria; species Elgaria multicarinata. The sequence continues at coordinate 25,644,193 of NC_086172.1, forward strand.
CATGGTGAATAAAGCAAAAAAGCCTTATTTGCTGTGGTTAAAGCCATGGTTTAAGGTGTCTTCTGAGCACAGCCTAGCTTTCTGGCTTAACCACTGTGGTTAAAGCCATGGTTTAAGGTGTCTTCTGAACGGGCCCAGATACTGCTACAACTCCAGTAGAGGAACTCCAAAATCTCATCTCTCCCCACTCTACCTCACAGCCATAGCAAGAACTCTGGCGCCTACTTTCCGAGGCCACAAATGTGGCCTTGGAGGACATCATAGAGTTCCGAAAGGGGGCATTCTGGTAGGTGGAGGGGGGTGGGGAGGGGAAAGGAGAGGCCGGATTATGAAGAATCCTAGGGCGTTTCGTGACCCTGCCCCACCTCTGCCAGCATCCCTTCTCTAGATGATCTTAGAGTCCTGTCTGGAAGAAAAAGAAACAACCTGAGGACGGAGAGGCGAAAATGGCCTCTATCGCTCCTCCCGTCCTGACAGCAGCAGCAGCAGCAGCCTGGCCGGGCAATGGATACTCAGAAGCTTCCAAGTTTGGAGGCTTCCATCTAACGGGATGCAGCCCATAGGACTGTGCCCTAATTTAGTTATTATTCCCAAATTTGTATCGATACACATGAATGAACATTGGCATATTTTATGCAAATCCTGTCCCTGTTTTGATGATGTATCTCATCTTTTTTTGATGATGCATAAGTGGCTACCATAAGTCCTGTACAAAGCATACCCAGATCACCATTTGCTTCACAACCAAATGTGGACAAGTCAGGATGGTGCTGTCTATGCAGGCCTGCAGTTTTGGGTGGATTAAAAACAGAACTCAGTGGTGAACACAGAGCTTGGAGGGGCCCACCTAGAAACTTCAGTGTCTCTTGAAAAAAATGGAGGAGGCTTTGAGTGAAAATTCTGTGTGGTCTCCAGCTTATTGAAGGCCCTAAATTTGTGTGGTAGCACCTTAGAGGTCAGCTCACTGTTGCCAGTTGTGGAAGAAGGATCATACACATGAGATAGTAAGTAAGTAAATAAGTTTTGTTTGTTTGGACATAAGTCGTAACATACCAATGCAAAATAAAATCTCAAAAAAGAATCACAAGACCTGGTGAGAACATGATTTGATAAGCAGGATACAAAATATACACACGTGCAGTACAACCATTTGCAAGTTCACTTAGAAGCAAGGAACTTGTGCATGAGATTGCAGCTTTACAATGCAGTCCTCTGCATATTTACTCAGAAATGTCCCACACTATGTTCAGTGGGTCTTACTACCCATGTAGTAGAATTTAGAATTGTAGCCGAAGGGTGCAATCCTATACCTGTTTAGACAGAAAAAAAAGTCCTACAACTCCTAGTATTTCCTATGGCTGTGTTCTTTTGTGAATGTGTCCTGCTGCAAGGGCAATAAAGCCACGTTTGCAGGTATAAATCTCTTTATGTTGGCTATTAGAAATTCAATTTTTCTTGATTAAAAAATTGTAAAAAGCTGTTCTAGATGTCTATACGAAAAACGGTGGCCCTATTTAGTTATTAATTCTGAACAGAAATGAATGTGTGGAGGAGGGACTGGAGCCATGCAGCCCATCTCCATGCCTTAATGCTGTTTTTTGTACAAGAAGCTATGTCTTTCCCCCAAATGTGTGTAGGCTTCCTACCTGTGATTTATACCTGAGGTACCTCAGGAACTCCGTGCCCATCGGGGGTGGGGTGGAGGGAGCGGGAGGGTTGTTGTTGTTTTTAAAAGAACACCTCACTGTTTGTGCTGGAGCGCTCACCTTGAAGAAAATTTAAAAAACCCAAAATGGCGGGCACGATGTCCTCCATCCTCCTGGGATGTCGCGCGCCGCGGGTAGACTGGGGTGAGTATATTGCGATCACCATATCGTGAGATCTTCCCTCCTCCACGCCCTGGTCTAGCCATGGCCCAGGAGACTGGCCAGCCCAGACTACAGTTGTCTGCCATTTTCCTTCGTATTTTCCTTCGTATGCGAGGTGACATCTTGCTAACTTTGCCGGGGTGGGTGGGACGACAACACTGATGCCACTGGAAGTCCCATGAACCCATTTTATGCTGTTCAGGAACTAATAGTGTTAGCATTGGGGGTGGTGCAGGAGGGTAAAATTGTACCTCGCCTAGGGCATCAAAATATCTTGAGACAAGGGCCTGTTCCTAACGCTGACTACTTTGGCAAAGGAGAATATTGTTTAGGTATCCTCTCCCCGCCCACCGCCATGCCCGATACCATCATTTATAGCAGTAGAGTTGGGAGGGGAAGGAGCTCCCTACCCTTTCCCTTCTGTTTGGCTGTGGGGAAGTGGCGTGGAAAAGGGTGAGGGTTTTTGTATGTGTGCAAGAGAGCAGACGGAAGGACAAGAGAGCAGACAAAGGAACTGTACGATAGACTGAATGAATGAATTTCTATGCCGCCTTTCCGGGAACAACCATGGTGGTTGACAGGGAGTTCAGAGCATAGAAACCGTAGTCAAAGGAAAACACTAAAAACAACACTAAAAAACCGTTTAAATTAGGTTGGGCGTGAGGGGCAGCTGATGTGTCTGGGGGTTGCTGGGGCGTGAGGTGAGAAGGGGAAATTGCTGAGGAGGATGTACTGCTCCTAGGCCCCTTCCTGAGGCTGCTGTGAGAGAAAGAGCAAAAGCTGAAATAAGAGACTAGTTTCTCCTGCCCCCACCGGAGTTCTGAGCAAAAAACGGAGAAATGCCAAGGCTCTGGGAGAGAGATTCCAGACGGAGACTCTGGAATGTCTGAAGGCATTTTTGTTCCAGCAGGAACCTGACTGAAGTTTGGCTATTCCTGGCTATCTCCCTGTTGTTTTAGTTTTTTCTTTTCTGTATGTTTTTTTTTAAATTCCCCCCCCGCCCCTGGCCAAGCTGATTATTGTAAGAACATGGTTGTTAGCTGCTTTCTCTTACTCGCCATTCTTGCAGCCCTTCTAGCCTGCCTGTTTTAATAAAATCCCCACGACGCCCTGCTACAATCTGGTGCCCTCCCAGGGCTTGCCTATACACGCCGAAAGCCTCGGGTTGGCTGCGTTGTGGCGTTGCGTCGATTCTAGGACACAGCAGCCACCTCGAAGTCATCGCAGGGCTTTCCCGCAAAACTCCGAAGAAAAAAAGCCAGAGACTTAGCCCGACTTTTTTCTCTGGAGCAAGGGAAGTATGGCTGTTCCGCCATCTAGCCTCACTAGTCATGGTAGAGGCGTGGCCAGGCGGACGGCAACCCCTGATTGGTCACTATCTGCCCGGGCAGAGGATGGACGGTGGGCCCGGCACCAGAAACCCCATGCTTTCACTGCAGTGTTGGGATCAGGCACAACCGCCTCCCTCCCACAGCAGCAAAAGTGTGGGGATTGAGCTCATTGTGGCAGCAACCCACCGCCATATAGACAGCCCATCATGGACTACAACTCCCATCAGCTTGTCAATTGGGGCTGATGGGAGTTGTAAACTGGCTTGCTAGATTCATCAAGGATCTGCTACATCAAATCTAGGCCCTCGTCTTGATGACGTCGGGAAGGCAGTGTGGGGCGCTTGCTGCCGCTTTGATGCTCCTTCCGACCATCTACATCGGAAGAGGTACAGTTGCGGGCTTTCCAGCCACCACCTCTGCGCCCACCCACACGAGCACACACACAGCAGGTCCGGGGCACCTGGGAGCATCCGCGCCCTTTCTCTAAGGTTAGGGTTTTTTTCTAAAAAATAATAATGCACTGACTTGTTCTTTTTCTTTTTTTTAAAGCTGTAAATGCAAAGGATCACATTTACAGCTAAAGGGGGTGGAGGAACAGGGTGATTCCCTCCCTGGCAGAATATCCAAACCCTCCTTTAATTTTTTTTTTCTTAACAAGGCTCAGCGGAGGCGCAGACCCTCGCTCCAATCTAAAAAAGTCAGGGGGTTTCGAGCAAAGCTTTGGGGCTTTGCCCCTGCACCTGCCGCCACTCCGAAGCTATCGCAGGGGGAAAGCGCCCGTGTAGACAAGCCCCAGATTGCAGTCAGATCAGCTTTTGTGAGCTAAACGTATTCCAAGGCGGGAAATCCCAGAGGCTGCTCAGCTGTGTTCCGCCATTCTACATGAGCTGTTCAATGTGCAACCATACTGGGGAAAGGAACATGGTGGGAAGCCAGCCTTCCCCAGCCTGATACCTTCCAGATGTTTTGGGCTACAACTCCCAGCTTTCCTGACCATTAACCATGCTGTCTGGGGATGATGGGGGGAGTTGAAGTCTAGAATATCTGGAAGGCACCAGATTAGGGAAGGCTGCAGGCTGCTTTAAGGGTTGCACATAAGGGAACATTTCACAAAGCACACAATTTATCCATTATTACAGCACAGTGATGAGAAAAGCTACATCTGGGAGATTCCTCCTCCCCTCCACATTCATTCATTCAATTTCTATACCACCCCATAGCCAAACCTCTCTGGGCAGTTCACAAAAGTTAAAAACCATTAAAATACCTTACACAATTTTTTTTAAAAAAACTATTTACATAAAAATATATAAACAGATAGTACACAGAGAGACAACATATATCTAAAAACGATTTTAAAACACTCAGCCAAAGACAATCCAAGACCTGATGAAAAACTCACTGTATACTGCCAGATGCCTGAAATGAGGGCAGTTTTAACCTGGCACCAGAAAGATAACAATGTTGGCGCCAGGTGGGCCTCGTTGGGGAGATCATTCCACAAGTGGGGGGCCATCACCAAGAAAGCCCTCTCCCTTGTTGTCACCCTCCGTCCGAGCACCCTTCAGAGGAGGCACCTGGAGGAGGGCCTTAGATGCTGAACATAGTGTATTTTATACAAACACTTAAAACAGGAAGCAGGAGCCCTTCCAGTTTGGAGCTCTGTCACCTAGTTGATTGCATGGTTTTTATGTTGCAGTTCTTTGCTGAAGCTATTTGGAACTGTTTGCATTGACTGGAGTTGGGATTGTCCCAACACATGATGCAATTGTGGCTCACCGTATCTTGGAAATGTCTGCTGAGAGCCGGGAAGGGACGAGTCATTACCTTGATACATGGCAAAGGGTTTAAAAGGCTGATTCCCAGCACCAAAAAAGGGGAAGAAAACAGATCATGTTGTTGGTGCTTCACCACATTCAAACAACAATAGTGATGAAACATCTCTCAGCTGTGTTCAGAAAGGCACAAGCCAGTAGAGGCTGGTGGCTCCACTTTTGGTGGGGCTGTGAATCCATTCTCGGTTTCAGTCAGAAGCAGCCAGAACTCTAAAGGTGCATAGCTTGGGAGTACTCCTAGATCCATCCTTGTCCCTGGAGGCCCAGGTGGACTCCGTAGCCTGGAGTACTTGGGGTCAGCTTTGGCTGATCCGACAGTTACGGACTTTTCTGCACAGGGTTAACCTAGCCACAGTAATACATGCACTGGTAACTTCCTGATTAGACTACTGCAATGCACTCTGCGTGGGGCTGCCCTTGAAGACGACTCGGAAGTTACAGCTAGTGCAAAATGCAGCAGCTAGACTGCTGACTGGAACATCTCACAGAGAACATATAACACCTATCTTAAAGGAATTGTACTGGCAGCCAATACGTTTCTGATCAGAATTCAAGGTGTTGGTAATGGCGTTTAAAGCCCTAAACGGCTTGGGACCTTAATATTTGAGGGAGCGCCTCTCCCTATATCTGCCTATATCTGTCTGCCCTAGACCTGAGATCTGTCAGAGGAGCTTTTCTCCGTGCCCCACCAATGTGAGATATACGCTATGGTGGGACATGGGAGAGGGTTTTCTCTGTTGGGGCACCCCGGCTGTGGAATGCCCTCCACCTGGAGGCCTGAGTGGTACCGGCACTGGCTTCATTTCGGAGCCAGGTTAAGCCATGGCTTTTTAACAAAGCCTTTGATGGCTAAATCCACCAGCCTGCACACTGCCTTGTTTTAATTGGCTTTTACTGTTTTTAACATATTGGTTTTAACATATTAATGGTTTAATTTGTTTTAGAATTGTATATTTATTCTATTTTATATGTATGAATTTATCTGTATGACGCCCTGAGATCCTTGTGATAAAGGGCGGGATAGAAATATTTTAATTAATAAATAAAATAAATAAAGGTGTTATTCAAGATGCTGAACCCATTTGGATAGATCCTTTAAAGGTCTGTCGGTTTCTGACTGAAACCCAGAAACCATTCACAGCCCCACTAAAATGGAAGCCACCAGCCTCCACCGGCACAAACATTTATTTCCTCACTGAGGAGGCTCAATAGGTTAAAGTTCAAGAATTTCTGGTCCAGAATCTGTTTGCTGATCAGCATCGGACTGATGGGGCAATTATCTGCCCTGTTCCACCCACAAGACAGCGGTGAAAGGCTGTAGTGGCCTTTTCATTAAAACAGAGGCAGGATAGAAGGACTGAAATGAAATAAAATGAATGAAAATGAATGAAATAAAACAAACACTGGATTGGCTTCAGTGAGCAAAGGCCAGAAAGGGGTGGCCCTGTTAGCTTGTTGCAGCAAAAAGAGCAAATCATCTTCTTGTGGCATCTTAAAGACGAACAGCATACGCTTTTAGGTACCCTGTTCACTTCAATCATGTGATGAAGACGTGGACAATGTCCATGATTATTATTATTATTTGCCAGAATAAGGATGGAATCCTATGCATGTTTAGCCAGAAAAAAGTCCTACAACTCCCAGCATGCCGAGCCAGCGTGGAATTGTAGGACTTTTTTTTCTGGCTAAACATGCATAGGATTGCACCCTAAATGTGTTAGTCTCTAAGGTGCCACAACACAACAAGACTCTTTCTTGTTTTTGTGATCAAAGTGTGCTCCAAGGTGGGAAATCCCAGAAGATGATAAGCTGAATTCCACAAGTGCTCATCTTTAGACCTTTCTGCATGAGCTCTTAAATCCTACTGGGAAAAGTAACATGGCTTTATGCTTTCCCCAACCTGGTGCCCTCCAGATGTTATGGGCGAGAACTCTCAGCATTCCTGACCGTGCTGTCTGGGGATTATGGGAACTGCAATGGCACACATCTGGAAGGCACCAGGTTGGGAGAAGTCCAACAGAGGCGTTCTCATGTTGTTGGCTTGTGTGCTGAATTTTAACTTTGTGCTTATTCTTCGTTCTTGCAGCCACCTTGGAATCAGTTTTTTTAAAAATGAAGGGTGGTATATCAATATTTAATGATGCTGATAATAATAAATACATAAATAATGAGTTTTAATTTGCTCCTGGATTTGTTTTATGGTGGGTTGCTTAAAGTTATTTTTTAAATATATGTTTTCTTCCTGTGTCTGCTGTCTAGTTGCGTGTTTTATGTAAATGTTTTTCAAACCGCGCATATTGTATTTTTAGTGGCTTTTCATCTTTTTAAACTGCCCAGAGAGCTTCAGCTGTGGGAGCGATGTAGAAATGTAATCAATAATAATAATAAACGTTAAGAATAAAAATGTGGAGAAAAAACAGCAGCAAACTTGGCCATGTGCACCAGGCCTTACAACCACAGTCTTATGCTCCAGTTATGCTGGCTGGAGGGCTTGAGGATTTGGGATAGAGGATGTGGTGCATCTTGGAATCACACTGCTACTGGAGGCTCCACACCAGTCACCAGTGGAACATTCCTCTAGCAGGACTCCAGTACCAGCAGAGGAACCAGCATCATCTTACACCACCACTGAAGGAGGTGGTAGAAGTTAAAACACTTTAATTAAACTCAAAGGACTTTTTTAAAAAAGGAAACACTGCCCACCCCCCCTTTCCACCCTGGCCACACAGCCACCACGACACATAGGATTCTTATTGGGCCTGCACCCCATCACAACACTCCCTTCTGGGGAGCTGATATCTCAAATCACGGGGCACACAGGAGGCTGTTGGATCGCTCTGGCCTAGCACACTTAGGGCATGCAAGGAGGAACCTGTGGTGATGGGGGGAAAAGCGCACGTGATGCAAAAAGCCTAGCCTCAGAATATGTGCGGGAAGAACACATGGCTAGCGTTTCTCTCCTCAGAACTCCCTCAGGACTCTACACAGATCAAACACCCAACAGGAACTTTTGCTCCGTTCCTGAAATTGGAGATGCACAGACAGTTCACCCCATCCAGGATAGCAAATTTTTTTTTGGGGGGGGGAAGCAGTGGCACTGCCAGAGTTGAGCCCCCGCCCTGGGCAAGATGGTCTCCAGACCCACCCACCCCCACTGCACGGTCCTGAGTGTTCTGCTATCCCACTTTTCCCGACCCCACCCTGGCCTGCTTGCTCACTCTCTTTTACCTGCCCCTTGCCAGGCAAAAATGAGGGAACAAATGGGGCGGCCCCCTTTTGCTTTCTTTTTTTAAAAAAAATGTTTTTACAGAGGTTGTCTGGAGTACTGAGCAGCCCAATGATCTCTGTGAGGTGTTTTGTGAAACAACCAGAAAGCCTTGATTATTGGGCAGTATAGAAATGTTGATGATAGAAAGCAAGAAAAGAAAGAAAGAAAATTAGACTGAGGCCTTAGCTAGACCTAAGGTTTATCCCAGGGTCATCCCTGCCTGCTCCCAGGATCCCCTGTGTGTCATTTACATGAACAGGGATGACCCCGGGACGATCCTGGGATAAACCTTAGTTCTAGCTAAGGCCTGAGTCATTTCTTTCCCACCACCTGGGCCAGATCTATACCTCGTGTCATATCGACATGATCCCATCTCTCTTTTGTGCATTTATACCTCACAGCACACAATGACATCTGTAGTGTTGTTTTGGATAATATGGAATAAAAAGTGAAAAATAACCTTAGGAAAGCAGTATTTGGAATGTGTAATTTGCCCCAAGAGTTAGGTGCACTTCATCACGGATAAAAAGCACTACTGCAGATCTAGCCCTGGTCACGGACCCTCCCCGCTTGCTTTTCCGCCTACGGGTAGCAGTAACGGCAATAGTGACACCTCTTCCCTTTCCTTTTTTTTTTACAAAGTAAACTTTTCACAGCAGACGTCCTACAGAGTGAAGCCCTGGTCACCCCAGCTATCTTTATTGCCCCACAGTCACTCTGGGCCAATGAAGGTGGTGGTCGTGACTGGTAGTTCACTCCACGCTGCGTTCCGTTTGAAAAAAAGATTCAAGAAAAGGAAAAGGGTGACAATTTTTGCTAGCGCTTTCATTTGCCTCATTACCAGGCAGTAAAGAGACCCATCACTGCCCCAGTGTCTCAACTTGCTCTCCACAGGCAGCAGGAGGTACAGAGGCAAGGATGTTCAGCACTCTCAGTATCATGCAGGCCACAAGTGAGGCCTACAGCAAGACCAGCAGCAGTAGTGATAGGGTGAGCCTAGCTGTTCTTCTGTGAGGTTGCCAACCTTCTTCCAGTGGGTGTCTCTACTTCGGCAAGCTGCTTACCAAGACAATTATGTGCCATGAAGCCATAGCTAGGGTGACTATATGAAAAGGAGGACACAGCTCCTGTATCTTTAACAGTTGTATCGAAAAGGAAATTTCAGCAAATTTCACAACAGTTAAAGCTACAGGTGCCCTGCCCTCTTTTAAATCTGGTCACTCTAGTATAGCTCCTGCAGCTTTAACTGTTGTGATGAAGAGGGAATTTCACCAGGTTCTCCATATATACAAATTACATCTGCTGAAATTCCCTTTTCTATGCAACTGTTAAAGATACAGGAGCCCTGTCCTCCTTTTCATATGGTCACCCTAGCCATAGCCAGAATGGCTGGAGTGGGAATCCTGTGGCCTCTAGAAGTTGTCAGAATCCAACTCCCACTTCTCCAAATTCTGCCATGGTTCAGCCACTAACCCTTTTGCAGCAAATTGCTAGTGACCATAGGGTGTGCAAGGGGTGTCCCTGGTCTGCCCAGGCACACCCTATATCTCAAGCAATAAGCGCCAAATTGAGGGGGCCTTTGAGGAGGGATCAAGAGGGGGATCCGGGCACAGCAGGAATGATATTCCAGCTGCCCTGCCACTGCGCTGAAAAAACAATGCTTCCAAGAGAACACCGTTGCTCGCAGCAGCAGCAGCAGCAGAAAGGAATCACTCTGCAGGGAGCCTCTCTGCCAGAAGCCACACTTCAAAGAGGCCAGGAGGAGGAGCGCTGAAGGCTAATATTGCCTTGTAAGCCCCTCCTCCAGCCAGTGTCATCACAACGCCCCACCAATGCTGGGGTTGAGGAGCATATCCTAATCCCCCCCCCCAACTGCAACAGCCCTCCCATGGTCAGGCAAGCCTAACGCAGAACAGGGCATCAGTGTCTACAGTGTTTAATAAATAAAGGAATACAACTAATGTCCTTTATGATTGAGTATTCAATAAAAAAATATTCCCTGGGTGCACACCCTCATGAAATATGCTGTGCACGCCTATGCTAGTGACCATGTTTAAACCACAGTTATGTAGCCACCATGGTTCGGAGTGGTTCAGAAGGCATGCGAAGTCATGGTTCACGCAACACGTTAAGCGATAATGTTTAGCTCAAAATGCTTAACCACAGGGTCACTCTCGGCCTAACCTATTTCACAGGGTGGTTGCGAAGAGAAAAGTGGAGATTTATTTTAGTGTGCTATTCTATACTATTTGGATGAAGGTGAAATAAACAAATACATGAACTGGTTTGTTGTTGTTTTCAATCCCACAGATCAGCCCAGGGGCTTGGGACAAGATATAGTTTTGGCAGGCTAGTAAAATGTTTTTTCAAAGAGGTGGCCCAGCAAATGTGGCAAAGCTTTGAGAGGCAAATGGTACGTGCTCATCCGAACGTCAGTCCTCTTGAAATAAATCCAGGAATTCGACTAACGCAGATGGAAAGTAGCTGTGGACTTCAGAGATGCCTTACCCATTCCCACTGCTGAGTTGATCCCTGTATTTCTTTTATTTCTTTATTTCTCTCTTCATTATATTTTTTTTAATCCACCCAATATCCAATGTTTTCTACTTCTATTCTCTGCTTCTGACTATATCCCCTGTATGAAAATGAAGGAATATATTTTATTTACTAACCTTAGGGAGAATTCTGTGTGTATGGTAAAATGAGAAGCGCCATGAAGGGAAAAAAAGAGCACTCCAACGTTTTTTTTCCACCCACCCACCCACATAATGTTGCTCAGTTCCAGACTGCTCTGTGGACACGCTGAAGGGTGTCAAATGACATGCACTTTACTGGCTGCCAGCTCCGATGGAACGCTGCTATGCACAGCTCATAAAACAAGGACAGGAAATGCTGGTTGAAACTTCTGCATTTTTTAAAAAAAGGAAAGAAGCAAGTATAGCATAATCAGGCTTTTAAAAAATGCATATTAAAATTAAAAAATCCCTTTTCATCATGCCTTCCATAAAAAAGATTCTGACTTTACATTTAGGAGGGTTTGCCTTTCTAGAGACTGAATTTTGCTTCAGATAATCAAAGCAAGCTTTGAACTTGTGTGTGTGCGCCCAGACACACAGACACACTTTTTTCTTTTTAAAAATAGCCCTATACAGACACACATACGCGCATACATATATCACTGCCTTTCATTCCTTCCAGAGAGTTTCTTTTTCCGCGAGAATGTGAATAGTTCTGAGGAAAGCAATGCGTTCATCAGGGTCTCAAAACAGAGCGAGATCCAGACTAACTAACTATGGCAATTAGCACCAATTCTTAATTAGCAACCAGCTTCACTAAGAGGGCATTTTAATTCTATCTTTTCACTGAGTTCTTGATTTTTGTTTTAAAAAAAAATTTTTTTTTTTACCTGTACTGGAACTTTGGCAACTGCTACGTTTGCGGGGGGGGGGGGGGGGAATCGGGTGTGCAAGAAATTCTTGGAAAGGGGCCCATGAAAGACACTTGATCTGGTTCATAGTTTAGATAAACATTTGGGAAGCCGTTCAATTTGACTGTCTCCAGTACAGACTCTATTAAAAACAAGATGATGATTTTGGGCCAGGAACATGCTTTGATGTGTATGGAAAAAGAAAAGAAAAAAACACTATTGACAATTAGAAGTCTAGAGAAATGTGGGTGGCATAAACTTCAAAAAGAATGTGCACATTTTTACCATGGACAGCCTAGTCATATTTGTTTTATTATGATATGTCGCAAGCTTCAAGTTTCTTGGTCTCATCCTAACAGATTTGAGGATAACCTCAGATTTAAAAAATGTGTTAAGTAGGCATTCTCATGGTAAGCCTTCGTAAATAATAGTAATAAAAAGAAAACTCTTTGATCCTCCACAGAGGCTAAATGAAGACTGGTGGCTTAGCTGGTAACATACGCATTTGTTGATTAAAAAAACAAACAAATAGGAGAGGAATCAGGGCCCTGCGAGTTTGTGGTGCACATTAAGTGGGTGATAAGTGGAGCTGGAGTTTGAACTTACGTTACACGAGATGTCGTAGAATATCTGATTGGAGACCAAGAATTGAAGTCAGTCATGTTTAGAGTAGGCCTGCAGAAATCAATGACACCGAGTGTAGTCACAACTGAACTCCCATTGATGTTAATAGATGGATTCTAAGGATAACTTGAGTCCAGATCCAACCCAGTGAGTTGGAGTTGATGAAATGTTGGTCTGAACATGTTTGTTTTGATTTTAAACGTATTGTTACGTAGTTGTTTGGCTTGCTCCACTTCTTTTTCAGAGAAGACAGTGATCCAGTTTGGGAACACAATAGATACTTCATTTGTGGTTCTCCTGGTTATACAAACTAGCCTTCTCTCTCCCTAATTCTCTCAGGTATCTTTTCTGGAAAGCTACACACACTCAAGGCCTTCTCACGTCTAGAATATTTCCCTTGGCTTTCCACAGACAGATCTCCCTAGGGTGACCATATGAAAAGGAGGACAGGGCTCCTGTATCTTTAACAGTTGTATTGAAAAGGAAATTTCAGTAGGTGTCATTTGTATATATGGAGAACCTGCTGAAATTCCCTCTTCATCACAACAGTTAAAGCTGCAGGAGCTATACTAGAGTGACCAGATTTAAAAGAGGACAGGGCACCTGCAGCTTTAACTGTTGTGATGAAGAGGGAATTTCACCAGGTTCCCCATATATACAAATGACACCTGCTGAAATTCCCTTTTCTATGCAACTGTTAAAGATACAGGAGCCCTGTCCTCCTTTTCATATGGTCACCCTACACTAGGGGCTCTCCTTAGACACATAAAGCATACACTGACTTTGACTGGGTTCAGATGACACAGTTGTACGTATTATTCAGTGATCTGTATTGCTTCCAGGAGAAGTCATAAATAAATTCATGGGAGTCAGTAGGTGTGGATCCCGAGCCAGGCATTGTGGACAAAGCGTTACTATGCTTAATGCTTTATAACGGATGCAGCACTGTGAGATGGCCTGCTACAAACAAAATCCAATTCATAAAGAGAATGGGTGAATTGCTCAGTCTGCTTCATTTCATTTCACACCTTTCAAAGGAACCTATCACGGTATTATGATCTTAAAAGATTAACTATGATAATGAAGATGATAGCAGGCACTTTCATGAACTAGAGTACACTTCATGTGATGCAAGCTTAAGCCATAATAAATTGGTTAATCGTTAAGGTGCCACAAAACACCCTGTTGTATTTGTCTACAAAACGGACTCACCCTACTTATGATCAAGGCCTTCCATATGGTACATGCACCTGTGTATAATATTAGCATATTGCATGAAATATTTCACCAATATTTATATAAGTATAATCTATTACAATTGACAATTTGGGGTTTGGCATTCCCTACTTCCGTCACCGTGTGATACTGTTTAGTGTACTTTTGTTCATTATTTGACTTTTGTAACATTCTTTTGTAACATCTTGCCTGATGGAGAGATCTGGAGATCTCGAAACCTTTCATATTTTGATGCTCTTTTGATTGACCTAATAAAGGTGTTAAATGAATATGGATTTTGGAATTTTACTTATAGTCAATACGGCTACGTTTAGGGGTTTGTTTTGTATCACTTTTATATCTGAGGTCACCTATGGCATGATTCCTCTTACTACTATCTAAATGATGTTGGGCCCAGCTTCTGGGCTGTTTCCTGTACATACTTAATGGAAATGAACAGGGCTTCTGCAAGAGCCAGGTGCTGCTCTATGCTCAGCTCTCATTCAATTCAATACAGTCTGTGCAGGAAAGGTTTCTACTACTTTGGGTCCAATGTGTGTTACAGAAATTCGAAATCAGTGCCATTTTAAAATGGAAAATTTAAATTTTAAAAATGGAAAAAATGGAAATATGCCACTATTTGAAAAAGGGTTGTGTTACATAAGGCACCTTGCTCTTTGATGGACAGAAGTGATAATTAATTTCTGCCCAATGAAGAATCCTGTGTCACTCAAGCGATTAGTACACTTTTAGACCACCAAAACTGGTCCAAGAAAATAGAGAGATCACCTTACCTATCTGTAGGCTTCTTGTTTAGGTTCAGAAAATTCCACAGAATGAGGTGTGAAGCCCATTGTTGACACACAAATAGGTTAAACGTATTTATTTTGGCAAGCTGTACTGCATTCACCAACATTACGTGTCTTGCATCCTCAGATTTTCTTTTTAAGGCCATGCTTATACCAAATAAAAAATCACTTGTAATCAAACCAAGTTGTGACATGGCTGAGGCACTCTGTGTGAACAAGCTGTTACAAGTCAGAGTTTCCTAATACCAAGAGGGGTTGGTTCATGTTTGTCAAAAGCCAAGCTCTGAGTTCTTCCTACTACAGGTTTCTATCTATGTGTAAATTAATGAAATCAGTTCTCTGATATGGTTTGAATTGGAGGAAGGGAAACAAGCTGGATTTCTATAGTGGATTTGGCATGTCCAGGGTAAATGAGGAGTTGTGAGGCAGACAGTGGGCTTCAGAGATGAAAAGCCCGTCTGTCACCTGACTTTATAGTGGGGGTGTTGAACCTCAGGGCTGTGGGCCAAATCTGGCCCACCTGAGGCCCCATCCACTGAGGGCCGCCATAGGTGTGCACAAAGGGTGTGCCTGGTGTGCCCAGGCACACCCTAATATCTCAAGCAATAAGCGTTGGATTGGGGAGGGTCTTTGAGTAGGGATCCAGAAACAGCGGGAATGATATTCCGGCTGCTCCACCACTGTGCTGAAAAAACACTTCCTCCAAGAGAGCCCTGTCGCACTGCTGGGAGCCTCTCTGCCGGGAGCCACACTTCAAAGAGACCAGGAGGAGGGGCCCTGAAGGCTAATATCGCCTTGTAAGCCCCTCCTCCAGCCAGTGTCATCACAAAGCCCCACCAATGCTGGGGTTGAGGAGCATCTCCTCATCCATCCCCCCCAACTGCAACAGCCCTCCCATGGTCAGGCAAGCCAAACGCAGAGCAGGGCATTGGTGTCTACAGTGTTTAATAAATAAATGAATACAAGTAATGTCCTTTATGATTGAGTATCCAATAAGTATCACCTTTTAAAAAAATATTCCCTGAGTTCACACTTTCATGAAATATGTTGCACCCTGTGAGGGCCACGCTCCCTTTCCTTGGCCTCACCCTTTCTCCCAACTCCTTATCATTAGGTGATTTCCCAACTTTCAGATTATCCCCCATTCTAAAAAGTTGACACACCTCTCCTAAAGCTTAGCTACTAGCAAGAAGAGCTTTAAGATAAAATATACTGGTTGGTTGGGTTTTTTAAAAACATTTTGGCCCCACCCACCACTGGAATCCAGCCCCCTTGGGCTGAAAAAGTCTGTACGGTCCACCGAGTCTATTCCAAATGCAACATCTTCTTTTGGTTAGGAAACGGTCTCGCACCACCAAGAATTCCTGGGCAGTAGGAATGCTTGGTGGTGCAAGGGAGTCCATAATCCAGAACACACAGACACATGTGTGATGACATTGGCAGTGAGACATTGGCTGAGCTGCCTGAGCTACTTCCATTGAAGCCACAGATGTGAGCCTCGTGGAATATTTCTCTTCCAACAGCTGTGCCCTCAAGCAAAAAAAAAGGTGCGCTCCATAAAATGCGCAATGCAACCCAATCCTAAGTATATTTAGTCAGAGGTCAGTAGGACATTTCCTTAGAATTGTTCATAGTCACTGCAGCTGTGCAGTCCAGTCCAACGTGTGTGCCTAAGTCGATTGAGTTGAAGCACATTTAGTTGCATTGAACTGCAGCCTTAATATCTCCATAGAGCTTTTTTTTCATTGCTCAAAGCAATGGGGAGATGCCTGGAAGTTGCAATCCAACACCATCTAGAGAGCACCAAATAGAAGAAGACTGCTATATTTATTTATTTATTACACTTATATACCGCTCCCATAGCCAGGGCTCTCTGGGCGGTTTACAGAAATTCTAAAATTGAGATAAAAACAAGTATACAAAATTTAAAACTCTAAAACACAGAACATACACAGAACTCTAAAACACAGAACATAGAGCAATAGCTGCCCTTAAAAATTAATACACCCATGAGGTATTCAGGTTGAAGCAAGATACAGGATCCCTGTGGAATATATTCTTAATTCAAACAGATGGACCCTTCCCTGAGTTTTCCCCACTATCTGAAGTGTGGTGGGTGGTTGCTGAGCAGAGGGCCTTTGCAGTGGTGGCACCCAGCTTTGGAATGTCTCCCCAGAGAGGCTTGCCTGGTGCTCACTCTGATGTCTTTCCAGCACCAGGCGAAGGCCTTCCACAGGCTACTGCTGTTGCTGCTTTTCCTTACCTCTTTTATTTGGATGCTCCTTTTACAGAATAGCTGTTTTTAGCTTACTTGAACATATTCATTATTTTATGGTGTTTTCAATACTTTATGGTAAGCTACCCTGAGTGGAGAGCCAGTGTGGTGTAGTGGCTAAAGTGTTGGCCTGGGAGTCAGGAGATCCGGGTTCTAGTCCCCACTAGATCATGGAAGCCCACCGGGTGACTTTGGGCCAGTCACATACTCTCAGCCCAACCCACCTCACAGGGCTGTTGTTGTGAGGATGAAATGGAGAGGAGGAGGAGGATTATGTACGCCACCTTGTGTTCCTTACAGGAAAAAACGTGGGATATAAATGCAATAATAAATAAACATAAATAAAAATAAAATAATGCATTTGAAACACAGAGCATAAACCTAATAAATATAATACCCAAAGAACACCCTACCCTACCCTGAGCCCACTGGAGGAAGGGAAGTATACAAATGTAATATAGATGGACAGATCCCAGAGGGAAGGAAATTGCTGGTGGATACAATTCGATGAGCCTCCCCCAGCCTGGTGCCCTTCAGCTACGTTGGGCGACTACTCCCTCATCCCCAGCCAGTGTGGGAGTTGTACTCCAAAACACATGGAGGGCACCTGGTTGGGGAAGGAGGAATCAGTGCGATGAAAGTTACTACTCTTTTTGCCAATATTTAAAGATAACTACTGCCTTGCTTGTAAAGATTTGCACTGAACCAGTCAGTAACAGCAGCAGAAATATCAGGTTTCCATGTTATGTCTGTTACTGAACAAAAATAAAGTTTTATAACTTCTTGGATAAAATTGGCTAAGTGTATAAAACTGAGTGGAATTCCAATAAAACAGGGTTTTTTTACATGAAGATAACATTCGATGGCAAGCATCCTGTGCGTAGTGCTTTAAAGGAAGTTACGGAACACTGCCACAGGACCTCTTATTTTCATGAAAAATATTTATTTGAAATGTCAGCTTTAATTAGGTGTGCAGCCCAAACTGATGCCTGCTTGCTGAAAAACTAGGCCTATTGGATTCAGTGGGATTTATAATGCAACTAAACCCACCCACCCGCACCTATTCTGAAGTATGTTGCATTGTTTTCAATGGGGATTTTCTCCCAGGGAAGCAGGTATAAGGTTACACACTTATTGGGGAATGTCCCATTGAACTCAGTGGGAATTGCTTCAGAGTAAACCCCCTTCATATTGCCCTGCAGTCACAGAACTGCAGCCTTTGCCAAAGCAAATCCAGGAGGGCCTTCTCTGCTGTGGCACCCCGGCTGTGGAATGAGCTCCCGAAGGAGGTTCGCTTGGCATCTACATTATATGCTTTTAGACGCCAGGTGAAGACCTTTTTATTCTCCCAGCATTTTAACCGTCTATAAATAATTTTTAACTCAGTGTTTTAAATTTGTAATTTTGCATTGCTGCTGTTTTTATCTGGTTGAGCTTTTATATTGTATTTTATATTATGGTTTTATACTGTTGTTTTATACTTTGAATGGTTTTAATTTTTGTGAACCGCCCAGAGAGCTCCGGCTATTGGGAGGTATAGAAATGTAATAAATAAATAAATAAATAATTCCAGAGTAAAATAGATACAAGCAACTGAATAACTACATGAACCATACATTTTCATTGACAGAAGTGATCACCATGGCTTGTTTTTCAGTTTTTACTCCTGAGAAACGGCCCCAGCAAATAGCCACATTTTAATCCTATGTGCTAAAGTTACTTGCAGGCATAGCCAGGATGGAATAACTTGACCATCTCTGCATTTCACAGCAGTGAGGAGGAACTGTGCATTGAGCAACTTCCTGAAAGGCAAGGGAGTAAAGCAAGGAAGAAGTGATGAAAGACAGACCACAATATCCTCAAATTGTTTCTGGAGAATTGCTTCCTTTATAGGGAACTCTGTAATGGCAGACAAGCTTCTCTGAATGGCGACTGGCCCACGATTGCGCAATTGTGTTGGAAATGTTCTAAGTCACACTCTCAGTTCAGGCAGGGTGACAGTAAGGCCCAACAGGCCAGCACCCCACATAAAATTAGTGTGTATCCCAGAATCCTCTGCAGCTTGCAGGATTCCAGCAGCAGACACAATTGAGTTCTTCAGCAAATGACTTGATGCGGAAAGGATTCACTGAAGGGAGACTGTTCAGAAGCCACTGATGAAAGTGAATGACGCTGCTGTGAAGTGTGTCGTGTTTTGCTCCCTCAGCTGAGAAAGAAATTTCCATGGAGCAGTGGAGCTCACTTTGGGCTGGTCGCTCTCTCTCTCGGCCCAACCTGCCTCACAGAATTGTTTTGAGGATGAAGGAGGGGGGAGATCTCGTACACCACCTTAAGCTCCATGGAACAGGATTAGACAAATTCATGGGAGGATCAGGCTAACAATGGCTGCTTGTCATGATGGCTATATATTACATCTGGTAGCGGAGGCAGTGTGCCTATGGACACCGGTTCCTAGAGAACTGGAGTGGGAGGGTGCTGTTGTGCTCGTGTCTTGTGGGCTTCCCATGGGCAGCTGGCTGGCCTCTGTAGGTATTCAATGCTCCACACATGCTAGCAGGACCCACCACTGGCACAACACGAAGCTAGTGGATCCTACTGTGATCAGAAACAAGTGAAATACCCGTTTCCACAACGGGGCAGGGCAGTGAACCTTTCAGAAGGGAACTTCACTGACCTATCCCATTCCGAAAACAAGTGTTTCCAGGATTACTGTCACAAGCTCTACTTCCTCTTGCTTAAATGCTGGGCCCCGCTAACGCAACAGAAATGGCAGGAGCACAGCAGCAGGGTTAGATACGGCCCAGAATCCTGGGCCAGATCTACACCAAGCAGGATATGACACTTTGAAAACGGTTTGAAAACTCTCTATGGAGTGTGTCCTGGGCCCCAACAGTTCTCACTACTGTTATAAACCATTTTAAAGCAGTAGTGTAGATCCTGCCCTGGACAAGAAAGGGCTTTGGCCTGATCCAGCATGGCTCTTCTTGTGGGGGGAATATTAACGTACTAAATAAATGCAAACATAAATAGAAAGGCAGCCATGAAATCCTAAGCATGGAGGAAGTCCTTACTCATTTCAGCAAGACCTAATTCTAGTAAACAGCCTAGGACTGCTGTGCTCTAATCCAGCCTTCCTCAATTTGAGGCCTTCCAGATGTGACTGAATGGCAACTCCAGTTATCCCCACTCAGTGGGAAGGCTTCTCTAGCATACTATCTTGGAAGCAGGCCCTCTTGGAAATCAATTGGACTTCCTGAGATCAGGCCTGAACATGCCGTACTGTGCAGCCCAATCCACTGCCTATTTATTCCAAAGTTCTGCTTAGTTCAAGAGAACAGCCTTCACAATAATGCTTGTTTTAAGATTTAACAAAATGAGGTAGAAAAAAAGATTATTATACAGTTAGCATCATGCATTGTATTAAAAATCCATTTATTTTTGTGTTCTGTACATAAGAAATGAGTCTTACACAGACCTTTTGAAAACGAAACAAAAAAGTAAGTAAAAACATAAATACATATATATATTTTCTTACAAAATGTCAGATTTACAAAATATACATACTGCACTT
Source organism: Elgaria multicarinata webbii (assembly GCF_023053635.1). NCBI lineage: Eukaryota > Metazoa > Chordata > Lepidosauria > Squamata > Anguidae > Elgaria > Elgaria multicarinata. Next base: position 25,664,416 of record NC_086172.1, read on the forward strand.
TCAGGTTGTCTTGTGCATTTTTTTTGAAAAAAACTCCCAAACAAACTAGGATCTTGGAACTTAGGGAGATCAACTATACTGAAGAATTGGTGGGATGTTTCTTGCACTGCTTCATCCCTAAACACAACCACCCGGCACGCCCCTTTGATGGCATTTCTTCCCCTCAATGATGCTCCTATGTGAAAAGGTGGTAGGTTTTTTTTAAAAAAAAAGGGGGGGTGAGGAGAACTCAGATCTCCATTCATTAAAAAAGGGAAATGATTACAGTCTTGGGAAGGAAGGAGAAATAGAAGAAAGGCTTGTTAAAGGCCACAGATCTCCAATTAGTCTTTTAGGCAAAAATAATGTCACCCTCCTTAGGTTTACAGCTTTTTCTTCCCCCAAAACTAAAAAAAAAAGTTAAATTTTAACATGATTTTATGAGACTGAGAGAAATGGAATCTCTTAACATTTCAGAAAGGAATGCAAAATGCTTCTGCGGTGAAACTTAATTTCCTTTAATCAGTGATCCTCTTTGAGGATATTCCATACACGTTTGCACTTTTATTTCAGAAGTATAAGACTCGTATTTAATAAGGTGACTGTTCAAGAAAGAGAGGCAGAACACTGTTATTTTTTTTTCAAAATAAGAACAAACCAGTCACTGCAGTCTATCATACTGTTGTATACTCATCTGGGAGTTAAATTCCCTTGAAATCTATGGGGTTCACCCCCACATAAAGTTGTTTCGGTCTGCACTGCACAATACTTTCGGCACAATCCAGAAAAAAGTCAGTATGGACTTTTTGAAGAATGCCATCCCATTGACTTCACGGAGACATGTAGCCAGATACTATGCATTCGAAAGTACCACTGAGTGGATCTTACTTCCAAGTATGTCTTCATAGGATCACAGCCTCAGTCGCGTGACAACCTTTCACCAGATTGTGTCAAGAACACAAAATTAAGGCTGAAGTTTTGTGTGCCAAACTTAAAAACACTTAGTACTGAATAAGTCCCATTGTGCACAACAGCACTGACATCTGAGTAAACATGACAATAGCATTGTGCTGCAAACCTGGTTGTTTCCGCTAGACTGATGGCCACAATCCAGCACAGAAACACTTCAGAAACCCATTGATTTCAAATGGATTTAAAAAGAGGGAAAGAGAACATGGGATTGTCACCAATATAGGGCTGGACTGCTAAATATGTATGTTTTTGGGTTGTTGAAAATATTTCTCTCCCCTTTTTAAAGTATCAAAACATACATCAGCCTTTCCCAACCTGATATGCTCCAGATGTGCTGGACTACAACACCTATTATCCCCAGCCAGCATGGCTACATGTAAAAAAATTCCGCTGGTGAAACTACTGCCTTGTGAAAAGAAAGGAGATATTATATGTGCCTGTTTTACATATTTCAGTGCTGGCTGTTTTGTCAGGTGTTCTGAATTAAAACTCCATTTAAAAAAAAAGAGGGGGGGTAAAGGGGAGGGGGAGAGAGGGAGTCTCAGATTTCTTCGAGTTAAACAGGAGACCTTACTGAGACTTCCTTTCCCTCCGTTTTCATAAAAGGAATGTGGAGCTGCGTGAGCTAGCAACTCCATCGCTGGACCTCGACAAATTCTTTGTTAAGTTTCCCCATAAAAACGGATCCCATGCTTTTGCTTGGCTGCAAAGAAACACACTTTTGTTTCTCTTTTGTCTCCGGCAACAAAAGGGAAGAGAGTAAAAAGCATTCTACCGAAAATCAACATGTCACTTCTTTTTCAGAGTCCCATACAACAGCTCCTCTGACCCTCTCCCCTTCCCTCCCCAAACCCCCAGCAAGACTCTTTGGCCAAAACAGGATTCAGCCGGAAAACCGAAGTGGAGGAAACTCCCCCCCCCCCATCTACAGCCAAAGCCTATGCGTGTACACTCAGAGGTTTAAGCCCCATCGAGTTCAACATGTCTTACACCCCAAGAAAAGCACGCATAGGCTGCGATCCCTGGGCGGTAGTCCCACTTAACTCAAGAGGGCTTACTTCTAAGTAAACATTAATAGGATTGCACTGCTAGAGTAACACAATTTATTGGAAGACTTTACTTGGCATCATCCTTTTGGGGGGGGGGGAGAACACACCCCAAAATTACTTAGTACCTGCCTGGATGTGATCAGAAAGACAATTGAGTTAGGACTCTGGAGATTTCTTTGTCTGTGTGTGGCGGTGGCATGGCCTAGCAGAGTTTCAATTTGACACCACTGGAATACATGGATGTAATCACAGTTTTGTAAAAAGAAATGATACATTTGCTTTTCTCTCCTTTCTCCCTCCCCTATAAAAGAACTTCCATCCTTGCCACAATTCCAGCATTTCCCTTTGAACAGATACTGCAGTACTTATTAAAGGGGGGGGGGGGGGGAGAAAAGTAAAGAAATGTTCACGAGGGTGCGGGAGGGAGAAGAAAGACATTGACTGTCCTGAAGAGCAGTCTTAAAAAGAAGGACACTTATTTTGCACTCTTCAACTTGGCAAGCAAGGGGAACCCCCAAGTCAGAAGGTCCATTGAGTGTCAATGGTTCTCTCTTGGAAAGAAGAAAAGGCAGAGCTTGAAGGAGCAACCCTCTTCCTTCCCCACAACCCCCCACACTTTCCTTGGGGGATGTGACCCTCATACTGCAGTCTCCCCTTTGCTTCCCGTGCTGAGTCTGTGGTAAAAGCGCCGCCAGGACTGGAGGGTTTTGCCAGTCCAGATCCAGAAGCCGGTGGTGATGCCCACAATCATGGTCATGAGGTACTTGATCAGGAAGACGGTGAAGTCGGGGCTCATGGGGGCAAAGTTGGTGGGGCAAGTGATGGCGTAGCTCTTGCAACTCTGCAGGAGCCAGGTTTTCTCCCACGTGTCCCGGAAGGCCTGCTCGTAGAAGTAGCAGGCCAGGACGATGGTAGCCGGCACTGTGTAGAGGACGCTGAAGACCCCAATCCGCACCATGAGCTTCTCCAGCTTCTCGGTCTTGGTGCCGTCGTGCTTCATGATGGTCCTGATGCGGAAGAGGGACACGAAGCCGGCCAGGAGGAAGGAGGTGCCGATGAAGAGGTAGACGAAGAGTGGGGCCAGGACAAAGCCACGCAAGGCATCCACGCTGTAGATGCCCACGTAGCAGACGCCGCTGAGGACGTCACCGTCCACCTGCCCCATGGCCAGGATGGTGATGGTCTTGATGGCGGGCACGGCCCAGGCGGCTAGGTGGAAGTACTGGGAGTTGGCCTCAATGGCCTCGTGGCCCCACTTCATGCCGGCCGCCAGGAACCAGGTGAGCGAAAGGATGACCCACCAGATGGAGCTGGCCATGCCAAAGAAGTAGAGGATCATGAAGAGGATGGTGCAGCCTTCCTTCTTGGTGCCCTGCACCACGGTGCGGTAGCCGTCCTCAGAGAAACGCTCCACGCACACCACCTTGTCCTCCAGCAGGAAGCCTGCCACGTAGGCCACGGCCACCATGAAGTAGCACCCCGAGAGGAAGATGATGGGCCGCTCCGGGTAGCTGAAGCGCCTCATGTCCACCAGGTAGGTCAGGACGGTGAAGAGGGTGGAGGCACAGCACAGCACCGACCAGATGCCCACCAGGAGGCGGGCAAAGCGCACCTCGGCCTCCTTGAAGTACATCAGCCCGTTGGGCAAATCTGGCTCGCAAGGGGCCCCGCAGTCCCGCTCGCCCAGGAAGCGGTAGCCCAAGTAGGGGGGCACTTTGAGCTGCCGGGGGCAAGAGAAGGCGTAGCTGGTAGGGGGCAAGGGGTGGGCGGGGGGATCCGGCAGGTGGGCGGTGGGGTAGGCCGTGGCCCCTCCGCCGGGGCGCCCGGTGCCCCCTCCGCCGGGGCCTCCCCCTGCCGCCCCTCCCCCGGAGGTGTCCGAGGTGTTTTGGCCCACGCAGATCTCGCCAGCGCCGTGCACGGGGAAGTTCTCGCAGCGGAGCCGCTCGGGCCACTGGAAGCCGAACTTGTTCATGAGGGCCTCGCAGCCCTGGCGCGCGCGCTCGCACAGGGAGCGGCAGGGCGGGATGGCCTGCTCCAGGACGGTGCAGACGGGCGCGTACATGGAGCACAGGAAGAAGCGCAGCTCGGGCGAGCACTGCACCTTCACCAGCGGGTAGAACTGGTGCACCTCCAGCCCGGCGTCCTCCTGGTTGGTGTGGCCCAGCAGGTTGGGCAGGATGGTCTGGTTGTAGGCGATGTCGGTGCACAGCGGGATGGAGATGGGCTGGCAGAAGCCGTGGTCCGGCACCGAGATGCCTTTCTCGCCGTGGTAGGGCTGGGCCGCGCTGCCCGACGGCAGCCCCCACCACACCGCCGCCAGCACCGCCGCCAGCAGGCCCGAGCGAGCCGGAGCGCCGCCGCCGCCGCCCCTCCTCGCCGCCGCCGCCGCCGCTCCCTGGCCCATGATCCGGCGCAGCAGGCAGCTAGAGCAACAAAACAGGCACACACGACGGACGGGCGAGGGCAAGGCGAGCGAGCAAGGGAAGGAGGAGGGAGGTCTTCACAGCCCGGAGGCGCTTTCCTCCAAAGGCATCGGGAGCGAGCCAGGGAGGGAAGGAGGGAGGGAGGGAGGGAAGGAAGGAAGGAGGGGCCCCCCGAAGGGCGAGCCGCGGAAGGGGTCACACGGCAGCGGCAGGGCTGCCTCTGCTCTCGGGTGGGGGAGGCGAAAGGGGGCGGATCGCTCGCTCAACCGGCTCCCTCGCTCCCTCGCGCCTTGATCACTCGCCAAGGGCTGGGGAATAATCCTCCTCTCGAGCGGCGAGCCCCAATTCGATCGCAAGCCGCCCCAGAGCGAGCCTCGGTTCTCCTCCTCCTCTCTCACACACGCACCCCGTTGGTTCTGAAGAGTCCGTCAAATCGCAGCCGGGGAGGTGGGGGCGGATCTCTCTTCTGGCGGTTGGGGGGAAAAAAGTTTCCGAGGGGCGGAGAATCAACAGCCAAACGAAATCCTTCGCCAAGACCCTCCGTGGTAACTTCGGCGGGCTCCGCTTCCCGGCCTGGCTGCTCAGTTCCTTACAGCCTGGTTGACGAGTTCAACGGAGAGTTAGGACCCCCGCCCCCGCTTGATCCGGTGTGGTTGATTCGACAGGCTATCAATAAGATTCCCACCACCTAAAAATCCAGTTTCACTGCGTGGTTCTCTTCTCCTTCGCCAGCGCTGACTCCCCCCAGTCCTTCACGCCCCAGACCCGGTTTAAGAGGCAGCCCAAATATCCTGTTGGCGCCCGTCTACACTGGGTAGACCCAACCCGTCTCCTCTCCGCCGTTTACGCCAGGGACTTGCAGCGGCCGATGGAACACGCACTATCAAGGGGGGGGCGGGAAAGAAGAGAGAGAAAAAGCAACATATATGTCTGAGTATTCCACCGGGCTCCGCCCCTTCCCCATTCACAAACCAAACAGTGGGCGGAGCCTAGAATCCCAGCTCCTGCCAATTGCACGCTCTGTTGTCTCCACAACTCTGTGTGGGATTGGATAGAAGGATAAAAGGCTCTAAGGGGAAGGGAGGAATGTGGGCGGATTCTGTAAACGGTGGGATTTCTTCTGCTCAAAAGTTGAAAGAAACTTTCTCTCCGACTGTTGAATGGGGGGTGCGGGGGAGAGATGGAGAGCGAGCACCCAGGGCAACGTTAGATCAGATCGGATTTACCCATGCTCCCAAGTTTTTCTCTTTCTTCCCAGAAATGAATTTTCTACAACACCGGTGCCCCATTCCTCCTGGCCTAACGCCCTGTAAGACCGGAGTTTTACATTCAGGGTGATCTAAAATAGTTCACCCTGATTTTATAATTCACATTTAACTCCTCCTGGTGAAATGAATGAGATCCCCTCCCCCAGTTCAGTATATTTTAAGATGGGGGTGTTAAAAATCACAGTATGCCCTTTGAGCATGTTAATAAAAAGAGTATGTTGCATAGTAAATTGGTTTAGGTTTAAAATTGTTTTATATTTATAAATTGGATTTTACTTCTGTGATTAGTCTTTGAAAAATAAATTGACCTGTGGTATAGACCTGCGCTCTAATCTCATAACCACCACCTTTTGAGTAGGCCCATCAAACTAAATGGAAATACGGTTGTGGAAATAATCCTGCAAGAAGTCTCATTCTTTTGCTAGGAGTTTTACATACTGTTTTGTTTATTCGTTCAGTCGTTTCCGACTCTTCGTGACTTCATGGACCAGCCCACGCCAGAGCTTTCTGTCGGCCGTTGCCACCCCTAGCTCCCCCAAGGTCAAGTCTGTCACCTCCAGAATATCATCCATCCATCTTGCCCTTGGTCGGCCCCTCTTCCTTTTGCCTTCCACTCTCCCTAGCATCAGCCTCTTCTCCAGGGTATCCTGTCTTCTCATTATGTGGCCAAAGTACTTCAGTTTTGCCTTTAATACCATTCCCTCAAGTGAGCAGTCTGGCTTTATTTCCTGGAGTATGGACTGGTTTGATCTTCTTGCAGTCCAAGGCACTCTCATAACGCACTTGTTCGTTATACAGATTCCTCCGGAGGCAGACAAGATGACTTGGTATCCCCATACCACCAAGAACTTTCCACAGTTTGTTATGATCCACTTAGTCAAAGGCTTTAGAATAGTCAATAAAACAGAAATAGATGTTTTTCTGGAACTCCCTGACTTTCTCCATTATCCAGCGGATATTGGCAATTTGGTCCCTAGTTCCTCTGCCTTTTCTAAACCCAGCTTGTACATCTGGCAATTCTCGCTCCATGAATTGCTGGAGTCTACCTTGCAGGATCTTGAGCATTACCTTGCTGGCATGTGAAATAAGTGCCACTGTCCGATAGTTTGAACATTCTTTAGCGTTTCCCTTTTTTGGTATGGGGATATAAGTTGAATTTTTCCAGTCTGATGGCCATTCTTGTGTTTTCCAAATTTGCTGACATATGGCATGCATAACCTTGACAGCATCATCTTGCAATATTTTAAACAGTTCAGCTGGGATACCGTCGTCTCCTGCTGCCTTGTTATTAGCAATGCTTCTTAAGGCCCATCAACCTCACTCTTCAGGATGTCTGGCTCTAACTCACTGACCACACCGTCTGAGCTATCCCCGATATTATTATCTTTCCTATACTGATCTTCCGTATATTCTTGCCACCTTTTCTTGATCTCTTCTGTTTCTGTTAGGTCCTTGCCATCTTTGTTTTTGATCATACCCATTTTTGCCTGGAATTTACCTCCGATGTTTCTAATTTTCTGGAAGAGGTCTCTTGTCCTTCCTATTCTATTGTCTTCTTCCAGTTCCGCACATTGCTTGTTTAAAAATAATTCCTTATCTCTTCTGGCTAACTCTGGAATTTTGCATTTAATTGGGCATATCTCCCCCTATCACTGTTGCCTTTTGCTTTCCTTCTTTCTTGGGCTACTTCCAGTGTCTCAGCAGACAGCCATCTTGCCTTCTTGGTCTTCTTTTTCTTTGGGACGTTTTTGTTGCCACCTCTTGGACAATGTCGCGAACTTCTGTCCATAGTTCTTCCGGGACCCTATTTACTAACTCTAGTCCCTTAAATCTATTCTTCACTTCCACTGCATATTCATTAGGAATATTAGTGAGCTCATATCTAACTGATCTGTGGGTCTTCCCTATTCTCTTTAGTTTGATTCTAAATTGTGCAATAAGAAGTTTGTGATCTGAACTACAGTCAGCTCCAGGTCTTGTTTTTACTGTCTGTATAGATGTCCGCCAACTTTGGCTGCAAAGGATGTAGTCAATCTGATTTCAGTGTTGGCCATCTGGTGAAGTCCATGTATAAAGCCGTCTTTTCGGTTGTTGGAAGAGAGTGTTCATTATGCACAGTGAGTTGTCCTGGCAGAATTCTATCAGCCTATGTCCCGCTTCATTTTGTTCTCCTAGACCTTGCTTACCTGTAATTCCAGATGTCATTTGACTGTCCACCTTAGCGTTCCAGTCTCCTGTAACGAAAATAACATCTCTTTTTGGTGTATTATCCAGTAGGTGCTGCAGATCCTCATAGAACTGATCTACTTCTGCTTCTTCAGCATCTGTGGTTGGGGCATATATTTGGATCACCGTGATGTTAAATGGCTTACCCTGAATTCGAATTGAGATGCTTTAGCCACTTTATTATTAATTATGAAGGCTACTCCGTTTCTTCTGTGATCCTCTTGTCCACAGTAATAGATCTGGTGCTGATCTGATGTGAAGTGGCCCATTCCGGTCCATTTCAGTTCGCTGACACCCAATATATCTATATTTAATCTTGACATCTCGCCAATAACCACGTCCAATCTGCCCTGGCTCATAGATCTTACATTCCAGGTTCCTATGGTGTGTTGACCTTTAGAACATCGGATTCGTCGTTTACCACCAGCACCGTCGGCCGCTAGCCGTCCTTTCGGCTTTGAGCTAGCTGCGTCATCACATCTGGGGCTAGTTGAACTTATCCTCTGTTCCTCCCCAGTAGCATTTTGACCATCTTCCAACCTGGGGGTCCCATCTTCCGATGGTACACCGACATATCTCTGGTTGTACTGATCCATTTAGTTTTCACGGCAAGAGTACTGGGGTGGGTTGCCCTTACCTTCCCCAGGGATCGTATTGAGTCTGACCTCTCTGCCATGACCTTCCCGTCTTGGGTGTCCCTTCACGGTTTAGCTCATGGCATCCTTGAGGTGCTCCAGCTCCAGCACCACGACAAGGTAACGATCTCCTTTGCTGAAGGTTTTACGTACAAGACATGTTATTTTAAAGGCTCCAGACCATATATAAGGAATTCAATTTAGTACCTTAAGAACAGTACAGAAGGTTTAAATCGAAATGCTCTGGTTTCTGTCTTGGCCTCATAGTCTTCAATAGGACTCCAGTAATCCTAATCTGGATTTGATGGTGTGTTTTTAATACATTTTGTGCTGAGGCCATTTCTTCTTCTCATAATTTAACCTTTAATAGGCAGTAAAGAATCTTGAGGAAACTTTCTCCTGATGTCTAAGCCTGGGTTGGGTGACCCTATGGAAAGGAGGACAGGGTTTATGTATCTTTAACAGTTGTATAGAAAAGGGGATTTCTGCAGGTGCCATTTGTATGCATGCAGCACCTGGTGAAATTCCCTTTTCTTCACAACAGTTAAAGCTGCAAGAGCCCTGCCCTCTTTTGTATATGGTCATGCTGAAATTCCCTTTACAATACAACTGTTAAAGATACAGGAATCCTGTCTTGCTTTTCATATGGTCACCCTAAGCCTGGGGGCGGCAGGGGGTGGGGATGGGGGCGAGAAGCAGAGCTCAAAGAATGGAGCAGACAGAACTAGAACAAGACCCATAAACCTAAGAATATTTATTGAGAAATAAATGTATTCCTCCTACAAAATTTATTCCTCCTACAGAAAGTGGAGGAAGGAACTAGAGGTTCGGCTATCCTTGGCTTGATACTGACCAATAGGGAAGACTTAGGCCTTAGCTAGACCTAAGGTTTATCCCAGGATCGTCCGGAGGTCGTCCCTGCCTGCTCCCGGGATGCCTTGTGTGTCATTTACATGAACAGGGATGACCCTGGGACGATCCTGGGATAAACCTTAGGTCTAGCTAAGGCCTTAGTGGATAAAGTGGCAGTTATGGGAACTCTGGGGGAAAGTGACCACGTCATACTTGAATTCTTGATTTTAAAGGAAGCAAAAGCTGAGTGTAGCCATACACGTACTCTGGATTTTAGGAAAGGTGATTTTAATAAACTCAGAACTATCATAAGTAAAGTCCTATGGCAAGTGACCCTAATGAGAAAAGGAGTCCAAGATAGGTGGGAGTTTTTTAAAAAGGAAATTTTAAAGGCACATTTACAAACAATTCCAGCAAGGATAAGAGGTAAAAGACAACAGAAGAAATCAATGTGGCTCCACAAAAAGCTTAGAGATGACCTGAAAACCTGAAAAAGACACATATAGGAAGTGGAAGGAAGGCCAGGCTACAAAGGAAGAGTACAGACAGGTAGCACAGAAGTGCAGGAATGGTGTCAGAAGGCTAAAGTTGAGAATGAGCTGAGTCTAGCGAGGGATGCTAAAAGCAACAAGAAGGCTTTCTTTGGGTATGTACATAGTAAAAGACAGGAAAGAAATGGTGGTTCAACTGCTTAATGAGGATTTCAAATTGATAACAAATGACTAAGAAAAAGCCAAAATTCTCAATTCCTACTTTGCCTCAGTCTTCTCCCAAAAGTGGGTCTATGACCCTTCCCCCCTGGGCTTGAGATTGAAAAACAAATGGTCAAGGAACGCCTAATTTCTCTGAAGGAGTTCAAATCTCCAGGGCCCAATGAACTGCATCCTAGAGTAAAAAACGAGCTGGCAGAAGAATTCTCAGGACCTCTGTCTATTATCTTTGCAAAATCATGGAAGACGGGTGAAGTGCAAGACGACTTGAGGAGGGCTAATGTTGTCCCTATATTCAAAAAGGAGGCACCTGGGAACTATAGACCAGTTAGACTGACATCAATCCCTGGGAAAAATTTGGAGCAGATTATAAAGAAGTCAATCTGTAAGCACCTTGAAAACAATGCAGTGATTACAAGAAGCCAGCATGGATTTGTCAAGAATAAATCTTGCCAGACTAATCTGACCTCATTCTTTGATCAGGTAACCTCCCTTGTGGACTGTGGGAATGCTGTGGGCATAATATGTCTTGACTTCAACAAAGCTTTTGACAAAGTACCACATGACATTCTGATCAGCAAACTAGTTAAAAGTGGGCTAGATGGAACAAGTATTAGGTGGATCCACAGTTGGCTACAGAATCGTGATGTGGCTGCAAAAAAAGCAAATGCTATCTGGGGATGCATTAATAGAAGTACAACTTCCAAATTGTGTGAAGTACTGGTTCCCCTCTATTCAACACTGGTTAGGCCTCATCTTGAGTATTGTGTCCAGTTCTGAGCATCACACTTCAAAAAGGATGCAGACAAGCTGGGAGGCGGGCAACCAGGATGATCAGGGGTCTGGAAACAAAGCCCTATGAGGAGAGACTGAAAGAACTGGGCATGTTTAGCCTGGAGAAGAGAAGATTGAAGGGAGACATGATAGCACTCTTCAAATACTTGAAAAGTTGTCACACAAAAGAAGACCAAGACCTTTTCTCGATTATGCCAGAGTGCAGGACACGGACAAATGGGCTCAAGTTACAGGAAGCCAGATTCTGGCTGGACATCAGGAAAAAAACTTCCTGAGTGTTAGAGCAGTACGACAATGGAACCAATTTCCTAGGGAGGTCGTGAGCTCTCCCACCCTAGAGGCCTTCAAGAGGCAGCTGGACAACCATCTGTCAGGGATGCTTTAGGGTGGATTCTTGCATTGAGCAGGGGGTTGGACTCGATGGCCTTATAGGCCCCTTCCAACTCTACTATTCTGTGATTCTATAATTACCCAACAAGTGTGTTTAGGATTGCAAATTTAGACTGCAATCCTATATCCACTTACCTGGGAGTAAACCCCATTGAACTCAGTGGGAGTTACTTCTGAGAAGATAGGGATTGTCCTATTAATCTCAAGTAGGCCTGTCCCAATAGGCAGTACAGGCAGTGGACTAGGATGACAATTTCAAGGACTCCAAACAATGCAACATTTCTCCCCTTGTTCCATGTAAGTGTACTGAGTGATAGGCTTTCCTCTATACCCCATTCACTGCTATGGGGCAGGTGGAAAGGGAAGCCATCAGGAAAACAATTGGTGGCAGGGAGTTGTATATATCTTTCATATACAACAAAATGCAGGAAGCAAATTGCCCAGGAAGGAAAATAACAACAGGCCTTGAAAAGTGTAGATGGGTTTGATTTTGTTTTAAAGCTGCAGCCCTAACCATATTTCTTGAGTCCGTGTTAAGAAACAAGACTCCTTGAATTCAGTAGGGTTTATGAGCATGCATGTTTAAGAAGAGTGATTTTGGAGATCTGAAGATCTTCATAGGTTTGCCCTTTCGGTGTGCACAACACCAACTTATTTATTACATTTATATTCCATCGTATATGACCCTCCTCCTCTCCATTATAGCCTCACAAAACCTCTGTTTTTAGTTTTTATTTATTATTACATTTGTATTCCACCTTTCCCCACCCCACCCCCCATGCAAGAAAACCAAGGTGGCTTACATGGTTCCTTCTCTTCTCCATGTTATTCTCACAACGACCTTGTGAGGTAGGTTAGGCTGAGGGTCTGTGACTGGTCCAAAGTCACCCAGGCCACTGCTAGACCTAAGGTTTATCCTGGGATCATCCAGGGCTCGCCCCTGCCTGAGCACTGGATCCCCTGTGTGTCACCTAGATGAACAGGTTTGACCCCTGGACGATCCAGGGATAAACCTTAGGTCTAGCTATGGCCCCAGTGAGCTTCATGGCCGAGTGGGATTAGAACTGGGGGCTTTACTAGACGAGGCCTTAGCATGCCTTCTGACCCAGCTTCCCTGCTGTGCGTCCAGATGACGCACAGGGGAATCCGGAGGCAGGCCGCGCTGAGGCCTCCTCCAACGCGCCATAAGCCAATGCGCTTATGTTGCGCTTTTTCCCCAGCTCCGGCCTCAGGCCGGGGCTGGGGGAAGTGTGGAGACTTCCGCGGCTTTTTGCGGCTCCTCGCTCGCGAGGAGCCGCGAAAAGCCACGGACCTGGCACAGCGCTCATAGGAGCGCTGTGCCCATCGGCGGGGGGGGAAGAGAAGGGACGGGCAAGGATGGCAGGGTGGGTGGCACGGGGGGAGGGGGGGAGATCCCCCCGCGCGCCGCCCGAGCAAGCAGCTGAGCGGCGCTTGCCCGGGCGGTGCGCGGCGCGATCTCACCCCCCCTCCCCCCGTGCCACCCACCCTGCCATCCTTCGCCCCCCCCCCCGTACAAAAACTTAAACAAAAAACACTCACCGTCTCCGGAGTCTTCGGGCCGCACCCGGCCCCTTTAAACAACAACAAAAAAATGGCGGACGCCGCAGGGACGTGACGTCCCTGCGCGTCGTGTGTGTGGAAGCCTGGGGGAGGCGCGCTAACGGTAGCGCGCCTCGGCCCCGCCTCCCTGCCGGCGTAAGCTGGCAGGTCTAGCAAGGCCCATGGTCTCCTGAATCCCAGTACAACACTCCAACCACCACACCACACTGTCTGTCTGCCATGCTGGAGGCACTCTGGTTATGGAGTATAGAAGTAGAAAATTGGCTTGGAGGTGCCAATGTGGGTGTGCTTAAGAAACTTCATTTTTATGTGTTCACATCTTCACCATCACCACTTTGCGCCCAGAAAAGTGGCTTCAGCCACAGCGTTGTTTCTTGGTCCATAGGGCAAGAACAGCCTTCCCCAACATGATGCTCTCTCCAGATGTTTTGGATGACAATTTCCAGCGTTCCTGACCATTGGCCATGCTGGTTGGAGCTGATGTAAGTTGAAGTCCAACATCTGGAGGACACCAGGCTGGGGAAGGCTGATTTAAAATCACACACAGAGAGAATAAAAAATGCTATATATTATAATAGATACCAGCTTAAACTGAGACACTAAAACTAGCCACCACAATAGCGACAGGAATGGTTTCTATGAAATGATCAGTCTCGGGCTTTCATATGCCTTCAGGAGAAGGATGTTATGTCTGGGGATACTGCTGTGGGAGGCACCAAGTGATCCAGGGTATTTTAGCAACATGGTATTGTGAAGAAGTGTTTGCCAGAGACTCTGCCATGTTTTCAATCCGATCTTTATTTTTTCTTCCAAGACCCTGCCCCCCAGAGCAATGTTTTTTAGCTTCACAACAACCCTGCAAAGTAGGCTAGGCTAAAAAGTGGTGACTAGCCTGTGGGTAGTCCAGAAACGTCATGGCACATCCAAACCCAACCATTGTCTAAGTCCATGGAATAAATACATAAATCAGTATGTTACACTGCTTCATCCCACGTACCTGCTTCCTTCGGATTATCCCCGTAGCGCTAAGCTTTTGCGGTTGTTGTTTTTGCTACCGGGCGACAGCGATCCTTTGCATACCAGGAAGTGAGTTTAAGGGGGGAAATGTAAAAAATCATAGAAAATCAATTCAAATTTGGTATGCTTAAAGCACTCCCTAATATCTATTACTGTGCCAATTTTGGTGCCTTTATCTTTAAAGTTTACACAGATGTAAGCATTTATTTTAAATCCTGCTCCTGCGCCCCAGCGGCGGCTTGGAAGATACGCTCAAAATGTAGGGGCTAAATACAGCGAATCTTTTTGCTTTATTGCACCATTAAGGCAGGATGCATGGGAGTACTTCACAATCAAAGCAGATTATAAGGTGGAAAACTTCTGAGTCCTTTGCATGCAATTCACAGAGATTGTGCAGTATAACGCTGGTGTGATAAAGCTCTAGCTGAGAACATACGTTTCGGTATTATTATTTTTAAGTTTGGGGTGAGGCCTAGCATCAATGCAGGAGATTTTTCATGCAAAGAATTACAAAAGTGTTGTGGTCTTACCACCCACACAGTTCTATTTTTGTATGTACCCAGCTGACATGTTGCAATGTATTTTTTAATGTGTCAGGATTTGACTTGCTTTTGGGAAGATTTTAGAGAGAAATCAGTCTTGTCCTTTATTTGGAATTGCAAAACTCTGAGACTGAACCCTTTGTCTGTGGTTGAACAGGGCTCTTTTCCTTTCTCAAAACATTTTTTTCCCTTTTAGCCACGTAGAGCTTAGTCATGTATAGATATTTTACAAGTGTTACCGCCAGTGACATATCAACGGTGAGGTCTTCAACGCAAACAATTGTGTTTAACTTCATTAAATCCCTGTTAGTGTTTGCTTCAGCTTAAGCAGGGTTGGGCTTAACCCAGAATGTTTGTCATCCATGCCTACATGGATTCCTTATCTTTACCGCAGGTTTGCATTTCTCTTAAAATATTCAAATACTTTCTTAATGCTGTAATATTTGTTTTGAAAGGGATGGTTTTTAAACAAAGCCCTGAGGGTCAGATCCCTTTGTTTTCTCAGGACTTCAGCAATTTCACTCTTTTTAAATGGGTTTTTGAAGAATTTTTGAAGATTTTCAGCTAGCTTGATAAGTAAGAGAAAACAGATGGTTTGACTAGAACATTCTTACAACTTTATTTAGGCCATACACACTTACCTAACCGTAAGGCTCATTGAACTGCACTGTGTGGCATTTTACTGATTAATTTTATAGTGTGTGTTTTAATGTTATATTTAATTGTTTAGATGCTGTTTATGTTCTCTGCAGCTAGAAAAATAAGTCTTTTGAAAAGATAGAAAATACTTTTATGCTATACAAATTTGCATTGTATATATGATAACATATTATCATATACCTTGCTAGCTTTTGGCTTTACCTTTGAGATAGTCTGCATGCAACTTCAGTTTTATAGCACATTCCTTAGTATGTTTTCTTGAAAGTAAGTTCCACTGGATTTAGTGGCATTCGAGTGTGCCTAGGATTGCTGTGTTTCTGTATTTCTACAATGCTTCTCTTAAGGGTTCAAAGCGTGTCACATCATCCACTCAGCAATGGTTGCAATGGCCTTGCAAGGTAGGCCAGTATTATTACTCCTGGCATTAACCAATGCCTTACCATTGTGTTTAACGTGAGGCCGAGAGAATAAGACTGTTTTGAAACTCCAGGAAGAAAAGAAGAAATGGCAAAGCTGGATTGATAAGTTCAAGAAAAGTCGTAAAAGTTCACCGTTCACGAGGAGCACAGGATGCTTTTCCTCCCAAGAAAGCTCACTCCCCCCACACACTAGGGACTTCTGCTTGAACGATAGAACTGGTTTGCATTCTGGAGGCTCCAGATGGCCACCATATTAGGTTAGGAAAATATTTCCTGTGTCAGATGGGCTGTTGATTCTGGAAAGTGTTCACTTTCTATTTTTCCTTCCAGTTAATTTGTGATATAATTTGTTTGAGCCATCTTGGGGAGGCT
Organism: Elgaria multicarinata webbii; assembly: GCF_023053635.1. Taxonomy (NCBI): domain Eukaryota; kingdom Metazoa; phylum Chordata; class Lepidosauria; order Squamata; family Anguidae; genus Elgaria; species Elgaria multicarinata. Next base: position 25,680,306 of record NC_086172.1, read on the forward strand.
TTCCTTGGCCTCCAGTTAAATTTGGTTTCCCTCCTCCTTCAGTTTGGTACCTTTTAAGTATCATGACTGATATCCTTGGCAATGGAGAATCTTTCGTTAATGGAAGGATGTGTGAGCTGGGAGAACCATTCCGTTCCTCCTGACTAGGTTCTTTACCTTACCTGAACAGGTGTGTCTGTGAGTCACCTGACCTAGAGAGAAAACAGTGGATACATGGACAGACGCCACACACAGCAACATATTTATAAGTCCCAGCTGTGTGTTTGGGGCTTCAAGGAATAATTTATGGGTTGTGGTCTCTGAAGCACCCCTCAAGTCAGTAACACAAAGTGGTATCGCAACAAAACTTTGCAACGATGGAACAAGTAAGATGCATCACCAAACAGAATATAAACAGAATGACTAGAAACATAACAGGAATAGTGGCTAGCATTTTTCTTATTAAAATTGCAGTTGTATACATACACTTCACCAAAAGTGGATCAGATATCTAAATAAGTATCCATTTGAAGGTGCCACATGTTCAAATATGTGCCACCCATTCAAATATTGAAAGCCTTGTAAGATTTTCAATCCATTGCATTAAGGGTGAGTGTTTATCCTTCCAATGTTGTATCCTTTTAACTGTCAAAATTACACAGAGAATCCATTTACATTGACCATTTGTTAATGGAGGTAAATAATTTAAAAGAGTGTGTACATCAGTGAATATAAAAGACTGTTCCAGTACAAATTTTACCTGTGTAATAGCCTCCTCCCCAAAAGAAACAACTATTGGACATTGCCAAAACATATGGTTAAAAGAAGTATTAGAAGTATTGCATCACCAGCAATTAGCCAAATTAGACAATCTCTTATTAAACAGACATTGCAGTGTCCAATAGACACGAAACAAACATTTTTTGTTGAATAAGACACAGCCTAAGATACGCAGACAAGACAGGAAGAGGCCAAAGCAGCAATCCACTGATTAGGTATTTTGTGGTGGCTCCCACAGCAGCTTCTCAAATTCCAAAATGTTCCCACAGGTCCAGAAAGTTTGGGGAACCCTAGTTTAGGTAATTGTGTTTGGTAGGCCTCTCGTTCTCCCAGGACCTCCGTACTAAACCATGTCAAAACCTTACTGGCTAGGTTCAGACAATCAGTAGGGAAACAAGGCAGTGTTGGTTGTTTTCCCCACCCCTGTGCATGCCGGTCACGTGACGGAGATGACCCTAATTACCCGTGTCATGGGTTGCCATGTTGTCTGAACCTGGCATCTGTAGTGACTTTTCGCCCACCCTATAACCCCCTACTGTAAGCCATGGGTTGTAGGGTGGGTGAAAAGGAACAATAGCCATGCCGTGCACTGGGTTCAAATGACATGGTATCCTGGGACATGGTATAGGTAATTAGGGTCATACCAGTCGTGTTACCAGCACATGTGGGAGCAGGGGAAACAACCAATGATGCATTTATTCCCCCCAATAATCGCTCAAATTTGGCCACTATTTATAATATTCTGCCTACCATGAAGCTCCCTTCGTGACATTGGACCAATCATTATCTCTTATCCTAACCTCACAGGGCCCCTGTCTATATGACAACGGGATTGCTCCTCATTGAATATAAACCCAATTTTTCGTTGATTCAAATCTACGCAAAGAGCGTCACACTGCAGCATCAACAGCGATTTATCTCCTGATTTTTTTTTGTAGTGCAGTTTTTAATGCGCACAAGTGCACATACGATGCTATGGAGTATAGACGAGCGAAGCTATACATTTTATCTGCACAGATTCATAGAAGAGAAAAACCGAGGGCGGAAAGGAACGAGGCAGCAGACGAGGATGCTAGCGGGGGACTGAACACGTCTCCTCCCTCTCGCTGCCTATTCCCCCCTCTTTGTTTTAATTTTAAAAGCTCCATCTGCAGACCTCCGCAGATTCATATAATTCAACATTAAAATGATGGGAAGGAACGAGGCAGCCAGAGCACGCGATAGGTGAGAAGGCACAAAATCGGCCAATCACTTTGTCCTGCCCTCAAAGCTACGCCCACATGTCAAAATGCGATTTAACTTCCCCAAGGACACATAACTATAATGCGGTACAAATTCAGATGTTGATCCAAAAGTCACGGTAAATTGCAACTACAAATATGTGCATTATCGTGTTAAAAACTTGTGGCGGCGGCGAATGGATGGCTGTGTCATCTGTCCTGAAACGCGAATCTGCGCATTTACGTTGGGGTAAAGAACCCGTATAGACATCCCCAGGGTTGTTATGAGGTAAAATAGGGCTGGTGGGAAACTATATATGCTGCCTTGTGCTTCTTGGAGGAAAGGTGGAATATGATTTTTTTTAACGTGTGTGTTTAGTGCTCCAAAATACCACCAAATGCAGAGTGGTATTACCGTTTGCAGATGTTTGGTCCAGTAAACTGAAATACCATATCTACTGTATGTAAAATTTCAAAACCGGAGGTTTCTGTTTTGGCGGTTCTTAATCCTGTTTGAATCACATTTCTTTCTGTAGGAAAGGAAACCCAGGGCCCAACAGTCACTCTGCTAGCCCTCAGGTGATGTTTTGAGATTAACTGCTTCAGGAGGATTTCCAGTCTTCAGTGGCTTTTAAAATAACAAAGGCCTTTTTATTTCTGGGTTTCCTCTGCATACTAAGTCTTGCAAGCAGTTGCTGTGATCATCCTGGTTTATGGCTGCACTTAAGCTCCGAACTTTTCTCTCTCTTCAGATTTATCTGAAATTTATCCCTAATGGGTTTACATTGAGCTAAACCTCCCCCTCTGATATCTAGCCGCCTGCCAATATTTCAGGAGTCACGTCCTTTCATACAGGGGTAGCGTCGAAAGTACAAACCCAATCTTGTGTGACTCTCTGGGTGTCACCTCGGTCATTTTAGTCGTGTGAGGGTATCGCTGGCCTCGCCTATCAGCGTCCCTGGCTTGGAGATATAACACATGGCTCTAATGTTTGAGATCGCCCTGTTATTGCACTTTGAGACAGGAGTAAACAGGGCCCATTGTTTGAATTCTCCAACTTTAGGGGGAGCATTGATACTTCATAGGCCGAAAGATAACAAAGGTCAGCTTCCCTGTCCCCCGCTCCCTCCAGTAAGAACAGACACAGTAAACTGATTGACAGAGATCATATGGGGAAGACATGGGAGACAAAAGGAAAGCAGTGCGCGGCTCTAAAGGGAGCCATTCCACACAGCGAGGGGCCTGCATACACTGGCTGAATTGTGAATTACTTAAAATGACTGCTGGCCTGTGGAGTAATCTGCCAAGAGACTGAGGCATGGCGAGGGGGTGGCGGGACAGCAGCACAGGCTCCGCTCGGAATGCTTAGTTAAGCCGAGGCCGCTGTTGTAAATGCTCGACACAAAACCATCCCGCAGTAGCGGGAAGGCGGATGGCATGACTAACAGAGGATTTCTGTCTCGGGAATCCAGAAACTAAGCTGGAGGAAATCCATTTGCATTGTCGGCACTAAGTGTAGAAGTAGGGATCGTTCGCAGCAGGGCTGCAGAACCCCAGGCTCCCAATGTGGCCCTTTGGAGTTCTCCAGATGGCCCCACCCCTTTCCCCCTGACCAATGATCATTTGGGGGGTTTCCCGGCTCCCCCCCCTTTTTAAAAAGTTGAGATGCCCCACCTAAGGTTCAGTCTTTGGAAGTGGGAACTTAAAGCCAAATTTTCTGGTATATTTGGCATTTTGGCCCCTCCCCCTTTCCCCTTGGCCCCCGCCCACCATTGGGATGCACCCCCCTCCCCCCAGCTTCTCTGAAATGGAATCCAGCTCTCAGGCTGAAAGTGGTTCAACACCCCCTTACCTGTTTTAAGGCAATTAACGGAGCCAGCCCAATAGATTTTGCTGCCTGAGGCAAAGGGCAAAATTACTCCCACTCCATTTCCAAGCACAGAAGCTGACCAGCTTGGATGCTGAATTGTATTTCAACACTAGTGATAGAAGGACGTCCTCAATCGCCAGGCTAATTTTAGGGCGTGCAGGGCAGGCCACAGGGCACATACAGCTCTGTCCTCCAAGACCTCGCTGTCGCTCCTCCCACCCCAGCGTTTGCTGCATGAAGCATCTACTTCATTTTGCCTAATGTTAGGGCCGGTTACAAGAAAGTGCTTGTCTCCAGCTTAAAATGGAAATATATCAAATGGACATTATTTATTAAAAGTATATATATATATATATATATATATATATATATATATATATATTCCTCAAGTTTGGATTACTGCAATGCACTTTATGTGGGGCTGCCGCAGAAGCTGGAGCTAGTGCAGAATGCTGCAGCTTGGCTGTTGTTGGGAGCTGCCCTTTCTCAGCATGTAATTCCTTTGCTGAGGGAACTGCACTCGCTGCCTATAGGCTACTAGGTCAGGTTTAAGGCATCAGTACTAGAGTACAAAGCCCTAAACAACTTGGGACCAGGATACCTGAGAGAGCGCCTTCTCCTTTATCAACCTGCCCAGTCACTGAGGTCATCAGAGGCCATGCTCCTGGTGGTTCCACATGGTCCTATGGCCCAATTTGAATCCACCAAGAGAAAAGCCTTCAGCGTGATGGCCCCCTTTCTGTGGAACTCCTTGCCCCTGGAGGTCAGGCAGGCGGCAACACTGTCATTTTTGGTGCCTCCTAAAACCACTCTTATTCCAGCATTCCTTGACTGACAGCCACGGTTTTTATTGGTGTTCTGTGTTTTTAGTAACATAATGGTGTTTTAATTTTTGTATCTTGTACTGTTTCCTTATGTCCACCACTCTGGAATCTGTTTCAGATATAGAGCAGTATATAAATTTTGTAAATAAATTAATAAAAAGGGTCCCAGGGACAATTAAAAATATCAGCAATAAGGGAGTTCCTGCCCTCAGGCTTATGATGATACCCAAGGGAAAAGTTCTGAGGAAGAAGAAGGAATAAAATAAGTTTGGGCACCAGTTGTTACAGTTCTTATCCTTTCATCTAGCTGAGATGGAAACAGTTTAGGTAGCCTAAATGGCTGTTACTAGGTGATATGGAGGGAAGGCCAAAGGCACCTGGTATCTCAACAGAAGTTCTGTTTCTCTTCTCTGTGCTGCAGCTTGGTTTAGGAAATTGCAAGGAAATTGCTCACACGGATACCAAAGTCTCCCACTGCAGAAGTTCACCATCAACACACAGAGGCCCGTGAGGCTAGTAAGAGTGGGGTGGGACGGGATTTCAGGGCTAGTGCGCTCATCCTCATTCTCCCATTAAGTATTGCAAGGTGCTCTATCCATTGCATTATAGGAGGTGAATGTTTATCCTTCCAGTGTTGTGATACCCAAAAATGTGCAGAGCCATTGACACTGACCATTTGTTAATTTCCATGACACAGACAAATAATTTCAAAACCCTTGTACATCAATGAATATTAAAGACTGTTCCAGTGCAAAATGTATTTGTGTAATTACTGCCTCTCCCAAAAAGCAACTCCTGGAAATTGTCAAAACATACTTTAAACGAAGCATTAGCTGCGTCGCACTGCCAGCAATTAGCTGAATTAGACAATCCCTTATTAAAGAGACGTTGCAGTGCTCATTTTCTCAAATTCCCAATTGTACCCACAGGTTCAAAAAGGTTGGGTAGCCCTGATCGAAGAGTACAGGCCTTTGAAGCTAGACCTAAGGTTTATCCCTGGATCGTCCAGGGCTCAAACCTGTTCATCTAGGTGACACCCAGGGGATCCAGTGCTCAGGCAGGGGCGAACCCTGGATAATCCCAGGATAAACCTTAGGTCTAGCTGTGGCCTGACACTCCAGTTCAGGTAAGCCTGAAAAGTACTTTAGCTCAAATCTAAGACCATTGGTTCTACAAAGTGTTGCAAGCATGAAATGCTAAGCTTGCTCCTGGGTTGGTGGAAGGTTTTGGTGATCAGTAGCTTAGTCTATGAATTACACTCATGTCCTCTGCTCCTCTTCCACTAAAGGGATCAGGTCGGCTTGCATATGTTTCACAGGCTGTCTCTCAACCGTATCAGCAGTAGAAGCTGGATCTGGATCTGGATCTGACCTGGAGCTCATTTATACGCGGTATTTCCTCTGTGGTGGCTGCACGATGGCGCTGTGTCGGTTGCACGATGCAGCCGCCAATTTCCCCCGAAGCTGCGCATTTAAAAAGTCGGGGACTTACACTGACTTATTCCTTCGAAGCGAGGTCACTACGGTTCTTCCACTATGCGCTGGTATCTTTGAGGCTCAACTTCTGCAATGCGCTCTACATAGGGCTACCTTTGTGCCTAATCATGAAACTTCAATTAGTTCAAAATATGGCAGCCGGGCTGTTCACCAGTATACCTAGGGGTGACCACATTACACCAGTTTTAAAGTCTCCACTGGCTGCCAATTAGTTTCCAGGTGAAGTATAAAGTGTTGGTTATTACCTTTAAAGCCCTACATGGTTTGGGTCCAGGCTACCTGCGGGATCGCCTTCTCCCATACAATCCGCCCTGCACACTCAGGTCCTCTGGGAAGAATCTACTTCAGTCAGCACAGACTAGGATGACAACCATTACCCAGAGGACCTTCTCTTCTGCTGCTCCCAGACCGTGGAATAGCCTGCCGGAGGAGACTTGTCAGCTTGACAGTCTTCTAGCATTCAAGAAAGCTATCAAGACTGATCTCTTCTGGCAGGCCTATCCAGTAGAATTTTAGGATGCTTTTAGGATGTTTTTAGATGTTTTTAACAGTGTATGCTATGTTTTTAATCAGTATTTTGTGTATTTTGTGCTTGCTGTTGTTCCCCGCCTTGATCCAATCGGAGAGGCGGGTAAGAAATTTATGATGATGATGATGATGATGATGATGATGATGATGTGACCTCACTCTGGCGTCAAGCTGGGGGCATTCCTGGGCAGATGGCGATCACTGATAGGTCGCTGGAAGCTGGGCAGAGGGCTGAATGGGCACCCGAAAACCCTTGCTCCCTCTTGGCAGGGGGAATTTCCCGCCATCACACCATAGAAGCGAAACTGCAGGGTTTCTTTGAGAGGCAAGGCGGCACTGTGAAGACAGGGCCCTGCTGATGATATACTCCAACTGTGGGTCAAAGGATGGCAAGGGGGAGGCTGGTGGCTCCGAATTTGGGGGGGTTGTGAATCCATTCTGGGTTTCAGTCAGGACCGGCCAAAATTCTAAAGAAGCTATCCAACGTGCTGCCACATTTTCCTTTCTCCATAGGGTTGTATCCAATGGCATTCTTCCCATTCCCCCACCCCTGCAGTCCTCTGTGTGCCCTTCAAATTTGCGCTGGGCAAATGTTTCTCTGCAAATGATTTCTTCGTTTATTTTATTACATTTTTAAAATGTGCCAAATAACCGCAGTTCTCTAGTCAGTGTACGAATTAAAAACATAAAGTAGAAAATAACAGTAAAACAATGATAATGAAACAAGTCAGATCAAAACAGGATAAAAAAACATCAATAGAACAAAAGTGCTAAAAGTGCTAAAAGTACTAAAGCCCCTAAAATGCCAGAGAAAATAAAAAGAAAGACCACATTGTAGGTGCCAGGTGAGCCTCTTTGGAGAGAAAGTGCCACTGCTAAGGCCCTCTCTCTTGTAGCCACCTACCTCGTCTCATCTGGTGGAGGCATTTGGAAAATGTCCTCAGATCTGGATAGAATTTAGGGTCTGGGTAGGTTAATAATTGTAATTTTTCCAAAATACATATAGTGCAATATATTTATTAAGCCATCTCAAAGTTCGTTAAAAATGTGCAAGCTTTCAGGATTTCCAGATCTCTTCATCATGCAAGACGTTGCTAAAAAATAGGTTGTGGGGGAGAAATAGGGCGGGGAACCTGACTGAATGTTGTAATCAGGATGTTTGTATAGGAGTCTCCCTTCCTTTTATCTCCTATTTCCCCCCAGCCAGCCTGGTTTTCGTAACACCTTGCCTGATGAGGAGTTCTGACGATCTCGCAAGCTTGCACCTATTTTGTGATCTTTGAGGTGGCCTAATGAAAATATGACGCTATATGGATTTTGGACTTTTTCTTATGGCCAACAGGCTGCCTTGGTTTATTGTGATTTGTATAGCCTTTAGTTATGGAGAGAGAGAAAGAGAGACCGAAGTTGCGATGACTTCCTCTTGGAAAGTGTTCTCTCACCTAAGAGATCCTTGTTCAAACCTTTTCGCTGCCATTTGAAGAAATAGTTTATCAATGCTCGATTAAAATTCATAGGCAAATCAGGGAAGAACATACAATCTGTTGAAATACTTGGGGCTCTGAGGAGCTGTCATTTGATAGGGTATTTTCCCCCAGTGCCTTTGAAGGGGCCTAAGGAATTCGTTCGCTTATGTTTACCAAATCTCTCCTCAACCCTTCACCCCACCCCCACTCCAGCGCTAAAGAATTGCTTGGATTTCCATGGACGAGGCTACAGTTTCAGTTTAGAGGGTGGAGGGAATAAACCTCTTAAAGAGACTGCATTTCAAAATCTTACCTTAAAGAAAAAGAAAACAAATAGCTTTAAATTGCTTTGATTTCCTCTTTCCTGGCTAGCTGCTGGAAAGTTTTGTAGAAAAGCTCTGCTTTGGGAACTTTGCAGTTCGATTTCACTATTAAACTCTTTGCAACCAAATAAACAATACATTCTTTTAACGAGAGACACTCTTCTTCTTTTTTATAATATTTTTATTATTGTTTCAAAACATAACATACCAACAAACACGAAATACGCAAAGTAAGACAGATAAAACAAAAAACATTTTAAAAAACCATACAAAATTGAGATGGGCTTCCGATGTTCTCCACAGCAAAAATATGTAACAATATTTTCCTCTTGCTCTATAATTACAAAAGTCAAAATTCCCCCCTTTTATCTTAAAGTTTTCTTCTTATTCACTGAATTCATTGACACTCTTCTTAAGGTAGATTGTTTCTTTCAACCTTACAGTGCGATCCTATGCGTGACTATATGGAATATCTATATTTAGAATGTAAGCCTATGTGGCAGGGTGTTGCTGTTTTATTCTTTTACTATGTACAGCACCATGTACATTGATGGTGCTATATAAATGATAATGATGATGATGATGATGATGATGATGATGATGATGACGACGACTGGGAAGTAACTGTACTGAAGTTCACTGGGTCTTACTCCCAGGTAAGTGTGAATCAGATGGCAGCCTTAATGAAGGTCTTCTACTTTGCTCTATTCAGGACGGACTCATGGTCCTTTTCTAATATACCAGAGGTGGGCAACTTTTGGCTCTGCAGATGTTTTGGCTTAGAACTCCCATCAGCCCCTAGCCAGTATAGCCAGTGGTGAGGGATTCTGGGAGTTGTGTGCCAAAACCTTCTAAAGAGCCACCAGTTGCCCACATCTGCATGAATAGCTAACTCATTCTCCAAATGCTGATCTTGATGTAGGCAAAACAGTTCCATCCACAGAGAAGGAGTCATGAGCAGTCTTGAGGGAGGCTCAGAAGACAGCAGCAAAGGGCAAGGCCTTCTCTGTGGTGCCCCCACCCCCAATTATGGAATGATCTCTCCCTGGCAAGGCCTTCCTGGGGTCAACATTGTTATGTTTTCGGTGCCCAGTTAAGATCTTTCTCTTTTCTCAGCATGTGATGAGTTATAACCAGGTCCTGGATTTGTCTTATGGTTGATAGCTTGAAGTTGTTATTAAGCTAAACAACAACAACAACAGTTATTATTATTGTTATTGAGGGGAAACCCCAAGTTTTGAAGAAGTACAAATAACTGTAGGGAAAAAAAACCTGGGTGGGGGTAGAAGGTGGACCCAATAGAAGCCAAATTATTACTGTAGGTACTTGGCTACGGCATTACACTATGGTTGCTTCCAGACAGAGGGATAGAAGGGGTTTGTTGTCGAATCTCTTTCAGCCCAAGAGAGCTGAATGCCATTTTGGAGAAGATCTTGTGCGGGGGACGGGGACATTCTTCTGGTGGATAGGTCCAAAAGATAAAGGGGAGGGGCCAAAAATACCAGCCTATTTTAACTTCAAGCTGTCTAAACCACCAAGTGATTGGTGATCAGGTGGAAAGGGGTGTGGCCAGGAGAATGGGTGTGGCCATTTGGAGTACCCTGGAGGGCCAGATTTGGCCCAGAGGTCTGGGGTTCAGCACCCCTGGTATTAGAACGTAATAACTGTTTCTCAACCACAGCAGAGTTCCATGTATCAACTCTAGGCATGGAAAGCGAGAGGATTGTTGTGTTATATGGAAGAACTGTGGACATGAGTGGAAGATTTCATCTGTGCAATTTGGCAGGGTGTGCTTGTGGGCCGTTTGCCCTCCCCAGCGACTAGTAATGTAATTAACATTTGTATAGTACTTTTCAGTGTTCAAGGCACTTCACATGTGTTATCTAGTTGTAATCCTTACATCAAGCCTATAGAGTGAGTCAGTACATGGAATTGTCCTTTGCCTTCGACAACAAAATGTCTTGGGCTGGCCCTGTACTCAACCCACATACAGATGCCCAAATGTGGAATTCCTCCATGCAAGGGGATGCATAGATATGTGCACAGTGTAGTGTAGTATTTATTTATTTATTTATTTATTTATTTATTTATTTATTTATTATTGCATTTATATCCTGCCTTTTTTCCTCCAAGGAACCTGAGGCAGCATACATAATCCTCCTCCTCTCCATTTTATCCTCACAACAACAACCCTGTGAGGTTGGGCTGAGAGTCTGTGACTGGTCCAAAGTCACCCAGTGAGCTTCCATGGCTGAGTGGGGACTAGAACCCAGATCTCCCGACTCCCAGTCCAACACTTTAGTCACTACACCACACTAGACTCGGGAGATCCGGGTTCTAGTCTCCACTCAGCCATGGAAACCCACTGGGTGACTTTGGGCCAGCCACTGACTCTCAGCCCAACTTATCTCACAGGGTTGTTGTTGTGAGGATAAAATGGAGGGGAGGAGGGTTATGTAGGCCATCTTCGGCTTCTTACATGAGGGGGGAAAGTGGGATATAATGTAATAATCAGTCAACCAATCCCAAACCAATCATTGTTCCCCTCTACATGGCCACATGTGTTGGGGGGGGATGGGCGGAGCTATGCAGCATGAACCCACAAGCCACTCACAAGGTTTCCCCCCCTCTTTCCCAGTGCATGTGGGAGTTCAAGCTGTGACTGCTTTTGGTTCCTCTGTTGTACCTTCCCTTCATAACGGGCCTGCCTTCAGCATAGGATCAAAAACCAGGAGGGACGACGGGCTCCAACCTAGGGAGGCGCTGCCTGAAATATTAATAGCGCCGTCAAATGTGAATTTCAGCAGGAGTACGCGAAGGATGGATGAGGGGCATTTGGAGTCAGCATGCCAATTCCTGTCACCCCTGTTTGTGCTCTGCCACGAGAAATCATTACGAAAATACTATTCTGGTCTCCCCTGTCAGTCTCTCTTTACAGCTGCCAATAACAGGCTTCATAGAGTGACTGGAATAGCTGGGCTTATTTCCCTTGTGGGTACGAGAAAGCAACATTTCCAAGCCTCCTTTGCTCCCTATATCGATACCCTGGTGGGAACGAGGGCTTAATTACGTGGCTTACATTTAATGTCCTCCTCCTCCTTTTCCCCTCCGGCTTATTTGCCTGGCAGCGTGTCGTGTCTGATGCTAATTGTAAAACTGCGGAGGTTTATTCAGATCCCATGTAGACGGCTCCACGTAGACAGGTGGTGTGATGTACAGTCATGTCACTTCCATTCCCGAACGGGTTTTTTTTTTTAATGCTTTGTGTGCTTCGCTGCTTGCCTAAAAAGAAAAGGCTCCTATGAATAGGTACTGGAATACTTCCCCCACCCCTCTTTTTTTCTTTTTGCCAGGAACAATAATTGGAAGCATGTGTGGAACCATGCGCTGCTTCAGAGAAAGAATGCGCAGGGGCTGCCAGGGGTGCACTGTGGAAACAGTTTGCTGTATCTCAAATAGGTTTCAGCTGCAAATAAAGTTCTCTTGCATCAGCTCAAAATGGAAACAGCCTTACATTTTTATTTATTTTATTGCGGGGGGGAGTTGAGACCTGCAGCTGCAATCGAGACAATTAAAAGTTAAGGCTGGAATTTCATTCTTGACTTCCCTCCTGCCAACACTGCTCCTACCCCAAATGTGAATAAGTAAAAAACTAGCTGCGTAGACCTTAGAATACCCTCCTGTTGCACAAAGGACGGTGGAAGAACTTTGGGCAATCTTCCCTAACTTGTCCCCCCCCCCATGTTTTGGACTTCAACTCCCATCAGCCCCAGCCAGCACGGTCAAGAATAGTGGGAGTTATCATCCAAAACATCTGGAGAGCATCAGCGTTGAGGGAGGCTGGCATAGGGCTTAGCCTTGGCTCGTCAAATGGCTTCAAAGGCAACCTTCACATGATTTACCGGAAGTGAGGCATGGCCAAAGCATCTCTTGACATAACGCACATTAGCACTCTTGGTTTTCATTTTTAGGACATTTGGGTTTAAATCCCCACTCGTCGAGGGAGCCTTGGCAAGATGGTATCTCTCAGGCCGACCTCCCTTACAGGTTTATTGTAAGACTGAACGGCTGTTGTTCTGAGGAAGTGAGCTGGGGAGCAAATGTGGGATATATATATATATATATATATATATATATATATATATATATCAGATGAAGCATGTGACTCTTAATTTTAATTAATTAATTAATTAATTTGTTACATTTTTATACCGCCCAATAGCCGAAGCTCTCTGGGCGGTTCACAAAAATTAAAACCATAATAAAACAACCAACAGGTTAAAAGCACAAATACAAAATACAGTATAAAAAGCACAACCAGGATAAAACCACGCAACAAAATTGATATAAGATTAAAATACAGAGTTAGAACAGTAAAAATTAAATTTAAGTTAAAATTAAGTGTTAAAATACTGAGAGAATAAAAAGGTCTTCAGCTGGCGACGAAAAGAGTACAATGTAGGCGCCAGGCGGACCTCTCTGGGAAGCTCATTCCACAGCCGGGGTGCTACAGTGGATTGACTAATACAGCCTCCCCAAAATGATGCCCTCTAGATGTCAAATGGGAGTTGTAGTCAGATACAACTGGACGGTACGAGATTGGGGAAGGCTGTACTAAGCATATAAAATAATGAAAGGATGTCACTGTACTTGGGCAGTGATCCAGTGCTGCCGCTTTTTCTATTGTGCCACCGGGACCCACCACTAGCATAGCAGGAAGCAAGGGCTTCCTAGATCAACCCCAGCAATGAGCTGAAATGCTCATTTTTGGAATAGGACATGTCAGCAGAGCCCCCTTCGGACAGTCCTGCTGTCCTGTGCCATTCCAGAAACGAATGCTTCAGCTCATTTCTAGTTGATTTAGGAAATGATAACTTTTAGCTAAAGATTGTTGTTGTTTATTCGTTCAGTCGTTTCCGACTCTTCGTGACAAAACATAATGGTTCCATAATCTATTGTCAACCGTTCAAGCAATAAAACCACATCAGCTGCAGGTGTGAAATATCAAACCGTGCATTATGTGATACTTTAGTGCTCGTGCACATATATTTCTATGCATATACAGTAGCCAGGCCAGTGTCAGGGGTTAATATTGTTGGGCGTAGGCGAAGGCCCGCTCCTCAGTTGGCAGCCCACTACCAGTCCCGGGAAGAGAGAGAAATTGCACGCTCACCTGTGTGCTCCGAATGAGTGAGCTGTGAGAGGAGCATGGAAAAGCAGCGACTTCCACATGCTTTGTCTTCTCCTTCTAGGACTTGGCAGGAATGGGGCTCAGAGTGCACAGGCAGCAGTGAGGGGAAATAGAGAGTGGCAACACTCAGGACATGGCTAGACGGGGCGATATCCCAGGGATTGCCCCAGGATCTTCCCTGTGCGCCTACATGATGCACAGGGGATCCCGGGGGCAAGGAGGGATGATCCCTCTCTTGCCCTGGGATATCACCCTACCCTTTAATCCCATTTTTTCCCACGATCCTGGGCTGATCCTGAGACCGCGGGACGTGTGGCTGGGTGTCCCGTTTTTGTCCCGGCTCCTCGCAACTAACCGTGAGGACCTGGGCATGGGGCACGGAGCTCCTCGGGAGCTCTGTGCCCATCGGGGGTGAGGTGGGGTGAGCGGGAGTGTTTTTTAAGCGCTCCTGTGCTCTTTTCTGATTAAAAAACAAAACAAAATGGCGGGTGTGCCGTCCTCCGTCCTCCTGGGACGTTGTGCACCGCATGTAGACTGAGGGGGTGGATCTTGCAAGCATAATACCGTGAGATCCTCCCCCTCCCTTCCTCCCTACCAGTATGGTGTAGACATGCCGTCAGGGAGGGGGCAAGTTTCTCTCAGGGAAACCTGGGGTTGGCACTGCGCATTACACACAAAATGATATCCACTTTCGAGCGTGTGGTACAATGTGGCCAAGCTGCCACAGTGCCCTAAACGTCAACGCTCAATTTATCGGAGGGACTCAAGGGAAAGGGGCAAAGACTTGAAAAAGAGCGCCTAAATGTTCAAAGGCAGGAAAAGAGGAGGCAATGAAGGAAAATGTCCTCTCCTTTCTCCTCACCAGCAGCGCTACTGTCGGTGAAGTGACAATGCCAAGGGCCCCAGAAACTAGTGTAAATCTCAAACAGGTTTACATACCCTGGCCTACGCCTGCCCCCCCCCCAAACGCTATGCCACTGTACCTTTTAAACTGTACCTTGTGGCAAAATGTGGGGTCCCTCAGGTGCATTCCAGAGCTAGGCGAAGCCAAAGACAAAAGGGGCAGGGCCTTAAATATCAAAAACTCCCCGATACCAGCATATTTTAGCTTAAATCTCTTGCTGCCGGTAATTAAGTCTTAGGAGAGGCATTTCAGGCTTTTAGAATAGGCGGGGGTGGGGGAGCCATGCAAAAGCCGTGATAATGAGATCACCAGTAACGGTGGCTAACACTGACTTACCCACTACTAACCATCTTTCCCAACACTGTGAAGCCTCAGGGAAGGAGAGTTGGGTAAATTTAGGCCATGCTTCAATTGCCAGGAAGTACCGTTTAGTGCCTCTTATGAACTATGTGTGCACTCTAGGACATGCTCCAGAAACCTCTGAAATGTTCTGGAGTTCCACTCGAGGGTTCCGAGCACATTCGTGAGTATGGAAAGTCCTCCCTGAAGGCACAAGGCTTGAAAACTCCTGGCAGGAGTGAATGAATTCCCTTCACATTCCCAGTGTGAATGTGGGGAGTGGTAGGCCTTTTTCCTGTCTCAACATGCATAGGATTGTGCCCGAAGACATACTTTTTTTATTGATTTAATATTTCTTTCTTTGTGGGGGAGATAGGAAAGCAGAGATCGTCAAAGCTGAAAAGACAAGGGAGTGGGGGAAAGACACGGTGACACGGATGCCTGCATCTCTATGACAAATCAGGCCAGGATATCATTGGGAAAAGATCTCCTGATAGGAAATTTGAAACCATGCTCCTTCCTTCCTGACTCGCCAGCTGTGACTGATAGGTGAGCTTTGAGCAGCCATATGGCCAGAAATCTTGAAGGGACAGATCTAAAAGGAGGCCAAGGCCAGCACAGAAGGGGAGCGGAAATGGGGTGACGATGTGAAACCAGATCTCTCTGAGGAAGAAACTGGTAGGGGTGGGGGGATGAACGACTGGAGCCAACTCTTATTTGGTTCCCAATTTGGTTTCATGTCTTCCTTGTCTATTTTCACGATGACTCGGAGAACACGGGGGGGGGGGGGGAGAAGGTTTGGTTTCTCCTCCCAGATGCTCGTAGCAGTTCTCAATGAACTGTGGCCAAAAGCGTGCTGGGTTGTGGCTGAATGGGAAGTCCATGTGAGCAGAACAGCAAGGACCTGACGAGGCTGAGCTGTGTGAAATCCTGGCTACAGGAGGACGCTTTAGCCTGGATAAATTATGTTGGTGACTCTCGGTCAAAGGACTAAGAAAGCTTGCATTTTACTGCAGGAAATATGTGATGGATAGCAGAGGCCCCAGTGCAAGATGGAGAGAGAGCCAAAAGGATGTCTTCCCTCTGAGAGGCAAGAGCATGAAGAAGGAGACAGGAGGGTCAGAGTACCAATCTAGCAATAGAAGGAAGGTCGACCCAGATTAGAGGACAGTCTAGGAAGCTTGAAGGTCCTCTATCTATTAGGGTGACCATATGAAAAGGAGGACAGGGCTCCTGTATCTTTAACAGGTGTATTGAAAAGGGAATTTCAGCAGGTGCCATTTGTATGCATGCAGCACCTGGTGAAATTCTGCCTTCATCGCAACAGTTAAAGCTGCAGGAGCCCTGCTCCCTTCAGCTAGAGTGACCAGATACGGAAGAGGACCAGATTCCTACAACTTTAAATGTTGTGATGAAGAGGGAATTTCACCAGGTGCTGCTTGCATACAAAATAACACCTGCTGAAATTCCTTTTCAGCGCAACTGTTAAAGCTACAGGAGCCCTGTCCTCTTTTTCATATGGTCACCCTACTATCTATTCTCTTTGTTTTCCTTTCGACATTAGCTAAGTTGCACCCAGACTTCAACAGTCCATGGGTTCAATCTTCATATATGCTAGGGTGACCATATGGAAAGGAGGACAGGGCTCCTGTATCTTTAACAGTTGCACAGAAAAGGGAATTTCAGCAGGTGTCATTTGTATGCATGCAGTACCTGGTGAAATTCCCTCTTCATCGCCACAGTTAAAGCTGCAGGAGTCCTGCCCTCTTTTGTAGAGTGACCAGATACCCTCCTTGGCATCGGGATTACCCAACGCCACCCTGGGGGAGGGAAGCTGCAGGTTTTCTGAGGGACACGGTGCCAGACAACGGAGGAGAGGAGGAATAGTAGACACCACTCCCTGCTTCCTCGCTGGCTGTTAAACAAGCAAGTAGTAGCAATGCTAAGAAAGAAGGTGAGTAGTGAGAGCAGTTGGTGACAATGGAGGTAAGAAAGTAGACTCACCAAGGGAGGAGATCCATTGAAGGTGTCTTGTCCACGGGTCCTCCAAACACTGGAGTTCACACTGTGTGACTGTATGGTATCATAAGGTTAAAAGTGGCTTTCCAGGATGCAAAAACAACAACATGGACACACCCTGCACTCTTGTTAACTCCAGATGTATTTGTGCAACTTTATGGGGTCCAAAATTGATTGAATGATGTTGTAATAATGGGCATGCACTGTCAATTGTAGCCTTTATCATGAACGGTTGTCGGCTTTTAAAGCATAGCGTAATAAGCAGCGTGCAGGAAACAGGTATGCCTGGTATTCATGGAAGTTGCTTTGGAAATTCTTGATTAAGGGCTTGTCAGTCACCAGACAGAAATAGCAACATCAGTGGTATTTCTCCAGAGTTAGTAATGTGAGGATCATAGCTGTAATGATACAGAAAAAGATCAGACAGTTATTATTGGATAGGAAGCAGTTTATTTCCGATTTTTAATCCATCATATACTGGAAGCTATATTGCAAATATGGTTGCCAGGTTGTTGTCCCCCTCCACCCCCCACCCCCCTGGTTTGGCTCTTGTGCCTTTGCCTTGTGGAAATTCAGCAGCTGAAGCTTTTAATTCTCTTCATTCGTTTTTCTGACACCCTCAAAAGCTTCTCCTGCTGAATTTCTTCATCTGTACAGCTGTTCAGGTCTCAGGAAGCCTGCCAGGAAAAAAAAACACAACCCTGGTAAATTAGGGTGGCCAAATATTAAAGAGAATGGGGTCTCTGGCACTTTTAATAGTTGCGTAGAAAAAAGAATTTTACGGACAAATGACACTCACTGCTATTCCCTCTTCTCCACAACTATTAAAGTTAGCAACAGTAATGTTTTTTGCAGGTCCCACTTAAATGGTGATGTGTAAAGTGGGCCATATCATCAGTATGCATACCAAGAGCTTTAATACACAAGGCATCCATTGTGCACTCATGGTTGTTTATGGGACTTTTAAACCATATCATGACCCTCCAGTTTCACTTCCGTTTTTAAAGAACACTTCTAGTAAGGTGTTTTTGTCTTGTTTTTAAGAGCATGGGAAATGCCATATTATTTGTGAAGGCAAAAGAAAATGCTTTCCCTACTGGTATAATTGTGCTTACACTATACCACAGTGCCATCTAGAGATTATGTAGCAGAACAGCAGGAAAGGAAATGCTCTTCATGTGGTGCTAGTATCTCAATTCTGTGACGAAACCGAAAGTAAATATGGTAGGTAAATAGCCTTCTGTAGCAAAGCCACCAGGGAATTCAACAATCTGAGTGTTACAGGTTTTAGTGTCGCAAGTAACATTATATCCTGTGGTGTTGCTTCTGAATGTTTGAAGGAGACATTCCTTATGATCAGACAAAACATCTGATCATAAGCCACGGTGGATGGCTTGTCTAGTTGCTCTTGACAGACAATCACCCACCTGGTGGCTTGCCCTGGTTTGTTTCTCCCTCAGTCCCTCTCAGTCTTTCCAGCCGCTGCTGGCATGTATCTCGTGAGCCTTTGCAGCAGAAATCTTTGCTTTCCTCCTTCCTCACGTCCACATCCTTTTTGCAATTGTTCTGTTAGGGTTACTCGGGGCCGGTGCTACCATAGAGGCCACTCAGGCGGCCGCCTAGAGCGCCAAGCTAAGAGGGGCGCAGGGCACAGCACAGCACTCACGCGCGTTGGCTGTGAGCCGGCCCGGCCCGAGGATTCATCTGGGCCTGGGCGGGCGAGATGGTGCCCCACGCCTGGCCGGCCGAGGCGAAGACAGGGACGCTGGGGTGGGGGTGGGGCGGCTCCATGTTTGGACTTCCGGAACACGCCCAGAAGAGAGAGAGAGAGAATGTATGGGTGAATGGGGTGCATGGGGTCTTTGGGTGAATGCATGTGTTCATGCGTGTGTTTGTTTGGAGTGAGTGATGCTGAGTGTGTGTGTGCGTGCGCGTGTGTGTGTGTGAGTTGGGGGGGATGATTTGGAGGTGATATTCCTATTAAATAATGCATTTTAGACCCATAGACGTTCCTTTCCAATTTGTTTGCTATAATTGGCATGACGTATTTCTTGCACTTTAAAATAAATTTAGCACTTTCAAGTTTTGTGCTTCTTATTTTTTTCCAGGAAACATATTTTCTTAAAAATCAAAGTTGGCATTTTTTGGGGGTGGTGGTGAAAGTAGCTCACCTTGCCTAGGGTGCAAAATAGTCTGGCACCGTCCCTGGGGTTACTGGCTAACAAGGGAAACTCCCCTCCCCTCCCCTCCCCCCCTCTCTCAGATAACTAAGTGGATTTAAGTTTCTGCAGCCTTATGAATATGGGATCATGTCTGCAAACGTATTATTTATTTTAGGGGTCTTATGCTAGTGTGTGCAGGACCGCACGACCGCCTGTCTGCTGTTGAGCCCAGCATAGACGTATCCCCCTCTTGTCAATGTCATTGTCGACCTCCGCTTCGGCCCTTCCCAAGCGAAACTCCCCAACTTCCGCCATCAGATTCCAAAATGGAAACAATTTTCGGAGCCCTTTTGAAGGCAGTGACGTGTTCACATTTTTTATTCCTTTGGGGTCTTGCACAAGTGCAGGAGAGGGGAGAGTTTCGCTTGGGAAGCTCCGAAGTGGAGGACGAAATTGACAAGGACATTGCCGAGACGGGGATACGTCAAGTGCGCAAGAGGGCAAGACTGTGCCTGTCCAGTATTTAGCCAAGCAAACCGAAACCCTCTTGTCAATGCCTTTGTCAGTTTTATCCTCCGCTTTGGCGTATCCTTTGCTGGCGAAAACTTTTTTTTTTAAAGGCTATTTCACATTCTACTGAAGTAATAACCCCTACCTCTAAAGCGCCTTCTCTTCTGTATTGCCAGCCGCTTTTTGCTCCCCTGCTCCTTGCTACCTGTCAGATGGACACAAGAGTTACAGAGCAGTGAGTAGGATTGCTAAACATACCCATATTTCAATCAAGCTGGCTGATGGTGCTGGGAGTTGTAGGGCTTTTTTTCTGTCTAAACATGCATAGGATTGCACCATTAGGTTGCAATCCTATACCCATTTATCTGGGAGTAAGCACCATCAAACTCATTACTTCTAAGTAAACACACAAAGGAGCGTGCTGTTAATTTCATATCACTGAAAACTGTGGCACAAAGGAGTTGTTACGTGTGTTAGGGCGTGGAAACCCTCTCCCCCACCCTACACACACACTTCTGCCTACTACTCAGTCTCTTGGGTGGGTAACTTGTCCTTTGTGAATAGCCATGTCTCCCATGGCAGCCATTTTGTGGTAGTGCTGGGAAATTTCTGAAATTGCCAAATGGGCCCATGAGCCCAAAACGGTTTGCTTGCCCTGCTCTAGACTGCCCCTGCATATGTTTGGGGAATAAAGTATGGCATTCTAATTCAGTAAGGCCTTTCTTAATCGTTGTTAACTTAACGACCATCCCCTTGATGGCTTTTTAGCAAATAAAGAGGCATATCGTTTATGTTTTTAGTTTTGGTTTTAAATATTTTACACATTTTAACGCATGAGTTTTTAAATATTTTACACATTTTAACGGATGAGTTTTAAAATACTTTCCACAGTTTAATTGAGCTTTTATATTCATTATGACGCCTTTAATTTTTGATTTTGTAACCCACTTATAGAGATTTTTTTAGATCTGGTAAACAGTCTATAAATTGACTGAATAAATTATACATGTCAATATAAATGATGATACTAATAATGATACTACTACTATTAATAATAATAATCTAACTTTTATATAAATTTGATAGTTAATTTCTATCAAATTAAGTATCAGATTTGATAGAAATTAAATCCCCGGCTGTGGCACCCCGGCTGTGGAATGACCTCCCCAGAGAGGTCCGCCTGGCGCCTACACTGTACTCCTTTCGTCGCCAGCTGAAGACCTTTTTATTCTCTCAGTGTTTTAACACTTAATTTTAACTTAACTTTAATTTTTACTGTTCTAACTTTGTATTTTAATCTTATATCAATTTTGCTGCGTGGTTTTATCCTGGTTGTGCTTTTTATACTGTATTTTGTATTTGTGTTTTTATCCTGTTGGTTGTTTTATTATGGTTTTAATTTTTGTGAACCGCCCAGAGAGCTTCGGCTATTGGGCGGTATAAAAATGTAATAAATAAATAAGTAAATAGTGACTGGGTTTCATTCAGAACCAGCCAGAACTCTAAAGGGTCTATCCAAGCTGCTGAACCCAATCATCAAAATAGGCTCAACATGAAAACGGTTTGCATTTTGCATGATTGTGAGTTGTATGATTGTTACTGTTTATGATAAAATATTGTTTTCCTGAGTAGTGCACTACTTTTAATACCCTCTAATTATAGGGAGGGAAGGCAGCTGCAATTGAACACAAGCTCGATAGATTTTTCTAAAAGTTTCACTGTCATTCAAGGACAAAATTAGCGACTGTAGGAGAGAAAGTGAGGGGGAGGCATACGGATATACCGGAAAAGGAGGAGAGAAAAACTACAAGAGGAACAGAGCAAGCTAATAAATAAAACAAGAGCCTAGCGGAAAGAGATGCTTTGTCAGAATATAAACATTTCCCTTCCCTTTTTATCTTTAATGTAGCGAGGGGAGCTTATTAAAGGCAAGTATCCCTCCATCCCCAGAGTTCATCCCTATAGACGTGCAGGGAGTTGAATCCAATACTGCTTCGCGTTGCACGGCCAGCGTGCTGTACATTTACAGCGCCGGCTTCTCTGTTGGAGCCGAGCCTAATGTAGCAAATAATAAAAGAGAAAAAGGGAAATCCGTTGTGGCCATTAGGGTTTCTTATCTTGATGGATCTGGTGCCACAGGACGAGGGCTAAATAAGAGAACCCTCTGCTCTGATTAAGTCTGGATTGCCGTGGAGGCTGCTGCTGGAAATGGATTTTATGCCTTTTATTAGGAGGGAATTCTGCCGGGTTAGGACAAAGCCCGTTTAAAAAAAATTCTTATAAGAGGCAAGAATCATGGATTGGATGGGAGATGGCTGGAAGGCTCTGTGTGCAGCCTTGGATTTAAGAACCCAAGAGCCCTGGGTGGAATTGCAGCCCTGAACTCCACATCACTCTGACCCCAGCCTGGGAAAATAACCCCACAAAAGTGACTAGCTTGCAAAAATGTTTTCTAGCCTGCTGGGGGCTGGCAGAGGTGGGACGGAAAGCTCTGCATCTCCTTCAGCAATCCACTGCCTTTTGGTGCTGGGCGTAGAGGAACTCTTAGGCCACAGCTAGACCTAAGGTTTATCCTGGGATCATCCAGGGTTCACTCCTGCCTGAGCACTGGATCCCCTGTGTGTCACCTAGATGAACAGGTTTGACCCCTGGATGATCCAGGGATAAACCTTAGGTCTAGCTATGGCCTTGGTTTCTATGAGGGAACAAGTGCTCTGTCTTGCCCTCCAACTGCCTGCTTGCTCGCCTACACGCTATTCTTTGTCACCTATGGTGACCAGGGCCGGATCTACACTACTGTTTTAAAGCGCTTTATAACAGTTTTGAAAACGATATATGGAGGAGTGTCCTGGGCCCCAACAGTTGTCAAAACTGTTATAAAGCCCTTTAAAGCAGTAGTATAGATCCGGCCCAGGCAAATGCTTAAATACAAGACTGTTTTGTGCTGTGAATGGTCAAAATGATAGTGGTAGAAACGGGATATGCACTGGGGACAATGCTTAATTTCTAAAATGAGAGGGTATAGGGTTCTGCACATTCTCACACATGATGTTCTTTACTACATTATGGACACAGTAAACAATCTATTGTTTATATTAGGTAGAATGATACCAGCTGATAACAGTGTTTGTAATAAAAATAGAATCCATGGCTGAGATTGTTATTTTCCTCTCTTTGGCAAGGTCATAGTGGCTAAGTTTTGATGTCACAACACTTTTTAAAAAACAACAACAACCCTGGGTGGTTGTGGATGAAGTGGGACTGAGCTGAGTGTGTTGGCTTTGTTCTACTCGATCATTCCCGCTGGGGCGAAATTTCCATAATGTCCAAAAAGGAAGTTCTGGGTTATTTCTCCACAAACAACACATAATTACCAGTTCGAACCTCGTGCTAAACAACCCTGGGGTGGCATGCCCTTGGGTTGTATAGTTCCTCTTGCTTGCAGCAGGAGCGATCAGGCAGCCGGAGCCAGTATGTCACTCACTCCCACTTCATTCGTAACAACCCAGCATTAAAAACACACACGCTTGGGTTGTTGTGAGGTTCAAACAAGGCCTGTGTCTTTCATTACTGCATTACAGGTAGAATTCTTGCCAGCATAAGATACAGCAACAGGTGAAGCTTCACCTGCTGGATTACTGCCTATTGCAATCTGATTTTTTTTAAAGGTGGGGGAGAGTGAGGGCAGCTGAGTGGCCTTGGACCAGAGCCCTGAATTCTAATCACTACTCAGCAATGAAAAATCCTTGGACCAGTCCCTCATTTTATTTAATTATTGATTAAATGTATATGTCTACCCATCAACAAATATTCTCTGGGCAACTTACAGAGCAAAAAACAAACAGATACAATATTTAAAAAGTACAGTATACAATAATTAAAAGAAACAGAAAACAATAAAAATGCAGCATAAAGCTGTTCTTCCAGCAGAGACAGAATAAAATGATTAGCAGCTCAGATTTTAAAAGAAACAAAGACATTGGAATGAGAACCGAAGACTTACTTAAAACTGAAGTTTATTTAAAAGACTGAGGGAGCCAGCCTAGCCTCCCTGGGAAGAGAGTTCCAGAGCCTTGGAGCAGCCACTGAGAAGGCCCTCTCCCGCAAACCCATCAGGCGTGCTTGGGATGTTGGTGGGACTGAGAGAAAAGCCTCCCCAGAAGATCTCAGAGCATGGGCAGGCTCATATGGGAGAATTCAGTCTTTCAGATAACCAGGGCCCGAGCCATAGAGGGCTTTATAGATGATGACCAGCACTTTGAATTGTGCTTGGAAACTGACTGGAAGCAAGTGAAGCTGTCCATTCTGGGTTTCAGTCAGAACCAGCCAGAACTCCAAAGGGTCTATCCATGGTGCTGAACCCAATCTCCAAAATAGGTTCAGCATGTTGGACAGCTCATTTAGAGTTTTGACTGAATCCCAGAGTGGCTTCACAGCCCCACTGACATCAGAGCCACCAGCTTCCACTGGCTCAGGTGCTGTAGCCATGGTGAATTGAATTGGAACCATCTAGACAGAGGACATGTTCAGTTTCAGCCAGGTAAAGGGAGTTCAAAACCTCTGGTTGTTTATTCGCTTCTGTGTTCAACATAGTTATTCATGGCCCCTCCCCAAATTACAAGTTATGTCTAGGGAGCTTTGTGAGATCCATCAACAGCAGCAAACATCATCAAATGGCAGCAGGCTGTTGTGAAGCTGATAAGGGAGGCAAAGTCAGAGTCAAACCACGGGCCTGTCTTGAAGACAACGCACTGGTGCCGTGAGCCCCCAAAACCCCACGGTTTTGCCCCTATGCCGAGTGAGCACGGGATTTACATCCATCGGAGGAGAGGGTGCCACCGTCACCTGTGCTACCGCCTGTCCCTCCCTGGCCTGCCTCCTCCCCCGTGCTTGAATGGACGGCGACCTATAATGGGCCACCTGCCATACCTCCACCGCAACTCCAGAGCAGCGATAAATGGCAGAAGCGATGTCCTCGCCTCGCTTCAGAGAAAAAAATCAGGGTAAGTCCCTGACTTTTTTACTTCGTAGCTTCAGGGGAAAGCTTATACGATACTGCGGAGCCAACGCGGGGCTTTCCCCACAAATAGACAGCCCCCATGGATCTTTCAAAGGGATGGGGAGACATACAATACAAAAAAAGTAGTCCAAAATGGCAGGGCATTGTTGCAGAAGAGGAATTAGAGTTGCTTGAGATCATCACATGGTGGGGGTGCCGGTGCAGGTGGAAGAAATGCTAAGTAGTGAAATTTGACTGTCCTAAACTAAGGATGCTCTGAAGTTGCATAAGCTAGCCAAGAAAACATAAAAGAACCCAGTTAGTTCCTTCCTCTTCCCCAGAGGTTAATGTTGCACTATCTCCTGAATTCATCATCATTTACATTTCTCCTCCTCCAAACATTTCCTTCCCCTGCAATCAGCCACCCATTCCAGCTCCTTCCTAGGAACTGCTGTTATGTGAAATGGTTATGGAAATAAGGGCCTTTTGCTTACCGGATTGTCCTCTGTGCAAGTTGATGGAGATGTCAGCATGGACCTGTAATTGGGCGGTGGGGCCAGGGCTTATTAGAGCCATTCTCTACCCATCAGAAAGCAGAAGTATGCAACTTAAATAGAATCTGGTGTGTGTGTGCGTGTAGATGGATGGGTGTAGAGCTGACCAAGAGTATGTCTGTATTTATTAAAAAAAGGAGGAGGAGGAGGAGGAACTGGGACAGAGCCAAGTTTCTATTTTTTCCATCTTGGTGCAGAACAGATAACAAATAATTATCTTAATTACTTTTGATGGAGAGAGGGAAACAGCAGGGGTTAAGGCTGCCCTGCAAACCCTAAAGCTTGTTTTTGTAGGTGCTGCAAGCTAATGAATTTTCCTGCTGTATCTTAATCATCCACGCTACAGCTTTGGAGCCTTTTGGATTTGCTTAGGCAGTGTTTGCTAAGGTAAAATCCTAATACAAACATGTGCTTTATCAGGTTCATTCTTCCCTGGGGTTCAGGCTGAACAGCCCATGACTCAGAAAGACTGTTCTGCATCATTCACTATCTATTGGCATTTATGTCGGCAGAGCATATCAGTTAGGAAGAGATGCTTGGTGTAAAACGGCTTATTTAATATTATTATTATTATTATTATTATTATTATTATTATTATTATTATATTTATTTGTATCCCGCCTTTTGCCCAATGCTGGGCCTCAAGGCAGCCTTACAAAGTTTAAAACATACATTGGGGAGGGGGAACCATAAACATTTAAAATACACAACAAAATTATAAGACATTAACATAGATTGAGGGCCAGATTATTCTCCAAAGGCCTGCTGGAACAAACAAGTTTTAGCCTGCTTCCGAAAGCCCATCAAGGAGGGAACCAGCCTAGCTTCCCGGGGAAGAGAGTTCCAGAGCACCGGAGCAGCCACCGAGAAGGCCCTCTCCCGCGTTCCCACCAAGCGCCTGTGAAGATGGCGGGACTGAAGGAAGGGCTTCTCCAGAAGATCTCAAAGCACGGGCAGGCTCATAAGGGAAAATAGGTTCTTTCAAATAACCTGGACCTGAGCCATATAGGGCTTTATAGGTCATAACCAACACTTTGAATTGAGCCCAGAAACAGACTGGAAGCCAGTGGAGCTGTTTTAACAAGGGAGTTGTGTGCTCCCTGTAACCAGCCCCGGTCAACAATCTGGCTGCAGCTCTTTGAACCAGCTGGAGTTTCTGAACACTCTTCAAAGGCAGCCCCATGTAGAGTGTGTTACAGTAATCCAATTGGGATGTAACTAAGGCATGTGTCACCGTGGCCAGGTCAAACATCTCTAGGAACGGGCGCAGCTGGCGCACTAGCTTTAACTGTGCAAATGCACTCCTGGCCACCGCCAAAACCTGGGCATCCAGGCTCAGGGCTGAATCCAGAAGTACACCCAAGCTGCAGACCTGCGTCTTCAGGGGGAGTGTAACCCCATCCAACACAAGCTGAATCCCTATTCCCTGATCTGCCTTTCGATTGACCAGGAGCACCTCTGTCTTATCTGGATTAAGCTTCAATTTGTTCGCCCTCATCCAATCCATTACTGCCAACAAGCACTGGTTTGTATTATAACACTTTTATCCTGCCCTTTAGCCAAAAAAGGCTCTCAGGGCTGCTTACAAAAATACTTTTTAAGACAGTCTCTGCCCACAGTCTTACAGTCTAAAAAAAAATAACACAAAAGGAAAGGGAATTGGGAGGGAGGAGGAACACACACACACCAGCAAATTCAGGCACTAGATCTTAGTTGCAAAGTTCAGCAGGTGCTTCCTTTCCCTCTCCCTCTAATAACCTCATACAGATCAAGGCACAACGGAGGGATGCATGGCTGCTGCTTCTTTTCCCTCTGAATATATATTATTGAATAATATACACAACAATTGAATGCCTCCTAATAGATTGGCTGGTACAAGCTCACTAAAATCTAATGGAAAATTCTGATATACACCACATGTGTGTATACACACACACACACACACACACACACTTTTAATACAAAGTTTACTTTTAGTACTAACACCCTTTACAACACTGGTAGAGCTGTTAAAATTTAATACAAACCTATAGCTTAATATAGCTCCATCTACAGAGCAAAACCTAATAACTTGGTTCGCATGTTGGGAATAACCCAAGGATAATAAACCGTGGGTTGTTGAAAATGCAATAAGAGCAAGTGTGCATGCTGGTTCCTGCATGCCCGCTAGCTTCCACTGTTATGAACACTCCAGGGATATGATATCTGAACCCAGAACCCTGAATTCAAACTCTGGGTTGTTTATCCCCCAACAACCCGGAGTTCAGAGTTTGGACATCACAATAAACAACCTGGGGAGGGGGCATCCTAGGTTGTTTACTGCAGTGGGAAAGGGCAGGCACAAAGGATCCAGCATGCACACTCGCTCCCACTGTATTTTCAACAGCCCTCAGTTTGTTAATTGTGGGTTATCCCAAACATGGAAACTGGGTTGTGGGAGTGAGCTTCTACTTGTGCATTGGTTTCCCCCCCCCATCCTCTTCCCCCCTCCCTTTGCAGTCCCCATGCTTCTAGATCTGTTCTGAAGTGTCCCCTAATTCCACAGAGCAGATTGTGAAGGCACCTTCGGAGGTTGCAGTAGGGATAATTGCCTCACTTTTCATTCCATTTACAGAAGCCATTCTGTTGGAAGGAGGGGTCAATTGGATGCCACCCCCTCCCCAGAATGACTTCCCAGAATAGATGTGCTGTGGGCAGATCTACATTACAATTGTATATTTATCTTATACCAGTTCAACAGTCATGATTTCTCTCAAAGCATCCTGGAGATCGTAAAGCTCCATCACACGGGTGTATGTATGTGTTAACATGCTCCCTACATTCACTTCTCCACCTGTGTTTTCATTCCTCTTTCAAAAGAGGAAGTACACAAGGAGCACGAGGCCCATTGAGTCTGCTATTCTAATGGCGCTGCAGAGGTGGAAGCCGAGCTCTCCGACCCGGGTCGCTCTTACCCCGGCAGCAGGAGGCCGGCGGCAGCGGCAGCGGCAGACACGCCTGGATTCCCCCGCCGCCGCCGCCTCCGTCTCTTCAGGCTACAGGTACACACTATCGTTTTGGGGCTGTAGTTGGGGCGCATGCAGGCGCCTTCACTACGGCGTGTGGAAGGGCCCCAGATGTTTTGACTACAACTCCTATTATCCCTGAACATTGGCCATGCTGGCTGGGGCCGATGGGAGTTGTTGTCCAAAGATCTGGAGGGCACCACATTGGGGAAGGCTGTTCTTATGGTCTGCTGCCATTTCACATGCAAGGTTATTTTCAAAGGTGATACATATTTTGACCAGAATGTCTTTTTAAAAACAATATGGATAATAGAAGACGTGAAGCATGGTGCATATTGGACATTGCCCTCTCACTTCCCTAGCAGTGAGATGTTCAACCTTTGTTTCCTCAGGGAAGGAGGGCAGCTTTTATTCTCATAAAAACAAAAGGCACCTTTTGTCATCCTTGCGATATTGGTGACAGTTGCCATTATGTGAACAGAACTCCATGGAGCAGCCTCTTGTGCCGTTCCCAACAGCTGGCTTGCTGTTACACCTGAAGAAGTAATTAGAAAGAGAGGTCAGAACACTAATTTGCTACATGCAAGTGTTCCCTGAGAAGGTATCGCCAACACAAAGGGAGATAATAGGACCCTTAATCCAAGCGAAGGGGCGCTGTCCACAATTTTTCACCCCATTTGCTGGCAGCTCAAGGGTGACCTTTAACCTGTTCCCACCAGCCTCTTAAAAGCAGCTACAAGATTCAGATGAGGAAAAGAGAAGACTGTCCGTATACAAAATGTTGAACACACACGTTCTTACAAAAGTGGCCATTATTCTAATTCCCAAGCTTTGAAGGTCTTCCGGGAGCTTTAAGAAGGCAACAAATTGCATTGCCATATAACCACTGTAACCCAATATATTTCGATTACCCCCAAAATCAAAGGGGGACTTGAATGGGAAGCGAACTAAGCACTAGGATCACAGAGATAATATTTTTTTTACGGTAGACACCAAACTAGCTGCATAAATACGAATAAGCGTACAGCACAACCCTATACACAGCTACTCAGAAGTAAATCCTGTTGAGCTGAGGGGAACTTGCTCCTAGGTAAAAAGAATGCAGCCTGATCCTCTGAAAATCCACTTGAGAAACAGATTTGATGTGTTGGAATCTCAGTTTTCATGGAGAGTAGGAAAGCTAATTACAAGTGCATGAATTTAAGGAGTGCCGTTTTTAAAAATTGATCCTAAAAGAATTTTGTTTTGTTTTGTTTGTAGAAAAACTGGAACGCTCTGCTGATAGCTTGGCTTAGGAATCGAACAGTTTTTATTAAGATTCTTCTTACTCCTCCTCCTAATATTTTAGACTGTCAAAAGGCAGTATTAATAAGCCAGTATGATTGACATTCTTCCCTGTCTCAGAGTTCCATTCTTAACAGTAAGGTTATCAGTAATGATAATTGTCAGTTAATTGACAGGAAATAGCTTGACCTCAGCTCTTTCACCAGGGAGAGTTTCTTCCTTTTATTCTGCATCATGAACACATACATGTGATGGATTTGAGGCGTTAGAGGAATTCCAGGAACAGCATAAGACAACCACAATAACGCCATCACAGGGGCTGGCCAGCAGCAGCCATTTTCAAAGAGATCTTTGTTTATAAAATGGCATTTGAATTGGAAACTTGTTTCACTAGCTTCTTGTGTAACAATTACTTAATTCACTGAGGTAGAGGGCAGATACAGTTTCAATTAAAAATACATTTCCAAAGCAAAATCTATCTACTTCCAAATAGAAAAACCCTGAAATTATATGTGTTGGAACTGATACGCGCTGATGTGCAAGTCTGGACCTACCATTAAGCAGAGTGAGGCAGCAGCCTTAAGTGGCAAATGCTGCAAGTGGGAGATTGGTCTCTCCATCCTGACATTCCCACTGACCTGGTTCACACGATCCAGGTCACCCTACAACAAACCGTGAGTTATTTGAGGGTTGTTTAACCTGCAGACAACCCTGCTGCCTGGGTACAGATGACCACTAGTATGCACTGCTGTATCTATTCTCAGTTTTGTCACAGAATCAAGATCCGAGCACTACATGAGGAACGATTCCTTTCCTGTTTTTCTGCTACATAAACTCTAGGTGGCACTGTGGTGTAGCAGAATAGCGCAAATACACAAGAGGAAATCCCGCTGCCTTTCATTTTCACAATTAAAAACTGCATTTTCCCTGCTCTAAAAAAACTCACTGAAAGTGCTGGCTGGATTCAGAACATCATGTAAAGAATCTGTAAACAATCCTGAGTAAGGAATGATGAATGTATGACAAATGCCTCATGTAGAAAAGCCCTTAAGTAAGCCATGGTGGGCTGTGGTGATCATGTGAACTGGTCCATTGAGTCCACTATGCTAGCTTACCCTCCATCACCAAAAATAGGCTGCTGCCCTCAGGTGTGGTGGAAGATGCTGTCCTGTCACCAGTACTAAAGAAACAACCAGCCTCTTCATGTGGTTGGAATGTGTGTCTATTCATGGGGGGAGGGGAGGAATTGTTGTCTTGTTGTTTGTGTTGAGATTCAGAAAGGCTGTTTGCATGCCATGACTATGGGTTACATCCAATGCTGTGTGGGCAGACTTCCATTTGTTCTATGGAACTTTCCTTTCCTCTTCAGTCCCCTGTGCCCCCTAAATCTACTCTGGAAGGGGTGCCCAATCTTCTGGATAAGGTTTTGAGAGACACCGGGAGCTGTGGGGGTGGGGTGGGGTGGGGAATCCGATGGCTGCCTCTCCAGCAGCAGGAGCTACTAGTTGGATACAACTGTATAAATACGCTTTTACACAGAAAGAATGAATGGGGCCAACATTCTATCCACGGCAGAGGGCTGATACACAGAATCTCCCAGTCACAATTCACCAGATCGGAATTAGACATGCCACTGTTTGTTCCACTTGAGGAAGGTTTCAGTTGCATCCAAGGCAGTCTAGGTCCATGGCAAATTACAAGCAATCTGCAAGTGAGCTAAAAACGACCGGGTCTTCCCTGGTTGGGTGGATTGACCTTCGGTTAGCAAAGGATGATTCCTTAAATCAGCGGTTCTCAACCTGTGGGTCGGGACCCCTTTGGGGGTCGAACGACCCTTTCACAGGGGTCGCCTAAGACCATCGGAAAACACATATTTCTGATGGTCTTAGGAACGGAGACATTTCATTTATTTGTAATTAGAAATAAATATTTCACAATATATAATTACATATTGTTTTTGTGATCACTATGCTTTAATTATGTTCAATTTGTAACAATGAAACTACATCCTGCATATCAGATATTTACATTACGATTCATAACAGTAGCAAAATTACAGTTATGAAGTAGCAACAAAAATAATTTTATGGTTGGGGGTCACCACAACATGAGGAACTGTATTAAAGGGTCACGGCATTAGGAAGGTTGAGAACCACTGCCTTAAATGAAAATAGTGTGCTGCTTCTAGAGACAGGTATTAGGTAGTGTAACATGATTAGTGGAACTGAAGTCAAGGACAACAGGCTTCCTGGGGGAAACTATTCAAGGGAACACCACTTAGGCTCATGAGGGCTTCTACTTTCAGTTTCAATAAAGCATGAGTTACAGGCCTAGCTGTTGTTGCAGCCTTCTATTTACCAGTTAAACAGGTAGGGCCCTTTTTTATTATTATGCAGTGATTTACTTGTTGTTATCCAGGAGGATATTTGTACATTGTCGCTAATGGGGGAAATAGCTCTGGGTAGGGTGATTTACAATGGGAAAATAAGAATATGAGAACATGAGAAGAGCCCAGCTGGGTCAGACCAAAGGCTTATCTACATCCAACATCCTGTTGCCACAGTGGCCGATCAGCTACCAATGGGAAGCCCACGAGCAGAATGGCTGTGCTATAGCATCCTCCTGCTCATGTTCCCCAGCGTACTGCCTCTGATACTGGAGGGACTATATAGCCATTATGACCAGTAGTCATTGATAGCCTTCTTCTCCATGAAAATGGCACAGGAAGGGTTAAAAAGCCCTCCTCCTGTGCAGTACTCATGATCCAGCTCACTTACACGTGTGTACATTCGGCAAACGCACGCACACATGCAAACAGCATAGAGGTTGCTTTAAAAAATAGTAGTGACATGATGGGAGAACCGAGCATTGATCTCCAGTATCTCATTTAGTTTGGCCCTCAGTTGCAGCAGAAGATCCAGGCAGCTTTTTCAAGTTGTGCTTCTGATGCAGAGGTGGATAATAATAATAATAATAATAATAATAATAATAATAATAATAATAATAATTCCCCAGAGTGAGATTTCAGTATTTTGTCTCTGGTCAATGTGATTTAAAACCAAACAAACTAAGCCTGAGTTTGAAGCCACAAACATCGCATTATTAACTGTATGGAAAGGCTTGCGGTCCCTTTCATATGAGAAAGTTCCATACCTTTTTGTATTTCTCCCCTCTCTGTATAACATATATATCCACCACGAGTGCAAATTCTAATGTTACTCCCCTCCCCACCATTTTCTAGTGAGAGGGGAGAGAACTGCAAGAGGAAAGCTGGAGGCGGGGGGTGGGGGTGCGACGGGAGGGGACACTTTCTTTCATGCCAGGTCTGTTCACAGGAACATAGGCGTCTACCAGATCATTTGAATTAAATAGTTACATTTCGAGGTACTGCCTCCTGAATTAATGTAAGGCTGTTTCCCACGTTACATGCTACATTAACCACAATTCCAATCATTTGTGAAAGAACCCATGAAATGGTAACATGAGAAACTGCCTTCAGTTTGAGTAGGGACTTCTGTATTTCCTTGCACCTGCATGTTATTTATATAGCTCATTGCCTCAGATCTAAACAGTCCAAATTATCCTCTCTGTGCCAGATATTGTTGGGTATGAGGCCCAGTTCACATACTCCCAAAAGGCTCTTCATCATGTGCCCTGATCATCCCTGAGGTGACACATTCATGTTGAGGACTAAGCCATATATAGCCAACATAATTTTATGTATACACTCTTCAGCTGAAAAGCCTCCTAGAGCAGCTTACATAAAATCAATAAAAAGAAGATAGTCCTTGCCTGTGGGCTTACAGTGGGCCTGTTCAGATGACATGCTAAGCCATGGTTGGGCGGCTAACCCTTTTGCAGCAAATGGTTAGTGAACTTGTTTAAACCGTGGTTCTGTAGGCACCATGGTTAGAAATTGTGGTAAGAGGCACAAGGAACCTCGTCCCGGGGGTGGGGTGGGACATTCGTCCAGCCGAAGGGCCAAAGTATCGAGCTGATGCGGGTAAGTCTTTGAATTCTCAAAAGCAAGCTTTTATTGCAGTGCACGCAAGGCGCTCAGACGAAACCGAGAGCCCCGAACAATGGTTACAACTTCCTTTATACAGTAGCACAAACAAGTGGGAAGTTATTCCCAGCTATTCCTGCTACACACTTCCCTGCAGACACAGGCGAGGGAAGCAGACAGCCGGGTCATTTTTCGGTTACTTCTGCAAAAGTTTATTGGTCACATCAGCAAAAAGATCAAAGTGGATGTTACAGAACCGGACCTTCAAAGTGGCTGAGATCTGGTTCACCTGATTTTACTTCAGAATGATTCACACAACACGCTAAGTCATGGTTCACATGATACACTAAGCCATAATGTTTAGTTCAAAATGCTTAACCACTGTGGCTTAGCGTGTCATCTGAACAGGGTCAATCTGAAAGACATGACACAAAAGGGAAAATTGATGGGGAGGGAAGAGGAAAACAAGCAAATTCAGACACAAATTCTTACAGCGCAATCCTCTAAATGTCTTCTCAGAAGTAAGTCTTACTGAGCTCAGTGAAACTTACTCTTAGGTAAATGTGTATAGGATTGCAGCCTTAAAGTTACATAGCAGTTCTTGTAACACCCTTTTGGAATTGAAACAGTTCAGGGAAAAGCAGAGCCAAATGGAGTTGGTCTCGTCCTGTTTCTCTTCTCCGTTGATCTCAATATTGCTGCTATCGTAGGAATAGCAAGAAGCTGCGGAGTATCCCAAGGTGAGTCTGATAACATTCTATGGTTCTCCATACTCGTATCCCTGCTGAAAATCAGGGTGCATCATATGTAGCCCTTTTGTATGTGTGGACAGATATTAGAGTTTTCACTAAAATTTCCTAGAATCTATAAGTGTGTGTGTGAGTGCCTGTGCATGCATGTGTGTGTGTGAGAGAGAAATAATTTGTTCCGTGTTTGATCCCGCTAGTAATTGTAGGAACTGGATGGAGACCGAAAAATTAAATAAATCTTGACCAGTCGGCATGTGACCTTTGGCAACTCATTCTTATAATAATGGTAGTATAGATCAGTAGTGGGCAGACTTCAGATTTGTGGCATCAACTTTGTGGCATCAGCTCTCAGATCCATCTATCGGAGCCTGATGCAAATGACTTACACTTAGAATGAAAGAATTCTGAGCCCAGGAATTGCTTTTAAGTATGAGAACTGAATGGATTTCACAGTCCTTCTATAATATATATATATATATATATATATATATATATATATACACATACACACACACACACACACACACACACACACACACACACTTCTAGTTACTCCACCCCCCCAAAAAACATTCTTCATTTTAGCAGTATAATTTGTTTTTGGAGGGAGGATTTATTTTTATTGTAGCCATTGTTAAACAATTGGGAGTCAGAAAGCTTGGCGGATCTATTTCAAACCATCCAGAGATCTACCAATAAATAGATACCAATCTACCTTCTGCCCGCCCCCCACCCTCAGATACAGATGACAAAGAATATAATTATAAGCCTGCCAGAGCAAATGGTAATACCAGTGGAACAGAGTTTACTCTTGTGTGCTATTGGGGATTTTTATTCTCTTCATGTTTCAGTATGTATTTATTAATATGTATGTACAGATCCTTTTTTAAAATCCCTTGCACATAACAATCCATTTTTACAGAATTTAAATAGCTGGAAGGTATTGTACCTTCTGCTACTCAGAACATGTTATTGACTCATTTTTATAAAAAATATAAAATCCACTTCCACATCACATAGCTTTTTAAACTATATATAGAGACAGACAGACAGATAGATAGATAGATAGATAGACATACACACACTTACTTTCAAGGCTTCTCTTCCCACCCGCCTTCTCAAAATGGTATTCAGAATAAGCACTCCAGTATGGAAAGTGAAATGTCTGAATGAATTGATCTTAGTCAATTTAGAAAAACTAGAACAAATCAATGAACCACCCAGGAATCGAATGCTCTCAGTATTCCCTCCGATGGTTCCACAACTTCAAACAGTATGGAAAATATTTTCAAGGTAAGCCCTCTGTATTTGGAAACTGGCCCCTAAAGGCAGAAAGATATAACTTTCTTGGCCTACCTGTTTCAAAGGAGGGCTGTGGTCTGCATTCACAATAGGATCAGGCTCATGCGTAGCTCATGAAAATGTATCTTGAAAAATGCTGGATTGGCCACAGTTTCCTAAATGAACTGGTTGGTTGGTAGGGACGGCCTGAGTATTGGCTTCATGGGGCATTTGTTCCACCTGGGAGGCCTGCAGAGAAGACTATTCCACAGGCGGCTGAACTTCCCCCATTGCTCTGTACTGCTCTGGCAGTCCTGCTGTGTCCTTTTCGCACATTTGGGGATTTGAGAAACTGCCGTGGGCACCATCACAAAATGGCTCTTATGGAAAATGTGGCTAGTCACACAATGGCTACCATGGGGCCCTCGTTAATCAAAAGAGGTGGAAGAGAGAGAAATTGCCAGAGAAAAGTCTGGGAGGGGGAAATAGCAAGGCCCAGGGGTAGAGGGGAGAGAAAGGGCAAGGCGGGGAGCGGGAGCGAAAGAGGAAGGCTAGGGGCTACAGGCTAGGAAAGGATAGAAGTCTAGGGAGGGAGAAACCAGAGAAAAAGCGCCTATCCCATCAGCCATTGCGAGTTCCGCCAGCTGTACAGAAGCAGCAGGGGTGTTTTCAGCCACTCCTGCCGGAGAACTCTATCATCTATGGAATAGTGCACTCGACGGGGGGGGGGGGGGAGATTATACAATGGAGCCCTCCACACAACATTTTAATCAGTTGATTATTTGATAAGCAACGGAGCGGCCCGTTGTTTTTCAGCGTTGTTTAAATGAACAAAATAACATACTGTGCGTTGTGTGTCCGTTGTGTCATTGTCGTCCCCCGACACAATGGTCAACAGTTGCCTCTCTCCCCACCCACCCCTGGTTAACGTGTCATCTGAACCAGGCCAGAGGCTGAGTTCGGACGACACAACAGTCAACAGGGAGTGTGTGTGTTAATAGGAACAGAATGGGAAACAACCGTTGATTAGCGTGTCGTCCGAACTGTGGATGGAAGAAGATGGGGTTGGGGGGCCAGGAAGCCACTCTTTCCTTCTCTTCCTGCCCACTGAACAGCTGATCAGTGACAGGTAGGAACAAGAACCTGGGCACCCTAACATTTTCCAAGCTTTTTATTAAAAATATTTTTTTTGAAGGGAGCAGGGAGTAGAGAGCTTTGCGAGTACTGTTGCAGACTCCTGCCTTAGCTGGTTGTTGTTTTGTTTATTTACTGTTCTTGGGCAGGCAGCAGTGTTTGAAATTAGTATTGGAAACTCTACTGCAGGCGGCAGGGCTCTCTTTCAGCTTGTGGACTAAATTCCATTTGAGAGAAGCTCCCGGGGGTGAGTGTGAGCCAAGGCAAAAAAGATGGAGCCAAAGCACCAAAAATAACAGCCTATTTTAGATGGTGAACGTTCTTACTGCCAATAACTGAGACTTAGGAGAGGCATTTCAATTTTTTTTAGAACATGTGTGTGTTGGGGGAGGAGCTTGCAAAACTGGAAAACCACCAAAGATCAGTGGTCAGGGGAAAGAGGTTCTCCACCCTTTTCCAATGGGCAAGGGAAGTTGCTTGGGTGGAGCCATTTGAAACAGATAAATGGGGGCTGGACCTGTTTAAAAATGGGCCACTGAGCTAATAGGTAATTTAGCCAACAGTGGTCATATCAGTGGGCCAATCCTCTTACATCAAATACTGAATTCTGGATAATTCTAATCGCATGTCAAGAATTTTGCCAAAACAGGCTAGCAGAAGAAGTACAAGAGGTGTCATTGTTTCACAAGTGGTTGTTGCGTGTTCTGCTAGTGGTTGCACAAGTGTCAGTGGAACAACTACCGCAAACAAATGCCTCATGTCATGAAGTTGGAAAGCTTGTGCAGCGACTTGTGCAAGTGGAATCAAAGTACTGGGTTTGACTCTTGCGTAAGGATGAAAACATGACTTGCTTTCACCAGAATAAGATACTCTCTACTTATTTTCCAGCATGGAAAGTAGGCTGGTCATTGCACCTTTCTATGTAATAGAGCTGCAACTAAGCATTACCTACTACGTCACTACGCCTGCAGATGAAAGTTCAGATCTCAAGCTGGGATAGCTGAACAAGGTTTGAGCTGGGAAACGGAGCCCATCCCAGGTTTGTACCCTCCCTATAACAGAGGAACTTAGGCCTCAGCTAGACCTACTGGTCTGGCGCGACGGAGGGGTGAAGATCTCGCGATATTTTTCTATCTTTTCAACCTTCTTCTCTCTGGCCTTCCTTCTTCTCACATCAGTCCGTTGGTTTCTGTTCACCACTCTGCCGGAAAGATCATCTTCTTGGCTCGCCGCTCCGACCATGTTACTCCGCTTCTGAAATCTCTTCATTGGCTTCCAATTCACTTCAGAATCCAATATAAACTTCTCCTGTTAACCTTCAAAGCTTTTCACGGTCTAGCTCCTTCCCATCTCTCCTCTCTCATCTCACACTATTGCCCCGCTCGTGCTCTTCGCTCCTCTGATGCCATGTTTCTCGCATGCCCAAGGGCCTCTACTTCCCTTGCTCGGCTTCGTCCATTTTCGTCTGCTGCCCCTTACGCCTGCAACGCTCTTCCAGAACATTTGAGAACTACAAGTTCAACCGCAGCTTTTAAAGCTCAACTAAAAACTTTTCTTTTTCCTAAAGCTTTTAAAACTTGATGTTGTGCAGACTTCTACTGTTACTTTCTACTGTTAGTTTTACCCTACCCTGTGCCTGCTTACCCTACCCTGTACCTGTTGGCATTCTCTTCCCCTCCTTATTGTTTTACTATGATTTTATTAGATTGTAAGCCTATGCGGCAGGGTCTTGCTATTTACTGTTTTACTCTGTACAGCACCATGTACATTGATGGTGCTATATAAATAAATAATAATAATAATAATAATAATTTTTATCGCGAGATCTCCCCCTCTGTTTACACGTGGCGCCCAACGACCTCAGAGGGAGAAGTTGTCACGGCTGCCATTTTGTTTTGTTTTTCTTAAAGGGGCAGGGTGCACAAACGCTCCCCCCTGCTCCCCCCACCCTTCCCCCTGAGGAGCTCTGCACCCTGTGCGTGGGTCCCGGCTCCTCGCAAGTAACCGCCAGAAGCCTGCACAAACCGTGACGCCAGTCCCCACGTTCCGTGGTCTCGGGATCAGCCTGAGACCGCGGAAACAGCAGGCCTAAAGTGTAGGGCGAGATCCTGGGGCAAGGGAGGGATCATCCTTCCCTGATCTTGGGATCCCCTGTGCGTCATGTGGACGCACAGGGACGACCCCGGGGATCGCCCCAGGATAAAGCCTCATCTAGCTATGGCCTTAGTAGTGCAGGAAATTCCGTTGGCTGCTGCACTATAACAGTTTGGAACAGTCTGCCTCAGTTTTGCTCATTGCTCCTTGAAATGGTAGTTTATGCAGAAGCCTTCCCTGAGTGAAGAACACTGCTTATGGCTGTAAGACTACTGTGGGGAATTCGCATGGTTGATTGATGCTCTACATCAGGGGTGTTGAACTTCTTTCATCCCTGAAAGCTGAATTCAACTTCGGAGAAGTTCTTGGGAGCTGCATTCCAGTAGTGTTGCGGGGGGAGGGGGTGAAGAAGGCAAAAAAAGGACATGGCCAAAATCCCACAAAATGCCAGCAGATTTTATTTTATTTCTTTATTTGCAACATCTGTATACCATTCCTTATCTGAAGGGATTCAGGAGCGGTGAACACTAAGAGATAAAAGAATAAAAAGAGTAAAATAAATTATTGTTGTTAAAAACTATAAAAACTGTGGCTGGTCCATCAAGGAGGGCTTCCTGGAATAGAGCTGTTTTCAGAAGGTGCTGGAAACAACACCGTTGGGTGCCTGCCTGACCTCCAGAGAAGGGGGGCTACCACATTGGAGGCCCTTCTCCAGGTGGACGCCACTGGGGCTATAGGTCCATGAGGAACAACCGGGAGCGTGCCCTCTGATGACCTCAGCACCCGTGCAGGTTAGTAAGGGAGAAGGCACTCTCTCAAGTTTTAGGTTAAGGCTCCTATTGCCAGTAACTTAGGAGAGGCATTTCACCTTTTTAGAATGAGGGAAAAGATAATTTGGAAACTGCCAAATGATCAGAAAGTTGGGGGAAAGGGGGTGGGGCCTTCTGGGGAACCCAAGAGGGCCAGATTGGGCCCCTGGTCCTGAGGTTTAATATCCCTGCTTTACACCAAAAGCTCCCTGAAGCTCCCTACATGTAGAAAACAAGAACTGGAGAAGTCCAGCCACCTAGGTTAGTTCCAGTTTCCATGACGTACTACCTTTCTGTTGCATGTGAAGCAATGCATTTGGATATTCACATCCCCCCACATCTGCAGTCCAAAGTGGTTCAGTCTAGCTGAAGCTGAACCACCCACCATTTTTCATCCTTTACCTTGGTCCCGGGTGGTGTTACATGTCGTGTGTGATGAGAGAATGCGCGGGGTACAAGCCAAATTGTATCGGCTAAACAAAATGCACCCCTCCAACTCAACAGAATATCTCATTATAACTTATTCGCAGACTTCTAGAGAGCCTTGGTGGTGAAAATTAATAGTTCTTACTGCTTACTAAACATCACTATTTTGAAATCCAGCCCTGACTTTACTTCAGAGGTACTAAGCGCTTATCAATACCTGTAGAATTAAAGGAAAATATACAAGCTCTCGATGCCTCCGAAAATCAAATGCAAGCCATCTCTAGCTGTATGTCTCCAGAGCTGTCACTTTTGAAAACCTTGGCTTTTATTCATTCAGCTGCCACCCATATTTTATACTAAGCTGTTCTGAGCTAAAGGCAGAAACTCCTGATTTACACCCACCTTGGTTAGAGATCACGCCTCAAGTTTTGTCTCTGGGCAAACTCAAGGGCCCTGTTTCCTAGCTACCACGGAGAATGTGCGGTTGTGACTTAAAAAAAAAAAGCACAACACCCCCAAAACAAGCCAAACAAAGGCGAGCAATCAATTGTGTTACCAGTTGAAAAGATGTGTGTGTCTGTGTATATATACCATCCTTCCTATATCCAGACCTTCTGTGATGCTGGGTATTTTGGAAACACAGTCCCGTTGTTTAAAAACGAAGTAATGAGATTAATATATACAGCAAATGAGAAGAAAGCCAGGAGAATTTGTGTGTGTGGCGAGGGGGGGTGGGAGTGTAAGAGAGAAAAGGAAGCAAGTTCTTTGCCTGTTAAATATTTACCATTTGCGTTCTCCTTTGGCTCTTGCCTTTCGGTAACTCTAGAGATAGTTACTCGTGACAGTAGGGATGTGTGTGTTTAATGTATTCCTCCCTCTAAACCCACCTTGCATGGGAAAAGGCAACGGTAACAAAAAGCAGACTGTTCCTTGTTCATGAATATTAATCAGTTAACTCCCCCCCCCCCCTGGTATTTTAAATCGGAGGCGCAAGCCCTGCCGCCCGCCCGCTCCCCACTCGAGCCGGTCCAGAGGAGGAAAACCTTAAAAAGTCCTGGGAAAGCCATAGACAGAGGTTGCCCTGACTAGAGGCCTTCCAGGCAGTGACATATAAAACTCTCGGGGTCAGGGGCCAGAGAAAGCGGAGGCTCGCCTTTGTTTCCGCTGTGTGTTGCTGAAAGCTAAACCTTTATGGAACATTCTGAGCTGCATTTTTGGCTATTTAACCTTGAAAACAAAAGACTTATTTATTCCTTCCCCCCTCCACCACCACCCCACACACTCCCCTTCATCTAGGTTTTTTTTTTAAATTATTATTATTATTTTGTTTGGTTTTTTTGTCCCGAGTTGACGTTGCTGACATATGAAGGGAGCCTCCTTCTCGAAAGCTCAGCCGTGGCTAGGCTGCATTAGCCAAAATTTGCCTCAAGGAATCACAAGTGTTATTTAGCACTCCGGGTGGAGATCAGATCTACTGGTAAGCTTTCCATCCCCCAGTTGTTTAATACTAATAACCACCCCCACCGCCAATTAGGGTGCTGAAATGAAGGAAGTTTTGGGGTCTGGTAGGGAGGGGGACAGCAGACATGGATTTTGGCGTAAAAATAGTTTGGGCGGCTAACCCTTTTGCAGCAAATGGTTAGTGAACATGTTTAAACCGTGGTTATGTAGGCACCATGGTTAGAAATTGTGGTAAGAGGCACAAGGAGCCTCATTCATCCAGCCAAAGGGCCAAAGTATCGAGCCGACGCGGGTAAGTCTTTGAATTCTCAAAAGCAAGCTTTTATTGCAGTGCACGCAAGGCGCTCAGACGAAACCGAGAGCCCCGAACAATGGTTACAACTTCCTTTATACAGTAGCACAAACAAGTGGGAAGTTATTCCCAGCTATTCCTGCTACACACTTCCCTGCAGACACAGGCGGGGGAAGCAGACAGCCGGGTCATTTTTCGGTTACAAAAGTTAAATTGGTTACATCAGCAAAAAGAGCAAAGTGGATGTTACAGAACCGGACCTTCAAAATGGCTGAGGTCTGGTTCACTTGATTTAGGGTGACCATATGAAAAGGAGGACAGGGCTCCTGCATCTTTAACAGTTGTATTGAAAAGGAAATTTCAGCAGGTGTCAGCTGTATATATGAGGAACCTAGTGAAATTTCCTCTTCATCACAACAGTGAAAGCTGCAGGTGCCCTGCCCTCTTTTAAAGCTGGTCACTCTGGTATAGCTCCTGCACCTTTAACTGTTGTGATGAAGAGGGAATTTCACCAGGTTCCACATATATACATATGACACCTGCTGAAATTCCCTTTTCTATGCAACTGTTAAAGATACAGGAGCCCTGTCCTCCTTTTCATATGGTCACCCTAGTAAAAAGACTGTGAGCTCAGTTTCTTGGGCTGAGGTGCACTCAGAGGTACACTGTTCCTTAATTCTAAATCTATGCCTTTCCTCCCTTCTAAACCTCAATTTTGTCTCCAGCTGATGAACCTCGGGGTTTTAGGAAAAAACAGTGTTGATCCCTCAAGTTTGAAGTCTGCCGACTCTTGTAACCAGGGATAGGGGTGGAGATCGTAGAAAGCCAGGGTAAAGGAACATGAAACAACTGCTAAGCAGTTTTTCTGTTTAAAAAAAGTATCAAGGAAACAGTTTAAGAAATCCTAACAGCCACACCTAAACAACTTTAGATTTTTTTTCGGCGCCAGGTGAAGACGTTTTTATTTGCTCAGGAATTTTAATTTATATAATCCCTTGGCCTGCCTTGAAATTTTTATATTTTTTTATGGTTGTCACTCTTACTCTTTTTTCTTGTATTAGGATTTTAAGAATTTCTTGTCTATATGTGTTGGGCACCGCCCTGAATACGGTGTGATATACCAGGAATGGGCACAAGGCAGATCTGGAACTAATGGTATATGCCTGGGTCATTAGCAGCAGCTTGGCAAGAGTTTCTGATTCCCAAAAACTTGCCAATAAAACAAACAAACAAAAAATGAATTCCTTCTTCCCTACTGCCTGAAATTTTATTGCTGAAAGGAACATGGGCTATAACTTTGGTTGTTTCTCCCTCAACAACTCAGAGTTGTGTGTTCGCATGTCTTGGAAAACAATCTAGGGACGGGGCACCCCTGGGTTGTTTGGTGCAGTGGTTCCCAAACTTTTTCTGGTAACCGCCCCCTTGGTTCCACAAACTCATGCTCAGTGCCCGCTGCACGTGGCCCCTTTAAATGGGAAGCACCCACCACAGGCTTGCCAAGGGAGAGAGGGAAAAGAGAGCGAACACCTCTGTTTTGCAGCCGGCGTGGCAGGGCACACCAAGCAGAGTATGTCTCTTCATTAGCATTTTGGTGCTTTTGAAACATTTCAATTCACCATTAAAAGGACTCTTCTTAAACTGTATTAATACATGTGTGGATTCTTCCCCTATATGGCTTGGGACCAAACTACCTTCTCCCATAAAAATGTCCCTGGGTTTTAAGACC
This sequence comes from Elgaria multicarinata webbii, assembly GCF_023053635.1. Classification (NCBI taxonomy): domain Eukaryota; kingdom Metazoa; phylum Chordata; class Lepidosauria; order Squamata; family Anguidae; genus Elgaria; species Elgaria multicarinata. The sequence goes on from NC_086172.1 coordinate 25,723,737, forward strand.
TTCTGGAGAGGCGCTTCTCAGAAAAGGCCAACTTGCGCGCCCCCTGCCGCCCCCTTGCCTCTTAACGCCCCCCTATGCAATCCCGCCACCCCCAAGGGGGCAGTACCGCCCACTTTGGGAACCACTGGTTTAGTGCAATGGAGGCGGGCAAATGATCAAGTGTGTACATGCTCACTCGCTTCCACATGCTCCCAAAGAACCCACACTTTGTTAACAATGGGTGTTTGTTGTGTGTGAACTGAGGTACAGTGAAGGTACACCAGCAGTGGCATGTTAATCAGTATTTTTTTTTCTTCTCCTTCAGATGATGAATAGGTACATGAGAAGCTGCCTCATACTTCGTAAGACTATTGGTCCATCTAGCCCCGTATAGTTGACAGTGATTGGCAGAAGGTCTCCAGGGTTTCAGGTAGGAGTTTTCCAAGCCCTAGCTGGACATGCTGGGGCTTGAACCGGGGACGTTCTACATGCAAAGCAGGTGTTCTACCATTGAGCTATGAGCTGATCGCACGCTACAGCCTGATCACAAATATTAGGTCATGTTCTACAGCTAAAGTAGGGTGAGCATAGGAAAAGGAGGGCAGGGCTCCTTATCTTTTAACAGTTGTCTTGAGAAGCTAATGTCAGCAGGTGTCATTTGTATGCATACAGCACCTGGTGAAATTCCCTCTTCATCACAACAGTTAAAACTGCAGGAGCCCTGCCCCCTTTTGTATCTGGTCACTCTAGCTAAAGGGAAAGTTGTATTTATTTTACCTGTGACCCTGTTAAGCCACAGTGGTTAAACATTTTGAGCTAAACGCTATGGCTTAGCATGTCGTGGGAACCATTCCTAACCATGGTGGCTACATAACCATGGTTTAAACACGCTCACTAACCATTTGCTGCAAAAGGGTTAGCGGCCTAACCCTGACTTAGTGTGTCATCTAAACAGGGGCTGTGTTAATTAATTAGCCAGCTTTTTTTCTGTCCAGGCTCCTGTGCTTTTTGAGAACTGGGTGCTTGGTAGAAATTCAGAAGTTTGACATTTTCTCTGTTACTGCACTTCTATGCTAGGGGATGCTGCACCTGTTGCATTTTTGCCTGTCACACAGCCATTAAAGACACAGGAGCCCTGACAGAAAAGAAAATGGAAACCCTAGAATTGGGAAATGGGCAACTATTTCTTTTCTCGCAAACACTGTGATGGGGGACACTGGAAAGACTCAAAGTATCTAAACAAGCTGTTGTGTGTCTTGCTTTCATTGACTGTGCAATGGGGAAGGGAATGAGAGCACAAAGCCAAGCCTGCACACTTGGTTTAGGGATGTGCCATTGATTCCTGCTTTCCCAGGAAAACATTTGTGACAATACTGACGTCATGTCTGCCGTGAAAGTAAACAAAATCAACTGGTCCTTTGAAGTAAATATAGGACTGACAAAACCGCATGGAGACCTGTCAAGTAAGTATTCAAAGACACATTGGATATAATTTTTCCCCCCATACATTTTGCTATACAACAGCAAAGATGTATGTTAATTAACTTTTAATTCATTAAAAGCTTTGTACACCATTTCAAAACATGTTATGTGAAGATGCATGCCTAAAGAAAACAAAAAACTACCTTCACCCTTGGAGGTTTCTGTGTTTTAGCAGAACCTTTTGTGTATTGCAGATGCAAGAACAAATCTTCAGTTTGTAAGATTTTTGCATGTGCTGAAGGAAGGAAAACACACCAAGGCCAGATTTTCTGTTATCCAGTAATTTTTATATGGCTTCATTGGGTCTTGCATAAAATGTTTGCCTATTATATGAAACATAATAACAGAATGATTGTTGGGGGGAAATGCATCGAACATCATCTTTTACATATTTCTTACGGATGGGCCTTTAGTGTTACCAGTTTTTGATTTGAAAAGAATTAGCGATCTGCTTGGCAGGGGCAAGGAAGCAGAGCTCAGTCAAGTATGGAGAATCTGACGGGTCAGACCCAAAGGCTGAACAGTTAAATGTTCTGCAGTGTGATTTTACAGGTTGACCAGGGGGCTGGCTTGACCTTGTATTTGCCCCAGGGTTGCTCCGAATCTGCGCTGCATCAGTTAGATCAGGGGTCCCCAACCCCTGGGCCACAGACTGGTCCCGGTCCATGGCCTGTTAGGAACCGGGCCGCGCAGGTGAGCTGCTTTCACCCACACCCACCCCTGCGTACCTGGGTGCGGGGCGCCATCTTGCCTGCCCAGCCAAAGCGAAGCCAGGACGCTGGAGTGGGGGGCCGGGGGGGGCTTCCCCAAACCATCCCCTCAACCCCCACCCCCAGGTCCATGGAAAAATTGTCTTCCACGAAACCAGTCCCTGGTGCCAAAAAAGGTTGGGGACCGCTGGAATGACACAGCCGCAGATTCGAAGCCAACCTGGGGCAAAGAGGCAAAAATGCATAGCTGAAAAGTCGGGGACTTATCCCGATTTTTCCAGCCAGAGCAAGGGCAGTCCAGCTCTTCTGCTGGTCTGTCCTTCCTTGCAGCCACTCTGGGGGCATTCCAGGGCAAAAGGCAACCTCCTATTGGTTGCAAGAAGCCACGGGAGGGGGAGGGGGAAGGCGAGCCAAGCCGAGCCTAATGGCTGTTGGAAACCCCACGCTTCCTCCTCCGTTAGGACAAGTTGCCACCACCGCACACCAGCGAGAGGGTGGGTTTGGCCACGGAGCAGCACCAACCTCATGCCGTAAAGAAGTAATAGCTGCCAATTGAGCAGTATTATGAGATGACTACAGCACGGGATAGGCAGCACTGGGATCATGGCCTTCTCTTCAGTAACTATATGGATTGATAATTAAACCCAGAAACAATTAATATATTTTGGAGTACTCCCAGAACTGGAAATTGGTACATTTTGAAATTGCTATTTGGATGTGGATGTTGTATCGAAATCCCCATTCTAACAAACTTTCGGGACAAAGAAAAAGAGCGGGTATACAGAGAATGAAAAACTTTTTCATTCTAGTAAAACTTCTCCTATATCTGTGCCCACTGGAGAAACTCGCATTCCTACTGCTCAGCTGCCCCCGGGGATAAACAGACCAATATCTTTTTTCAGAGCTGTTAATCCATTTCACAAATAAGCCCCAGTTCAAATAGGGGTGAAAAATACAGGGTTTTCTACACGTCAGTAGTACTTGTAGGTTAATCTGTAATTCCTTGAAACGGAGAGAATCTAAATCTAAGATTGATCATTATGTCACTCTTACTACTGCTATGTGTGTCAAATGGCTGGTGCTCCTAAAAGTCCCATATATATGAACAATATGAATACCCTTAATGTAACTTAAGTCGTTTTCTGTGATCCGTAACATGTCAGACATCCAGCTGTTGGTCATCTGTTGCACTTGATCAAGATGCCTTCCTGCAAAGAAATTCTACCATTCCAGAGAGTTCTCAACCTGCAATATATTGTTGCTGGACAATGTGACCCTTCCCCCAATTGGTGTGTGGACTGTTGTCTGGAACGTGGTTGCAAGAGTGTCATGGATACTGAGAAGTGAAAACGAGAGGAACTTAGGTGACCCTGGCAAGCCTTGTTCAGGCTTTGCTTCCGGGTCGGTGGAGCACATGACTTTAGTGATGCTAAGTGATACAACTCTGTTTTCCTTGGCCCATGCCATATTGCGACTTTGAGCCAGGTGCTTGGCCTGCGAAAGAGAGACTGATGAAGGAATAGAAACTGACTAGCCTGGGGGCAACTTTGCTTTGAATTTATACTGAGATACTCCAATAAGGTGAAATTAACAAGAAGCTTCTCAAATATTGACCTGGCTGGTAGGACCTGACAACCCATGGGGGTGAGCCACGTTTGCGTCAGCGTAGCTTGTTGTGTCATGTGAACCCAGCGTGATGGTTTGAACATGGTTTGTTAACCATGCACAAGCTACCCTGAGAACCCGTAGTTTGTTTTCAGAGTAGTTTGTTGTTACATGCAAAGCCAGCAGAGTGGCTTATGCATGGCATGTTGGAAAGGGGTACAGAACCACCTGGCAGGAGCAGAGAAAAACCCAGTTGCTCCTCATGATCTTGGTAGTGCCACCTCCCACCTCTGTCCTCCCTCTGCATCCATCCTTCTGTGATACATCGATAAGAAATTACACTTGGGAATACCTTTTAAAAATATTTTTATTTTTTCATTCTGTGCAAGTGCTCAAGTGTGCAGTTTCACCTGCCTCCTATTTACAGTCTTGAGTAGTACAGATGTTAGTTCAGAAGCCCAGCGTGACAATATGCCCTCTCTATTATGTCTTGAAATGCCACATATCAGTTTACTCCTCCGCTTCATTGCCTCCCTAGACAGCAACACTTCCCCCCCCAACCTTTGGGGAGATTTGCACATATTTAATGTTATTTTCCCTCCCCTTCAGAGAGATGTGTGCAAATTTGCCTTTTCTTTTCTTTTCTTTTCTTTTCTTTTCTTTTCTTTTCTAGCTTTGTGAAGATTCGTACAAATTTAACTTTTTAAAAAATATATCTTTGGGGGAGATTTATTAAACCTCAGTGTAGTACCAGACAAAACTGTACTCTGCTAATGAGCACATTTGCACACAGCAGAGTATTTATTTTATTTATTTATTATTGCGTTTATATCCCACCTTTTTTCCTCCAAGGAACCCAAGGTGGTGTACCTAATCCTCTTCCCCATTTTATCTTCACAACAACAACCTTGTGAGGTAGGTTGAGCTGAGAGTCTGTGACTGGTCCAAAGTTACCCAGTGAGTTTCCATGGCCGAGTGGGGACTAGAACCCGGATCTCCCGATCCTTATCCAACACTGGTCGCTACACCACACTGGCTCTCAAGTTAGCCACTTAAAACTACTCAGTTAAATAGATTGTTCCTTGTTTTGGCTAAAGGCTGGTTTGTAAGAACCTTTACTTCCCAGAATCTTTTACTTCTGAACATTTTTCTTCCTCCTCTTTGTCCTGTTTTGCATCTTTACACATTGCTGTACAGGGCTACACTGTTGCTCAAATCGACTCCTTCAGGATTTTTAATACCTCCGATTGATTCATTACAAGGCAATGTCTACCACAGGGAGACAAGGTATCGTACAGGAATCCAGCTAGTTCAGCTTGCTTTTAACTTCCCCGTAAACTCTGTTTCCCTTGATATCGAATCCTAAATTTCTGAAATAGTTGAAATAGCTTTCCTTTGCAGTGCTTGCCCAAACAAACCTGCTATGCCTTGGAGAGAGAAAAATCCTTCCCTTTGACAAGATATTATGGCTGTATACTCTTATTATTAAATTTTACAACTTATTATTTTAGGAGACAATACGGTCCAGTGTAAGCACTTTCAAGTTCCATTCCTTTCAACAGGAGTGTTCAGCACATGCTTAAATCAATCCCTTTGAGAGCAATAAGTTTTTAAAATGCTGAACAATTGGCTGCATTATACCACTTCGGTGGAATTAAGATATTTACTTTAGGAATACTGTACATGTTCTTTACCTAAAGCAGGAGTGGACTCCTTTGGAGGGCTCAGGGGTCATTTTTGCCCCCCTGGATTCCACTGGGGGCCACACTCACCCACCAAAATTGCTCACTGGCATGCCATCAAATTACTGCTGGATTTCAGTGGTGCAGTGGTAGCCGTGGCAAAAATCTCCCCCTTAAAACAATGTGTGCGGTGAGTGTGTACCTTGTTTTAAAGGAAAATCACGTTCCCAGAAGACTCAGAAGAAGGCAGCACATGCTCACCATGGGGAAATGCGGACTTTTAACCTCTGCCACTACTGTGCCACCGACATTCACTGTTAATTCAGGAATGGACAGCACTTTGGGAGAGTGGGGGCTGAAAAACAGTCCAGGGGGGTCTGAATGCAGCCAGTGGGCGATGTGTTGCCAACCCCAGGCCTAGAGTAATAATACTGAAATTCCTTGAACTTCTTTTTTTTCTTTTTTTGCATTATTGCCCCTCCTTAATTGCATGATGCTGTATCATTGATACCTTTAAAAAAGAATTATATGAATTTTTGAATTGCTGGTACCAAAGGCAAGTATCTGAAAAGCATTATTATTCATGGAATCAACTTTTGTTGCCTTAGATAACAGATAACAGCAATATGACTCTGAATAATAAGATATATCTGCTTGCGTATAAGTAGCTACACTATACATTTTTTTACAGCGCTTTACAAGCGTGTGTGCTTCCCAAAGTGCCTTACTGTTTCTGTGTGTGTGTGTGTGTGTGTGTGTATGATCGGCTTCCATTGAAATGCAAACAACAGTAAGATGGAATGCATTGTTGGCTTACCAGGGCAAATGACCACGGACAGCCATTTGTAACGAAGAACAATGTTTGTATAGTGTTCAGGGGAACGTTGAGTTGTAGAACTTTCAGGGTCTCCCCACCCCACACTCTTCTTTTAACAAGCTAGAAGTAGGCCTAGGCCCTCTGACTATCCCCCCACTCCACTCCATTTACAAATTGTGGGATTATAAAACCGCAGGAATATTATTATTATTATTATTATTATTATTATTATTATTATTATTATTATTGCCTTCCACTATGAAGCCTGGTGAACTCAAAATCTTGTTTCAGACGCAGAATCTTGATTCTAGCACTGTAGACAGGGTTGATCCAATCCAGGCAGCTTAGCACTTGCTCTGTGGAATAGCAATCAGATGAAGAGCTTTATCACACCAGGGTTATACTGCGCAATCACTGCAAATTGCGTGCAAAGGACTCCGAAGTTTTCCATCTTATAATCTGCTTTGACTGTGAAGTGCTCTGAAGTTTTCCAGTTTATCATCTGCTTTGACTGTGAAGGACTCCCAGGCATCCTGCTTTAATTGTGCTATAAAGGGAAAAGAAACGAGGTATTTTGCTAGTAGTTTCCGAGCGAATCGTTTGTTGTTTTCCGAGTGGCCACTGGGGCGCAGGAGCAGGACTTGAGAAAAATTAAACAAATGCTTACATCTGCGTAAGCTTTAAAGATAAAGACATCAAAATTGGCACAGTAATAGATATTAAGGAGAGCTTTAAGCATACCAAATTTGAATTGGATTGGGTCATCTGTTGATTTTTTTAAAAAAAATTACATTTCCCCCCTTAAACCCTTTGCAAAGGATCTTAGGAGCGCTGCCGCCCGTGGTGTGATTTAGCAACAACAACAACAACAACAACAACAACAACGCCAGTTTAGCGCTGTAGGGGATAATTTGAGGGAAACAGGTACCTGGGATGAAGCTAGAAAAGTGACCAAGGTGTTACTACTATATTCAGGCTAGAAGACAGATCCAGTGTTGTTGCCGCTGGGCATATAAACATAAAGGTTTTATTAGCGAGCAAGATCATGTAATAGAGGATGTGGCATTTCATAACAGATGATGCTGTTACTCCTGGGCCCTGCTTGTGAGTCCCTGGTTGACAGCTGGTTGGTCACTGTGTAAACAGAGTACTGGTCTAGGTGGAGCTTTGGTCTGATCCATCAGAGCTCTTCTGATGGTCTTGTGATGGTGGCAGACTTTGCCGGCTCCAGGTTCTTGCAGGCCCTTGGGCAAAACACCCTCAAAGGGCCCCCATGAGTCTACCTTCTTACCATCCTTGTCCTCACCTCCTGTAGCTCCTCCTCCTCCTCCTCTTCCTTATCATTGCTGCCACCTACAGAGAGCCAGCAAGCAGGGAGGCAGTGGCATCAGCTGCTACATTTCACCTACACTTTCGTCTGGGCCAGTGTAAGAGACGGGTGAACAAGCAGGTTGCAATGCTGAAGACGAGGAACAGCTCTAGGGAGCTGTTGCCAGTGGCCCCCTGTTGTGGGGGTAGGCCCTTGGCAGGAGCCCAACCATACCCTGGTGGGGGACAATACAAGCATCCTGGCAGGCACGAGTCATAATTTCTCTGCCAGGCACGAGTCATAATTTCTACTAGAAGCTGTATATTACATAAATCCTGTTGATTTCAGAGATAAGTCGCTGAAGAACAGCCAATTTAGCCTGTTGCAGGCAGCAACGTAAACGCCAAACAAATGAAATGGTAAAAAGTCACATTACCAGTGAGATGGGCAGCACAGTGCTATGCATGCATACTCTGGAATAAGTCCCACCGAGTTCATCGGGACTTATTCCCAGGTAAGTGTGCATAGAATTGCAGCCTAATTGCTTTTATGGTGGCACGAGCTTTCGTAGGCAACAGTTTACGTTGTCCGCTGTGGGATTAGAAAAAGATGGACACTTAAACATAGCATGAGTCATGGTAGAGCTAGGGATAATCAATGCAATTCCCATGTTTTTGGATTTTTCTCAGCAGATGGGGCAAATAATGCAGCAAATCTTGGAATCCCTAATGATATATCCCCCAGCCAAAACAGCTGGTTCACAAAAACATAAAAGTAGAATATCAACTTATGACTAATACGTCTTGCTGTAGCTGCATATGCAACTTACTTTTTATAGTGCAAGAGCCAGCCATCATCTTTATTGACCCCTGGTAATGGTTTCTGTCAGTGAATACATAGAGGTGCTAACAACACATTGCATACAAATACAGGGCAACAGAGAAACCCAACAATTTTAAAAAAGAAAAGAAAAGCAGCTTCAGGAGGCTAGAATTTGGAAAGGAGAAGTGGTGGCGAGGAAGAGGTGCTTAATCCTTTCCCCATCTACCGCCTCTCTGTTTCAAATGCCCCCCTCCCTGGTTCGAAACCCAGAGGAATCGTGCTGTGGGATATTCACAATCATGTGAGTATTGTGAGTTTAGCTCTTCTCTGCTACGAGCTTTATCACACCAGCGTTATACTGTGCAATCGCTGCGAATTACATGCAAAGGACTCAGAAGTTTTCCACCTTAGAATCTGCTTTGATTGTGAAGTACTCCCAGGCATCCGGCCTTAATTGTGCTTCAAAGAGAAAAGATTCGGCGTATTTAGCCCCTGCTTTTTGAGCGTATCTTCTGAGCCGCCGCTGGGACGCGGGAGCAGGATTTTAAAGAAATGCATACTTTTGTGTAAGCTTTAAAGATAAAGACACCAAAATTGGCACAGTAATAGAAATTAGGGAGAGCTTTAAGCATACCAAATTTGAATTGAATTGGGTCATCTGTTGATTTTTTTTAAAAAAAAATTACATTTCCCTCCTTAAGCTCACTTCCTGGTACGCAAAGGATCGCTGTCGCCCGGTAGCAAAAACAACAACAACCGCGAAAGTTTAGCGCTACGGGGATAATCCGAGGGAAGCAGGTACGTGGGATGAAGCTCTATGTCTTGCTCCCCACCCTCCATAGGGTTCCCAACACAGTTGGATATTTACACCGTCCCAGGCCTGAGTGCAAAGTCATGAGAAGAGAAGAGTCACTCCATGCTCTGCAGATACATGTGCCCACATTCCATTTACTCATCCTTCCGTTTCTTCTGCCTGGGCTTCTGTAGTGGGATTTCCAAGCACAGCAGATCAGCAGGAGACAAATTTTGGAAGCCCTTTTTTTCCTTTTTTTTTTTTTTTTACTGCAGGCAAAATATCTGCAGCAGCCTTCCCCAAACTGACCACCCTCCAAATGTGTTTGACTACAACCCCCATCTTGGCTGGGGATAATAAGAGCTGTAATCCAACACTGCTGAAGAAAGTCAGTTTGGGGAATGCTGATTTAGAGCAAGTGGGTCTTCTTCCCCCTAAACCACCTTCCAGTACTGGTGGAAAGGGAGGATAGGCCTTGGGGGCTGGGGATGATGGGAGTTGTAATCCAAGATATCTGAAGGGCACCAGGTTGGAGACTACTGGGTCTGCTGGGATCTTGGATTGTGAATGCATTGCTGCCCTCTCCACCCCATGAAGACCAGTAAGAGTGGGTGTTAAGAAGGGATGTTCCTGACCTTTGAAACTGACCACAGTTTCGCATATCTCTACTCTTTTTACCACAAATATAAGTCTAGGATAAAGGTGGTGAACCTGATCGAGCAATTGGAAATGCACCTTGCAAAGACTGTACAAGTCTCCTCACAGATGTACCTTTCCAGAGATTGCCAGGGGCACTGTGCCAACATTTCCTGTGAAGGTGGGAAGCAGTAATCAAATCGCAAACACCAGAGAACAATCCTTTTGCCTTTAAGAGACTTTTTTTCAGAAGGCTTTGATTTTGAACTCGTGATTTTGCACTCATGTGTCCCTTGCACAATGTCGTCCTCCTCCAGGGCCTCTCCTGCTCTTTGGAACCATTTCCCTGGCTTTTTTGTAGATGGAGGATAGTGTGGTATTTTTTAGGAATGGCGGAATGAGACTTCTGTGTAATTCCACAATACCACAGTGCCACCTAGTGGTTGTGTAATGGAACATTTAGAAAGCACATGTAAAGCACATGTAAAGGAGCCCATCTTGATCCTACAAAAAATCTGGAAGCAGAAGCCTTGGTAAAGGTGTGAGATAAAGCCCCATGTAGAAATGCCCTAACTTAGAAGGAGGCTCCCAACGAAAGAACCACCCCACCGCCACTTATGATGCAACCCTGTATGTCTATTTGAAAGTAGATCCTGTAGAGTTCAATGGGGCTTATTGTAATTGTGTGCATCAAGAGTAGGCAACCTGGTGCCCTACCAATGTTTTAGACTACAACTCCCATAAGCCTCAACCAGCATAGCCATTGGTTAGGGATTATGGGAGCTATAGTCCATAATATCAGGAGGGCCCCAGGTTTATTTATGTATTACATTTCTATACCACCCAGTAGCCAAAGCTCTCTGTATGATCAGGTTGCCTGATGCTTGAAGGCCTCAGCGAAGCCAGCGATATTTTAGCTTATGGGCCCAGCAATGCAACATCAAGGTCTCCATGAATGTGTTTACTGTATGATGAGTGCACAGCTGTTCCTGGGCGGGCAGATGAAGCTAGGAGGCTTTCTCTCCAGTTGGCAAAGCAGCTGGTCCTGGCTGGCACGTGTACACTCTTTACTCCATCTGTCTGTTTGGTTTCTTTATTTTGATGTGACATGTTGCTCGCATTCCGCTTCTGCATCTTCTGGATCTTCCCGAGATTTCTGTAAGGCATCCTAGGCCAAGATCAGCCCAAAGGGAACTATTTGCAAGTCAATGAGGGGCCATTCTCCATGCAAAAGCCAGATTTTAAAGCTCCAGACTCCCTGGCTGTATCTGATTGGCCAAATTCTTTGTAAACTCTTTCTGAGTTGCCACATTAATGCATGTGGCACTGTCCTGGAGGGGAGGAATTTCAGAAAGCGTGCTGAATGGGTCTCATTCTGTAGAGCATCCTTCCCCCATTTATTATTTTAGTTTATTATTTGTTTGATTATACCCTGCCTTTCCACCAAAACAGTGGCGCTCAGGACAGCTATTTTATTTATTTATTTATTTATTTATTGCATTTTTATACTGCCCAATAGCCGAAGCTCTCTGGGCGGTTCACAAAAATTAAAACCATAATAAAACAACCAACAGGTTAAAAGCACAAATACAAAATACAGTATAAAAAGCACAACCAGGATAAAACCACGCAGCAAATTTGATATAAAATTAAAATACAGAGTTAGAACAGTAAAATTTAAATTTAAGTTAAAATTAAGTGTTAAAATACTGAGATAATAAAAAGGTCTTCAGTTGGAGATGTAGTACAGTGTAGGCGCCAGGCAGACCTCTCTGGGGAGCTCATTCCACAACCGGGGTGCCACAGCGGAGAAAGCCCTCCTCCTAGTAGCCACCTGCCTCACTTCCTTTGGCAGGGGCTCACGGAGAAGGGCCCCTGTGGATGATCTTAAGGTCCGGGCAGGTACATATGGGAGGAGGCGTTTCTTCAAATAACCTGGCCCCAACCCGTTTAGGGCTTTAAATGTCAATACCAGCACTTTGAATCGGGCCCGGACCTGGACTGGCAGCCAATGAAGTTGTAAAAGGACTGGCGTAATGTGATCTCGCCAGACAGTAATAAAACCTAAGATTAAAGTAAATGTAGTTAAGACAATTATAAGCGCATATATATTAGAAACACAATTAAAGCAGCACAACAAGAAAAGACATAAAAACAGCACCTAACCCAACAGAACCCAGTTCAGCAACAGACTAGCTTATGTGCCAAAGGCCTGCTTCAATAAAATGACGCTGCCTGCTAGCAATACAGCAGCAAAGAGGGAGTCAACCTGGTGCCCTCCAGATGTGGTGGACTACAATTCTCATCATTCCCAATCAACATGGGCCATCTAGCAGGCACCACGTTGGGAACGCCTGTTGCAGAGCAAGGTTGATTCTATCTGCAGTTCACCAGACTATCATAGCTAGAGGGGTGAAGGAAAGCAAAACGGATCTATTCAGCCAAAGTGAAGCCCTTTAACTTCCCATTGATTCTTCTAGGGGAGATTTAAGCCCATGCTCAGGTTCTCCCATTGAAATCAGTGGGGTTTAGGCAGCAATCCTATTTATACTTACCTGAGAATAAGTCTCATTGAGCACAGTGGGGCTTACATCTGAGTACACATACATAAGACTGTACTATGAAGTTCTTAACTTTGGGTGTATTGTGTGCCCCAAAGCCATAGTGTGCCTATTCAATTTCTCCTTTTTAACTGGAGTGACAAGCAAGAAAATGCCTATCCAATGTGCCTAAAACTGCCATGAACCTCGGGAACAAAGTAGCTATAGATTTTAAAGAAAAAAGATCCTATGATCATTTTCTAATCTTATTTCTGAAAAATGTAACCACTGGAAACATAGGCCACAATCCTAGACAGCCATAAGGCAAGCAGGGAAGAAGGGTGCACCACACACAGCCGGAGATGCCCCGAAAGGTTTTGCTCCAACTGATCACCTTGGGTGCTTCTAGATCAGTGGTTCCCAAACTTTTTCAGGTAACCGCCCCCTTGGTTCCACAAACTCATGCCCAGTGCCCCCTGCGCACAGCCCCTTTAAATGGGAAGCACCCACTGCAGACTTGCTGAGGGAGGGAGGGAAAAGAGAGCAAACGCCTCTGTTTTGTAGCCGGCATGGCGGGGCACACCAAGCAGGGTATGTCTCTTCTTTAGCATTTTGGTGCTTTTGAAACATTTCAATTCACCGTTAAAAGGACTCTTCTTAAATGGTATTAATACATGTGTGGATTCTTCCCCTATATGGCTTGGGACCAAACTACCTCCTCCCATAAAAATGTCCCTGGGTCTTAAGACCTACTGGAGAGGCGCTTCTTGGAAAAGACCACCTCAAGAGCCCCCCTGCCAACCCATTGCCTCTTAACGCCGCCCTATGCAATCCCACCGCCCCCAAGGGGGCAGTACCGCCCACTTTGAGAACCACTGTTCTAGATGATCACCCAGGGTGCTTCACTCACGGAATTTTACGGGGGGCGGGGGCGATCATAGCTGTACAAAGCCATCTGATTACTAGCACTAGGATCCTGCAATCCGGAAGCACCACCAATGGAACCGACAACGGATGGTTTTAAATGGAAAAGCAGCTTGCTCATTCAGTAAAACATTTCAAAGGCGTCTCTGGCTATGCTCACACTCTTCCCCACCTGCGCTATGGCCATAATGGTTTGAGTTTTTTGGTATTTTTTTGTTTCAATGCAAAAGAATCCCCAGATGTGTATTTTTGCATCTTTTATTTACAGAAGCAGTACCGGCATCAATTCCTTTTAGTTGTGTGAGGGGGGAAATAGTACAAGCTATGGCGCATGCAGGGCATTTTTTTTTGAAGGAGACAGTAATATGAGTATTATTCTGGGATGTGATACCTTTACTGTTTACTAATGTTGATGATCTCTCATCTTATAATGGAGAGGAGTTAGGCAGAACAGGCACCGTTTGTCTGTGTCATCGGACTGGTGTTTCCTGTCTTGCTGGAATGGAATACAGAATTCTTGTTTACAGATCCTTCTGATGGGTTTTCAGATTACTGTTGTTTGACTCATCAGATTTAGAATAGATGTTTAAGTTGGCATCGCTTCTTACTATTTCAAGAGGAGTGGCCGTGTTAAGCCTGTTGCAGTGAAACTGGCAGAGTCTTGTGGCACTTCAAAGATTAGCACATTTATTTTGGTATAAGCTTTCGTGGGCAACTGTATGAGGCTGCATCTGATGAAGTGGACAATGTCCATGAAAGCTTCCGCCAGAAGAAATGTGTTAGTCTTGAAGGTGCTGCTAGACGCTTTGGTTTTTATACCTCTCACAGCAGCTTTCTCCAACCTGGTGCCCTCCAGATGTGTTGGACTACAACTCCCAGCATTCCTGGCTGGGGCTGATGGGAGGAAGTGCAACCCCTCTGGAGGACATCAGGTTGGCGAAAGCTGCTTTTACAGATCTTGCAGGAGTGGGCTGTGGGATTCACAATTGGGTGGTATCCTGAGTACGTACGTTGGCTGGGGGCAAAGAAAAAGAACCCTGTTCTGTCAGTTTGTTTCTCAAACTGTCTCCCGTTGGTTTCTCTCAGCTTTGTACTTCCTCCTTCACCCCATGTGAATGAGAATGGGCCCTGTGGCAGGTGGCCCTGAGGAGTGGTATGAATAGCTGCAATTGTCTCTGTGTCAAAAGGATGAGGCTGCAAGCAGAAACAGGAATTAAAAGAGCTGTGGTGGCTGATGCCAAAAGGGGAGAGTTCTGCTCAGTGAAACCAGCCCTCCTTCAAAGGCAACTTTCCCCATCTGTCATTTACATTATCTTGGCAGATGAGGCAGGGGGCACCATCTTTGAACAGCGATGCCAGATGTATTGGGATGTTTCAAAGGTGAATCTGATGTCTTGTGTATTGATAGGGAGACATTTTTCTCCCTCTCCCATAATAGTAGAACCCAGGGTCATCCCATGAAGCTGATTGGTGGGAGATTCAGGACAGATAAAAGGAAGTTTACACACACACACACACACACACACACACACACACACACACACACACACACACAGCCCATAGTTAAATTATGGAATTCACTACCAAAAGATGTAGTGATGGCCACCAATTTGGGTGGTTCAAAAATTCCTATCAATTGAGAAGACTATCAGTGGCTTTATGCTACCTTCAGTAGCAATAAACCTATTTGCACCAATTGCTGGGGAACACGAGCAGGAGGCAGCTGGACAACCATCTGTCAGGGATGCTTTAGAGCAGGGGGTGGGACTCGATGGCCTTGTAGGCCCCTTCCAACTCTGCTATTCTATGATTCTATGATTCTATGAGGGTGCTGTTGCACTCGTGTCCTGCTTGTGGGTTCCTGGTCAACAGCTGGTTGGCCACTGTGTGAGCAGAATGCTGGGCTAGATGGACCCTTGGTCTGATCCAGTAGAGCTCTTCTTAAGTTCTTATGACCAGGAGCATATTGATCAAATAAAGACATTGTTCCTGTTGGTTTATTTGCTTATATAGTGCTATCAGTACGCAGGGTGCGACAGAACAACAGGTTGATGTATTTCTGCCCGGAGGCATCTACCAACACTGGGGAGACACCAGAGGAAGTGGAGGGAGGTAGAGGTGGGACTACGCAAGAAACTATGTGGCATTACTCCAGTTACGCAGACTGAGATACAGTCCTTAATCCTAAAAAGTTCTGGGAGGTGTAGGCCTTTTTTTTTTCTATCTAAGCATGCATAGGATTATGCTCTTAAGCGTAGTTCTCCTTTGTGGTCTCTGTGCATCACACCTATGGGCTCTGCGCCTGCGTGAGCTTAAGCCGGGAGGTACTATCGCTGAGGAATGACTTTTTTGATGGGAACCGTCCCCCACCATCTCACTGCGCATGCTCCAACGGGTTCCCGCCCGTTCCCTCTGTTCCTTTCGACTGCCTTGCAAGTCGCGACGTCGGGAGTCCTCTCCTTTGGTTGGAGTGTTGGAGGTTGTTGTGAGGATAAATTGGAAAGTGGGTAGAAGGAGCTATGTACATCATTCTGAACAAGATATGAATATCATAAATGTCCAAAATAAGTAAAATATCCTAGATATCCCAAATAAATAAAAATCTCATCAAACCAGTCTGGGTTATAGCACAGACTCTGCGTGGTTTTTTGGTTTTTCACTATGTGAAGGATTGTTTGGTGAGAAAAATAGCATCCGGCTATTTCCGGTGAGCAATCCCAATGTGGAATAGGAGAGAATGCTGAAACAACCGCTGAGGCTGGCACTGCCCTGGGCAGTCAGATAATTGGTTCATTTGCTGCATTGCAGCACTGGTTTGACTCGTTCAGCAGAGGGCTTTCTTGCACCCCTAGGGGGGGAAATAAGCAAACGAAAGGCTTACATGAGCGTTTTGGGGTTTATGGGATTTGACCTAAATAGTTACCATTTCTCACTATACCAAGTTAGAGGGGAAGGGGTGCCCCCCCCCCATTTGCTCACTACAGAGTAACTTCTACTGACCTCTCCAAAGGGCCCCCTTCTTATGGCACTGTGGGAGCCCTGCAGCACAACACTCAGTGGTGTAGCAGAGCCAGACCTCGTAGGGATGCAGCACTGGACCTTTTTGATGAGCAGGGATGCTGACATCACCTGCCACCCCCCTCAGACAACTCTGTTCCCTCTGAATCCATATAATAGCTGTCACTGGGGGTGGGGGTGATTTCCCCATCAGCAATATAGAATTGTGAGCCATCCCTGTTGCACTGCGAAGTATTTGGGGGTTCCTTAGCCTTGAATGGGCAATTAGAGCCACTAGCTTTATAAAAGACTTTGTTTGTTGGCATGGGTTGACGCAGCTGCTTGCAGTTTTGGCCTCTGGTTGGGTGATGGGACTTTCATGATAAGCACCTGTAGCCAGGGATGGGCTAAAAGAGGGCCAGCCCTCTCCCCTGTATTTTCTGTCCCACCTTTTTTAAAACAAACAAATAATTACAAAAGCAGCTTGCAATTTTGTCTTTAAAAGGTCTGCAAACCAGATGCACTGCCGAACTTCTAGGCTGGCTATGGGCCTGCACTGTGCCACTGACATCAGAAAAGTGCTGTGTGGAGACCCAGACCACACAAGGAGACTACCATGTCACAGCTCCTCTCCATGGCAGCGCCATCCCCCCTTGGAAAACTTTGGTGTGCTGGTGTGGGCAGGGGCAGAAGAGCTAGTTCTTCCCATGTGGCCCAGAGCTTTTTGTGTTATCCAGTGGTACAGGAAGGATCCCTATTGCATTGGCTCCCACACACCACCAGTGTAATTAAGAAGGGAGCGGTTTAGAGGTTAATAACACGACAATTTGTTCTTGGTACAGCACCCGAGCCAACCCAAGACAATTTGGCATCAAACCCACAGTAAGGAATATAATGGTGGCGCTAACCCTACAGTAAAGAATATAATAGTGAATTAAATCACTTCTCATTGAAACCCTTTAATGGCACTTAAAATCTGCAAAGAAACCAGAGGAGTGAACCGCTAGATCACTGGACTGTACACATGTCTATTTTAAAACACAAATCCTTTTAAAACTTTTTGATGGGCTTTACACAAATTCTTATTGGCATTATCATGCTGCAGAAATGAATACATGTAATACGGATCTGTCCCTTGAGGAAGCTTTCCAGCATGGCCTTTAGGGTTGGAGAATATCTAAAGATAGTTAATATATGTAATTATTTTATTTCATTGCCAGGTAGCTAGCCTTTTCTAATGTTTAGATTGATTTTTACATCATCTCTTCCAATACTACCTAATTTGTTTTGCAACCTTCTGAGAAGTGATTCACTTTACCCAGCATAGTAGAAGTTGGAGAATTTTGATAGTTCTTGTATGTTCTACAAATTGCTGAAACTCTCCGTGTAAGTTGGCTTTCGTTGAAAATTCCCTGAAACCGCTAAAGTGATCAGCTACCACTGAGGCCCTGCATTTTCCCATGCTGCATATCAAATTCCTATGGGTTTTGTTCCAGCAATCTTCAAAAATTGAGCTTTTGTCTATAGAATTTACATTTTATCTAATCAATTGCTATTTTTTGAGATTTTTCAGTCAGGCGGGAAATTGTGTTTCCTTACAAGTGCTCCACGTCCTACTTCTCTTCCGCAATAGGGATGAGCAGAATCACATGGGGAAGAAAGAGGAAGAAAGCAGCCACTACGTAGCCCATTCAGTTTAATGGGATAGCGCCCTCTAGTGGGCATGTTATTGTGCAACTTCTCTTACACTCGGCAGGAAATATCGCCAAATATCGCTATAGCACTGAAAAGTCGGGTTTTCAGGGTCTTATTTTGTGTCGGAAAAGCGAGCACAAGGAGTGGAAGATGTGCAGGAGATCACTGCATCGTCAAAATGACCCACAAATATCTGTAAGTGGCCAGTCACAAGTGTGCTATAAATGCTCGTCTGAAGAAGCTCTTTGGCTACCTGAACTCCGCTCAACAACATATCATGATATTTGGTTCGTCTTCTCTGCATTCATATAACTACCTTCGAACCTGTGTATACCTGAAATCTCTCATATTCAGGGGCTGTGGCATTGGAGGAAACATATGAATAGGAATATGGGAAGCTGTCTTATACTGAGTCAAATCACTGGTCCATCTAGCTCAGTGTTGTTTGCACTGACTGACAGCAGCTCTCCAGGGTTTCAGGTAGTAGTTTTTCCTGCCCTACCTGGAGATGCCAGGGATCGAACCTGGGGCCTTCTGCATGCAAGGCATGTACTCTACCACTGAGCTATGCCCCCCTCCAATAATTTCTCCTCTTCAAAGGCGGATTGACACTCCTGTATTAGAGCCTGACTAACGGCATCTTAGACCAATGCTGATCTCATTGCATGCAGAAGCCTCCTTTCACAACGGGCTGTCCTGCTGTGATTCCCTGCCAATACCAATGAACAGGGCAATTCTGCTGAGCTGCTGATTATTTATTTATTTATTGCATTTCTATACTTCCCAATACCTGAAGCTCTTTGCTACATGCAACAGGACGGTATTGAAATGCAAATAACAATGATAATGATAACAGAAGATCAAACCAGTCCATACTCCAGGAAATAAAGCCAGACCGCTCACTTGAGGGAATGGTATTAAAGGCAAAACTGAAGTACTTTGGCCACATAATGAGAAGACAGGATACCCTGGAGAAGAGGCTGATGCTAGGGAAAGTGGAAGGCAAAAGGAAGAGGGGCCGACCAAGGGCAAGATGGATGGATGATATTCTGGAGGTGACAGACTTGACCTTGGGGGAGCTAAGGGTGGAGACGGCCGACAGAAAGCTCTGGCGTGGGCTGGTCCATAAAGTCACGAAGAGTCGGAAACGACTGAACGAATAAACAACAACAACA
Source organism: Elgaria multicarinata webbii (assembly GCF_023053635.1). Lineage (NCBI taxonomy): Eukaryota > Metazoa > Chordata > Lepidosauria > Squamata > Anguidae > Elgaria > Elgaria multicarinata. The sequence continues at coordinate 25,742,903 of NC_086172.1, forward strand.
ACAACAACAACAATAATAATAATGAAGCAGACTTGTGCCTGGTTCAATGAGGCCCAGAAAAGACAGCCTTCTCCATTTCCTCATTCCCAATTGAAAAGTTGGCCACAACTTTGCCTATACAGAATCCTATTTCTGCCACTGAGGAGTAGACGCCGTGTGTGTGTCTGTGTGTGGTAGTGAATAGAGGTGACAACAGGAGATGGTGCCGTGTTTTCCCAGGCCAGACTAGCATTTCCCAACCTTGGGCCCACCAGATGTGTTAAATGGCCACTCCCATTATCTCCAGCCAGTCTGCTGGCTTGGGGATGATGGGAGTGGCCATTAAGACATCTGGAAGGCTGTGCTAGTCTTGTTTTGCTTCTTTTTCCCTCGAGTGATGGGAAGGTCAGGGCATACTTGAGCCTCATGATGAAACTCTGCTTGTTTATACATCTGGATCTTGAAGCCTGGGTGGGAGTCAGCTGGCTCTTTAGCAGAACCACACAATCCAACAAGCCTGGAGCACCCCAAGCTGCTCCTATCCAACTCTCAGGTAGCGCCCATTCCATGTTTTTGAGGGCCTTTGGGCAAGACATCCTGAATGAGAGAGCCAGGGAACAACTAGGCCGCGGCATCTACTGCTCCTCCTCCTTCTTACCACCAAGGTTGTCTGGGTCAGAGCAAGAGATGGGTGAACAAGCAAGCTGCAGTGGTGAAGGGATGGAGCAACCCCAGGAGGCTCTTGTCAGAGGGCTCTGACTTGAGTGTGGGCCCTCGGCAGTGGCTCAACCCTGCACTACTCTCGGGGCCAAACTAGACATGGCATTAAATGGTAGAAATGGAGGAGAGTTTTTTTCCCCCAAGACCACACCAGGGGAGTCAAAGCTTATATCCATTCTCTATGCCTGCTCTGATCCTGTTAATTAGCAGCTCATCTAGCTGGTACAACTGACTTTTTTTTTAAAAAAAAACTGTACAATGCAAAGATGCGTTCAGGTCCAGCCCAAGGCGTATTTCTTTCTGAGGTGGAGCAGCAAATAGTGTCTCCCCCCATCCCCAACAACTCAACATTATTGACTGACCCAAGGCCAGTCAAGTTATTTTTGCACTTGAGGCAGAAAACCGACAAGCGCCTGGCCCCCTCAGAGAGAGCAAAAATACGATAATAAACTACAAAATTAACCATTTGTTGCCCATTCACTCTGCCTGAGACAATTGCCTCATTCTGCCTAGTAGTAGAGCCAGCCATGACAAGGGTAGTTTGGACCCTAATTCCATACACAAGTAAACATTTGGGCGGAAGATGTGACTTTCTCAAATGATGAAATGAAGTCACTTGCATCTCTCCTTATCATAAAAGAATGTCCATGGTGGCTCAATGTTCAATAAAAACAACTAATATTAAAATAAACTCTATTTTCCATTATTTAAACAGGAAAGAACAAGCCTGAACAACTTGTTCAGTATTTTGAGTAAACACAGCAGAAGAAAGAGTAACTGTCTCCCTTTCCCCAGCCAACCTCTTCTTCCTTCTGAAACAGATGTTGTTATCGTAAGAAAGTGCCAAGGAAGACTCGGCTGCATGGCTGTTTGACTTTCATAAGCAGGGTTGGTTTTAACTGTGAGGAAAATGCTAGCACCTTTCAAACTCCTGACTGACCTTACTGTGTTTAGATATTTCCCCCTCAAAAGCTTGTTCACAGTAAATATTAGGAATAGCTGGCCTTGGCAGGTCTGGGAATAACTGCCAGCAGACTACTTGCAAATGGGCTTCTGTGGCCTGGAGCATGTGTTTGGGTCACCACAGTGTGTAAGCCACCAAACAGCTTCCTTCACTTTTCCCAGTCTTTAACACTGTGGTCTTCGACTGGTGGGTTGGGACCCACTACTGGGTTGCGTTCTGGTTAGGCCTCATCTAGAGTATTGCGTCCAGTTCTGGGCTCCACAATTCAAGAAGGACACAGACAGGCTGGAGCGTGTTCAGAGGAGGGCAACCAGGATGATCAGGGGTCTGGAAACAAAGCCCTATGAGGAGAGACTGAAAGAACTGGGCATGTTTAGACTGGAGAAGAGAAGATTGAGGGGAAACATGATAGCACTCTTCAAATACTTAAAAGGTTGTCACACAGAGGAGGGCCAGGATCTCTTCTTGATCCTCCCAGAGTGCAGGACACGGAATAACGGGCACAAGTTACAGGAAGCCAGATTCCGGCTGGACATCAGGAAAAACTTCCTGACTGTTAGAGCAGTACGACAATGGAACCAATTACCTAGGGAGGTTGTGGGCTCTCCCACACTAGAGGCCTTCATGAGGCAGCTGGACAACCATCTGTCAGGGATGCTTTAGGGTGGATTCCTGCATTGAGCAGGGGGTTGGACTCGATGGCCTTGTGGGCCCCTTCCAACTCTACAATTCTATGAAAAAGGTGTGCCCTGGCTCAGAAACTATGGCTTAATATTTGCAAGTTCTTATTCTCAACTTCTTATTTCGTTTATTTATTTTAAGTATTTGTTCTCCACCCCTCAAAAATATTCCTATGGTGGCTCACAGCAACAACCATACAGAAATATTGAAGCCTAAAAGCAGCCAATAAAAAGAGCAGCACTCTGAGTTTCCACACTCCTGGCTCTCATCCATACCCCTGGTGAGTTCTGGGGAGTGGAGGGGGGAAGGAACAAAAATCCGTACATTAATTTTATAGAGGAATAGAACAGCTGCGTTATAGGGTGGGTCATGAGATGAAGAGTGTATGCAAACACTACAAGCTTTCCTTCGATAACGGTACAGTGCTTCACCTCTCTATAACCCCTCAAGCCCTAACACATTTTTGAATCTCTTCTTCCCAGAATGCCACATCCCATGAGTCCACACTTACGAGCAGCAGGGGAGAAACTTGGTCTGTTGCATCTCCGGGTTTACTCAGCTGATTTTTATAGTTGTGGTGTGTTACGTTTTAGAGCAATGTCACTAAGTTCTTCTCTGTGGGAGACTTGGGTTCTTTGTCAATATAATAATGGTTCTGTACAAAGCTATAGTGCAACCATACTTGGAATACTGTGTGTACTTCTGGTCACCACCATGATCTGAAAAGGATCTTGTAGATCTGGAAAAAGTAGGGTTGTGCACCACCTCAGATCCGAATCCCTAACCAAAGCCGATTTGTCCTGCCTTGGTCTGAATCTGGATTGGGCCAAAGTAGTCTGGAGTGGATTGGACTGGGCCCAAAGCAGTTTGGGCCACTTCAGCCTGATCTGGGGTGATGGTGAGCCACTGCCCCCACCTGCCTGCCTGCAAAACTTTCCTGACCCATCTAGCATCCACCTGTCCTCGATGAGAGCCACCATTTTTAAGAAAGATGGTGGTTCTGTTGTTTTCTAAATCTAATGTCCAAACTACGGTGGCCATAAAGGGGCATTTCCGGAAGCAGAAATGCCCCCCAAAGCAGATCGGGGGTCCCTGCATAGCCCTAGGAAAAGGTCACAAAAGGTCAACAAGGCAAGTAGGACATGATACAGTTATATCAAATTATGCATGGTGTGGAGAAAGTGGAAAGAGGGAAGTTCATCTCACATAGTACCAGACCTCAAGCTTATCCAATGATGCTGAGTGGTGGGAGAATCAGGTCAGATAAAAATAAGTACTTCCTCACACAGTGCATAAACTGTGGAATTCGCTGCCACAAGATGTGGTGATGCCCACTAGCTTAAGGGTGCAATCCTGTGCATGTTTAGGAAAAAAAGGCGCAATCCTGTGCATGTTCCCAGCATGCCCCAGCCAGCCATAGGATTGTACCCTAAATGGCTTTAAAAGGGGATTAGAGAAATCCATGGAGAATATGGCTACTCTTGATATATGCTACCTCCAGAATCAAGGAACTGTGCTTTTGAATGCCAGTTGCTGGAGAACAACAGCTGACGAGGCCTTTTGCCCTTGTGTCTTAGTTTGAGGTATCCCATAGGCATCTGGTTAGTGGGAATCGAAGCTGGGCTAGATAGGGCTTTGGTCAGATCCAGCACATTAACATACTGAAGACGATCTTGCCACAGGTAATTTATGTACTACATAGTATTCCTTCCACCATCCCCCAAATGTATTTTCAAAAAAATCATGCAGCATTTCGGAAATTTTGGGCGGGTTGAGTGGTCTGGTCTCCTCCCCGTTTTTACTGAAGAGGATGCAGTTGTCAATCAAAAGAGTGGTCATTTAATTTTCCAGCACGGCCCTCCTTAAGTCCTTATGCAGATGGTTATTGTTAGAGCAACACGAATGACTTACCCCTTGCTCCTAAAACTTCTCTGCCTCGGATCCTCTTTCTAGTATTACTTTAGCTGTTTCATGAGTTGTTGGGATTTTTTTTAAATTGTCATTGTAGCAACGCACTTTGAATTTCCGCTTTGGATGAAAAGTGGGATGTACGTTGAAAAAAATTAAAAAGCACGAAATTGCTTCCTCATCGCGGAGGCCCCCATGTAGCGAGCGTTGTGTTCTCAAGGCCTGGGGCTAAGCTTAGTCTTCATCCAGATTCTTAAAAGGAGATAGTTTGGAATGTTCTGGTTCCTACTCTGCACACAGCTATAAGTTCTCCCTATTCTTCCTACCACAGTCGTCCTTCCAGCGGTGGAGGGTGGTGGCTCTGATGTCAGTGGGGCAGTGCATCTGCTATGGGTCTCAGACTGAACCAGTTAGAACACTAAAGGACCTATAGTTCCTTTAGAGTTCTGACTGAAACCTGGAGCGGATTCAACACCCTACTGTCATAAGAACCACCAGCCTCTGCTGTCTTCCAGTCAAGTATAAATCCTGGTATGGACTACCCTGTGATTCACCCAGGGTTGGGATCAAGGGATGGATCTGCCATGAACATTACAGGGAACTATTCACCACCAGCAGCAACTTTTTATGCACAAAAGCTGGAGGGTCACAACAGTCAAGCAAGCAACTCTCCAGGGTTGATGCAGCTCCCACGGGTCGCAATTTAAAGTGGCCTCCATGTGTCAGTTTTAGTGGCCCAAGTACATAAGAATATAAGAGCCCTGCTGGATCAGACCAAGGGTCCATCTAGACCAGCACTTTGCTCACACAGTGGCTAACCAGCTGTGATTCTATGATTACGTGGCAAGGAACTGATTGTTTTTCCTTAACACCACTTGGCACTCAACAACGCATTGTGATGATGATACATCCTCTATTCTCCAAAGGGTAGGATATAATCATAAAGAAGATGCTTGTGTGAAGGAGTGTTGCTAGGCACTTAAAAGATTTGGGGCCCAGGCCAATAGGATATTAATCTGCATAAAATCTGCGAATGCTAATTTATGTCTACACATGCAAACTAACTGATATGCCTGGTGTTGCTCAGGGGCCCCTAAGATATATGTCTACTATCTTAAAATAGTAGGCGGTGCTAGACGTGTAAGTTAACTTTTAAACTAATTAAATTTGTATCTTTACCTCTTTCACCCTCACAACAACCCTGCAAGGTAGGCTGGTTGTTGTGATATAACTTTAAAACAAATTAAATTTATTTCTTTTTTTTATCTCACCCTGATACATGGGGGTGCTGCCATGATTTTACTTGTCCCCACAGAAAAAAACCTTACAACTCCCAGTGTGCCTTTCACCGTGGTGCTGACTTGCCCAGTGGGAGTCCTACCACTGAGGATCATGGGAAGTAAAGTGTGGCTGAGCCAGGCCATGCTGCACTGTGCAATTGGTGCCCATAGGTAGGCCATGAGGGAGCTGACTGACAGTTAACTCGGTCGTTGTCCTCGTGAAAGCCCCAGAGCTGCGCCCTCCTCCCCTACTGCTCCCGATGGTGCCTAGCGACATGTGACCAAGGATGGAGAGACACTTCCTGATGATGGCTGCCAAAGCCTGATAAGTCTTTCCTCCTGCCCAAGGCATACTGGGAGTTATAGGTGTAAGCCTAAGTCTCTGAATGACGTGTTAATCTTTGAACACCATCCGAGGTGTGGTGGGAGACAACTGGAGAGCAGGCCTTCTTAGTTGTGGCACCCTGCTTGTGGATTTCTTTTTCCCAGGCAGGCTTGCCTAGTGACTGCATTAATGGCTTTCCAGTACCAAGTGAGGTTTTTTTAATTATTATTTTCCAAGGCCTTTTAAATTGATGAGAATTTTTAATGCTGCGTTTCCCCCCCATCATAACTAAACCACAACATTCCAAGACAGATGCAGGAATTACTGAATTAAGTTTATGATTTTTATGTAAAAGCCTGACTATATCATTGAAACAGAAGGGTGAGTGGAGGAATGACTGTTAGCTGAGGCTAGACCGGAACAGTGGGGGGGGGGGTGAATGGCAGTTGGAAAAAGTCAGTTAGATGGAGAGCAAAGACAGTTAGTAAGAGGTCAGGAAAGTGGGAGTGGAGTTATGATTGAGAGATAGTGACCTGGTTTGCTCACCCATACTTTATATTTTAAATCAGCCACTCCATATGCCAGTACTACACCTCCCAGCATGCCTTTGGCAGCCCGCAGGTGCCTGCGTCCTCTGAGACATCTCTCTTTGCCGATGCTGCTCCTCGATAGAGTTCGAGGAGTAGCATCGCCAAGGAGGGGAGGTAAGCGGCTGTCAGTGAGTGAGTGAGGCCAGAGCCAAAAGTTGGTGGGACTCCACTTTCTTTCTGACACTCCCTTCTCTCAATCTCTCTCTCTAACACACACAAACACACACATTTTTTCACTCAGACACTCTCTCACATACACATAGACACTCTCTCTCTCTCTCTCTCTCTCTCTCTCTCTCTCTCTCACACACACACACACACACACACACACACACACACACACACACCCCTATCATCTCTCCCCCCTCCCCACCCAGTGGGCTGCCTGGAGCCAAACAAATCAGTCATGCCAGGAGTCTGAATGGATCACTTGCAGAGGGCTTTTGAAATTAGGCTGAAGGCCTCATGTTGCCCACTTCCATTAGGAGAAGGCCCTCTTTCTGTGAGGCTGGTGGTAGTAAAAAAAAAAAGAAAGAAAGAAAGGGGAAAAAACCAAGCTGTGTGCTTTTTGTAAAAGAGCAACCAGAAATAACTGCTGGCTTTTCACAGTAAGCGCTGTTGGGATTGAGTGAATAAATCTGGTGGGGGTGCGGGGGAGAGAGAGAGAATGAAACAGGGAAACTCTTAACAGGAGAATGAGCTTTTTCATCAAGCAGGGGGCAGATTCATTTCAGTATGGAATTTCAAATTGTGTCAGAATAAGTTAGCCGGCACCCTGCTATCCGGCTCACTGGTCTTTCCCTGTGCTGCATCCCTCAGAGGAATATCCAACGTCACATAAGAAGCTGCAGGGGTTCTCTGTAGAGGAACCTCCTGCATGGACAGAGTCCAAAAAACAGCGATAACCTTGTTTCCTCCCCTGCCCCCCCCAGATAAAACCTATTTTAGTCGTCATCAGCATTGCCAATAAAGTAACTAATTTAATATTTCCCCTCCTTGGTGGCTTCACAGCTTGCTTTTTCTTACTTTAGTGTATGTGAGAGTGAGTGTCTCATCCCTTTGAGGCTCAGTCTCAATGCCGTGGTAGAGAATAATAATTTTTAAAAACACCTATGAAGTAATATTACTGTATACTATAGTAGCACAGGTTCCCTGGAATAAAGAGAATGAGCAAGCATCACTCAAGGCAAGGTGAAGAACCAATTACTTGTGTTGCAGTGTTTCCACACTGTGGCTCTCGTTCAGCTCTTCCTGAGTGTGGAACAGCGAGTGGTCCCAGGAGGAGATCTACACCCTCATCCCGGATTAAAGGACACACCGAGCCAATTCAGTGAGGCCAAGAAGAGCTTCACCACATGGAAGTGGATGTCTGCCGGAATCTATATCACCTCAGCAGGGTGTGGGGTGAGGTAGCCTGTGCTCCGCAAAGTTCCTCCCCTTGCTGGATCAAAGGTTGATGCCAAACGCCTATCTTTCCCATCTTGGGAATTTCAGAACCATTCCAGAAAGCTTGAGGCACGTCTGCCTGCATGAGTGCCTGACTGTGCAGCAGCCAGCAAAAGTCGGAGCCTGTCCCAAGAAGCCTTGCAAATGAGAGCAGACATGAAACTAATAAACTGAAAAGTGCTTCCTGTTACAGAGCAAGAGACTAGTCCGTCTCTGTCTCCAGTCAGGGAGCGAAGATTATTGTCGCGTAATCAATAGCAGTCTGCGGTTGGGATTCATTTGAGGTTTTCTTTTCTTATGGTTTATGTTAATGAATGAACTAATGAAATGTTCACATTGACTAATCCATATTATAAAGAAATGAGGCTCAAGCATCCGTCAGACTAAAGATTGACTGCCATTCTGCCTCTCTTCACCTGTAATTGAGAACATTGTGCATTATGGAAGCTGGAACAGCATTTCTTCATCATAAAGGTTAAGACAGTTAACGGGAGCAGTTAATTAATACATCTACACAATGAGAAAACAACAACACAAATGTGTAGAAAACCAAGCCACTCTTAACACTGCACGATGATCACTGTGTAATATTTGTTATCAAACTAAACACAGATCACTTACTGTAGTCTGTTACAGTCTTCTGCTTGCATGTCCATTTCTATTTTTGACCTGTCTCCAGTTTCCTCCCTCCTTCTCTCTCTCTCTCTGATTTCTCTTCAGTTTCTTCCTCAGCTGTCACCAAATAACTTTACCTCCACTTGACTATCACTTCACATTCTGTGCTTCTCCCGTCTTTCTCCCATATTCTATAGCCTCATACTGTAGCCATTACATGATTCCACCTACCAATGTTAGTAACCTGATCTAAAAGGAAAAGGGTGGTGGTGAAAAAGCACCATCAATTCTGGTGCCTTAGAAGTTGCCTGGTCCCCTGCCAACAGCTCCTTACTCACCACAGGTGACCACGCAAAATTCTTTTTCCAGACCTAGATATATGGGTTGAAAGGAATAGGGCCTCTTAGATGCAGCTCCATATAAGCCCTCTCTGCTATTTAATCCAACATTGGTGGAAGTACGGTAAGCCATTTAGAAAGAACGGCAAGCTGCTTTTCTTTTTAATTATTTTTCCCAACTTTGATCTTCCTGTTGCTGGGCAAATACACTTTCAGGCTGCTTACTGAAGGGCACGGAGGAGGGAACTGCCAGCAAGAGGAGTCAGCATCCTCTTCTCCTTGTGGCTGGGTCACAAAATATTAGGAACAAGCCCCTCAATTTTCCCCGCTGCCCTGCGGCTTTTAATTAATAGAGATCTCATCTATATCCATTAGAATGGTAGATAATACTGGAAAGAATTCACTCTCGGTGGGATTTCTGCCCGCCCCCCTTCCCTCAAGTCATTTCCAGATAAGAGATTATAATTGTTACGGAGTTTGCCTGGATCAGTGTGATTCAAACAGCAATAATCCACTGTTGCAAATACCGGGCCGCATTTAGGCAGGGAACAAATTGAAAAACAGGAGGCAAGGAAACGCCTGGTCACCTTAATTGGAAAGAAGACAATCCCTTTACATTATAACGTGGAATAATTATACAGTACAAACACAGCTGCTGTTTGAGCGCCTTAATCTGATTACAAAAGCGTAAACATTTAAGCAAAGTGTAAGAGAACGAAATGCAGTGGCTAGCATGTGGGCTCCATGGTCTTTGTAAAAACAACAAAATCTGTAGTGGCACCTTAAAGACTAAGGCTAAAATCCAACATAAATCCTACTTAGAGTAGACCAATTGAAATGAATGGGACTTAAGTTAGTCATGACTAACTTAAATCCTATTTGTTTCAATACTTCTACTCTAATTAGGACTTGTGTTGTATTTTACCCTAACATATTTATTCTAGCATAAGCTTCTGTGGACACATTCAGATCTATCTAATATTCTTAAGCGTGTGTAGGATTGCAGCCAGACAGCTCTGTCTGACCATTGTTTTCTAAAAAATCCTATTGATTTCAATGGGGCTTACTTCCAAGTAGGCAACCTTAGGTGAATTATGGCTTTAGGTCCCAATGTAGCTGAAGTTATTAAGGCTGTAGCTCTAAACCCACTTACTAGGGGAACGTCTCCTTGAATTTAGTGGGACTTATTCTGAGTAAACTTGGGAGCGTGTAGTAAGTCCTATTTAAACATGTTGAGAAGGACTAACTATAATATAATTGCATTTCATTAGACTTACAGCATAGTTCTATGCATTACTTAAAAGTAACTACACTTACTACAATACTGTGTGTTCTAGCACTCTGTGAACTATTGTGTGAACAGAACGTTGGACTAGCATGGCTCTTCTTGTGTTCTTATGTTTGTTCTCATGTGAATGTGCATAAGACTGCAAAGTTCTTGAGCATATTGGCAGATTGATCGATGAAAATGTATACTCTACCCTTCAATCATATTTTGCAGGACAGCTTAAAGTAAAATAGATTAAAACAGCAAATGTATAAAACCAACGTAGAAATAATGTATAAACCAGAATAAAAGAGATCAACAAAAGTTTAAGAGCCTAGAAAAATAAAAGGGCATTGACTAGTGCCAACAAGCCCCTCTAGGAGAGAATTCCAAAGCTGGGTGCCACCACTGAAAAGGCTCTTTCCCTGGTAACCATGTGCTATACCTCAGACAGTGAGGGAAACTGGAGAAGGGCTTCTGAATCAAAGTACAGGCAAGCTCATGTGGAGTTGGAAATCCTGACTAGATAATTAATCCTAAATTCAAAACACAATTGCTTCTCCTTGCTCCTTCTGTTGCAGTACCCTGTCCAGATCCAAAGTCGGCGGCAGCAGGAGCCACACCAGACATGGTTGTCATGTCTAAATTAATGAGGCTTGCAGAAAACACATAAGAAATGAAGGCCAGGCAAGCATTCCTAAATCTTTGGGCACATATCGTGAGGAGCCTGACTGCCACAGTCCCACCTGCCCCGTCACATGTCCAATCTGTGTTTAGGAATACATATCTACCCTTCATACTTTCTGTGTCTAATGCTGTTAATCCAGGCACACTATGGAAGGAGGCTTTTATTGGCTGCATTTGGATGTAATGCTAAACTGTGGTTTAGCTTGAGAGCTTAATCACACCAGCGTTATACTGTGCAATCACCGCGAATTGCGTGCAAAAGACTCCGAAGTTTTCCACCTTATAATCTGCTTTGATTGTGAAGTACTCCCAGGCATCCTGCCTTAATTGTGCTATAAAGCCAAAAGATTCCCTATATTTAGCCACTAGTTTTTGAGTGTATCTTCCGAGCCACCGCTGGGGCGTAGGAGCAGGATTTTAAAGAAATGCTTACATCTGCGTAAGCTGTCAGTGAATTTTTTACATTTCCCCCCTTAAACTCACTTCCTGGTATGCAAAGGATCGCTGCCTCCCGATAGCAAAAACAACAACGGCGAAAGCTTAGCGCTACGGGGATAATCCGAGGGAAGCAGGTACGTGGAATGAAGCTCTTAGTGTTACCTTTAAGCTCCCCTTTGCCTCCTCCACAACAGCTGTGAGATTGGATGTTTTTGCTTCCATTTTCAGCTAACTGTGGTTTGTCATTATGTCTGAACCCAGAAAAAATGTGGTTAGTATTAACTATAATTCAGGGAAACAAACCAACTTCAAAACCTTGGTTTCTGATCCTGATTCCCAAACCATAGTTAAGGTTAACCACAGTTCTGGGTTCATACATAACAAATCAAACTTAGTTGAAATCAGAAGCAAGAGCTTCTGCTTTCTTGCCTGTGGTCATGCCAGAGGGGAGGAGGGCGCACAGGAGGTGTAGTTTAGCATTTTTACATGAGCCTTGGGCTTATGCAGTCTCCCTTCACAGGGAAGGAATTTGGTTTGTTTCCCTGAACCATATTTAACACAACAGGTTTTTTTGGCTAAACCATAGTTTAGCATTACACCCAAACCCAGCAAATGCATAATTGGAGTCAATTCAGTGGTTCTGTTCCCCACGACACTGAATCTACCACTCTTTTAATCTTCCCCATAGCAGGGAATAGGGGGCACTGCTCGTCTTTTCAAGTGAACATTGTGCCCCTAAATAAAGTAATGCACTTCCCCCAAAAACACCTATGGATTGAGCACTCTAGAGAAGTAGTTGCTTGCACTTTATGACTTTGCTGGTGTTCAAGCTTACTGAATTAGGGCACATAACGCTGCTACATTATCAAAGCTAGCCAGTTTGGTGCCTGGATGAGAAACTGCCTGAGAGTTATTCGTAAGCAAAGGAAGAACAGAAGGATTATAATTAATCAATTAATTTGCATGTTCCACCCCTCATTCCCCCTCGCCCCGCCTTACAACTACATGGAAATAATAGAATGGGGCAAGCAGAAGCTGAACAGTGGTTATGAGTAGTAAACATTAACAATTACAAAGGGGAAAATGAACATATGTCTCATTTTGTTGTGGGCAGACCTCCCTTCTGTCCTCCCCCTTTCTTCTAAGGAAGCTTAGGTTTGGCTAAAGTCATTGTTTCACCATTTCCTCCCCCCCTTTGCTCTTCCATAGCCGAAGTCTCTCTGGTTTCAAAGTCTTTCTGTAATTAGAAGGAACAGCTTAAATCCTGACTTCAAACATAAAGCCACCAATCTGCTGTGTAAACAGAGAGCTTGAATGAGCTCCCAAGAGGATCTTTAAAATATGTTCTCCTGACCCATGGGGGGGTGGGGGGGGAAGAGAGAGCACAAATGTGGAGTGAATCAAGCCCTTCATTGATGTACAGCTAGCAAGCGATCAGACACATGCGTGAGGCTGGGAAAAGGACCTGCCATTCTGTACCGCGATGGGTTCATGTGCTGTGCCGAACAGCTTAAGTCAGTCTTATGTAGTGTTGGAATTATGGGACTGCATCGCAGGAGCATCACTGGGGTGCGGGGACCAGGAACGGAATAGGAGGACGTGCCCAAGATATGCCCTGGAAGTAACCCACCATTGGCTTCAAAAGTCACAGACGATATTTACAGCGGTTAAAATAAAGGCAGTGCTTTATTTCCGGTTAGAATGTTTAGACATGCTTTCAAAATGGCGGATAAAAAGCCAGAGGTCAGCTTTCTTAGCTAGGGCAGGCAGCTTTCCGTTGGATCTGTGCAGAAGTATTTTTCAACGGGAGGCCAAATTGCTCCCTGTGGGCCAGATGATTTCAGTGGGTGTGGGCACAGCCACCAACATCAGTGGCCAAGGCCACACCCAGTGACCTCATCCTCCGCCCATGTTGCCTTTTCCCATGCTGGGAGAGGCACAGAGTTCCCTGCCCCTCTCAGTATGGAGAAAGGGAATGGTGCTGGGCAGAGCTGGAGCTCCTGCCGATACCAGCCAACTCCCTGGCTCTGTGTGTGGTGTTCCAAGCCACCCAGCTAGCACTGGGACGAGCTCTTCCCACCAGCCCCAACTGACTTCGCAAGGTGAGTGTCACCCCATGTGGATGAATACTCTGCCGTCCATATTCCCCGCTAGAGGAATCCTCTTCAGAGAAGGAGCTAGAGCTGCCAGAGACAAACAACACTGAGAAGCAGGCAAGCAGCCCATGCCAGAAGAGCAAGAGGAGCCTGGGCCCTCAAAAGGAAAGGAATTCTACCTTTGAGACAGAGGCCTTAGCTAGACGGGGCGAAATCCTGGGAAGATCCCCGGGATCTTCCCTGTGCATTCACATTACGCACAGGGGATCCCGGGATCAGGAGGGATGATCCCTCCTTTGCCCCGGGATCTCGCCCTACCCTCTGAGCCCAGTTTTTCTGAGGTCCCGGGCTGAGCCCAAGACCACAGAATGTGTGGTTGGGCATAGCGGTTTGTCCTGGTTCTTCACGGTTCCTTGCAAGGAGCCAGGACCCGCGCACGGGGCGCGGAGCTCCTCAGGAGCACTGCACCCATCAGGGGTTGGGTGGGGGGAGCCGGGGAATTATTATTTTTTTTAAAAAAAAAAAACACCCCTTACCTTTTGCGCATGAGCGCATCTTCTCCTTTAAGAAAAAAACCCCAAAATGGCGGGTTTGATGCCTCTCCCTCTGAGATTGTCGTGTGCTGCGTGTTAACAGAGGGGGTGATTTCATGCACCCCTCCATCCTGTTAGATCGGTAGGTCTAGCTAAGGCCAGAGGCTCCCCTGAGTGGCAAAGTCTGCCAGAAAAACTTCTGTGAGGAAGAGTGCCTATTTGAAGAAAGAAGCCTCCTCATGAGTAGGGCCCTCCTCATAAGGAGGACTTTTTCTAAATGTTCTACAGGTGATTCCTGGATAGGGCCCTCGAAGCTCCAGCTTGTAAACTTGCAATTAAGACCTACTGCTTGCTGAAATGTCACCTTATTTCAGCTCCTAATTCCATGAAACCTTGGAATGGTCTCATGCTGCACAGTCTTGATAAGACCCTGCTTTTGGATTGCCCCTTTCTTCCAGAACTGGTAATACTATGCTTTGACCTTTTGCTTGATCATCGACTTTGCTACATAGATTTGCCTCTAGTTTGCCCCAGGGCTGAGCCCATGCCAGCCATAGCAAGACAGGCAGATTTCTCCAGGGGATATGTCCAAGCCCTTCCCCTTGGAGGAACCCAGGGAGTCTCTGCGGGCTGGCAGTTCCACATCCCTGGCCTAAAGCATATTTGGCTATGGAATGCTGTTCATGTAGGAGGAGAGAATGTGAAGATATGCGACTGGCCATCTGTTGCTGATTGAACAGCAGTAAGCAGCCAGTGACTGGGTTCGCACAGCACGCTGATCCACACTCAGTAGTTGACTGTGGGTTGTTGTTGAACTGTGGGTTAGCATATTGTTTGAACCCATATGTTCCACAGAGTGGCTTGTTACTATGTAGTGTGGCTTAATTTTATCGAACACACCACCTTGAGAACCCAGTTTGTTGCTGGGTTGTTCAAAATGGTTAATAAGCTTTGCGCAAATTTAACTCTTATCTTTTTTTAACCTTTGGGGAGATTTGCACAAATGTAACTTTTATTATTATTATTATTATCATCATCATCATCTATATACCGCCCCATAACTGAAGCTCTCTGCGCGGTTTATTAACTTTCTGGAAGATTTACTCAAATCTACTGAAGCGCAATAGTTACTGCACTTAAGTGGATTTGTGCAAAGGTGAAAAAATATATACAAAAAACCTCTACTAATGAGTGCAAATGCTCCAAGTAAATTGCTGAGGTTGTGCTGCAACAGCCCATGGGATTCATTCTAGGAGCAGGAGGGAAGACTAAGGTGGAAACAAGGCATGGCAAGCCGTAGAGTGCATGATTGTCTATCAGGAGTAATGTGGATTAGAGAGTGAACAACCCACCCACAGTGCCTTTATTTCAGGTTGGCTTATTGTGACACGTGAACCCGTCCATAGATTTACCCTCAAGGTGATGGAAGTGGTTTGAATGCACATTAGTTACACTCCAAGCCCTTTGTTTTTGGAGTGGAGAATGTGTGCTGCAACTGCTTCTACCACACTTAAAAAATAACATCTATCCACCTTCACTCCTTCCAACAGAGTCCTCTCAGGGGCCAGCTGTAAAAGAACTAGGAACCCTATGGGCCTGTTCAGACGACACGCTAACCCACCATGGATCATTCATGATCCAAGATGGGTTAGCTTGTCATGTGGTGGGAGAATTCCCTCTCCACAATGGCCAAAGTACCCACGCCTGCTACCCACCTGCTGTAAGGGTTTTTCCATGTCGTCTGCTGGGACGTCTCCGCGTAGTTCTGCTTGTATCGCAAGAGGAAAAAATGGTGGTATCTGTAAAGTCTGCCAGTAAGAGTGGCTGCCACTTCTGCTCTTGCCGCTGCAGACGTTCTCCATGGTCGGCAGCCATTTTTTGTCTTTTTTGTAACGGAGTGGCTGCTTGGCGCACGGAGGACGGCGGGATGTGCAGTTAAACCATGCGGAGTAAGTGATCTGACTACAGAGGGAAAGTGGGTAGCAGAACCACAGGGCACAGCATGGTTCCATGATGCCATAAAGACTGATCTCTTCCGGCAGGCCTACCCAGTTGAATTTTAAGATGCCTTTTTTAATGGTGTGCTGCTTTTAATGGTGCACTGGTTTTAAACGTTTGAATTCGTATTATGTATTTTATGGTGTTTTTATTTGTGTTGTACCCTGCCTCGATACAAAGGGAGAGGCGGGTAACAAATAAATAAAATTATTATTATTATTATTATTATTATTATTATTATTATTATTATTATTATCGTGTTGTGGTAAGAGGCTCAAGGGGCCTCATCCCAGGGTGTGTGGGATGTTCGTCCAGCCAAAGGGCCAAAGTATCAAGCCGACGCAGGTAAGTCTTTGAATTCTCAAAAGCAAGCTTTTATTGCAGCGCACACAAGGCGCTCAGATGAAACTGTGAGCCCCAAACAATGGTTACAACTTCCTTTATACAGTAGCAAAGACAAGTGGAAAGTTATCCCCAACTATTTAGTAGCTGCAACGACCATCTGGGTGCTGTGGTTTTCCTGCTACACACTTCCTTGCAGTCACAGGCGGGGGAAGGAGGCACCCCGGGTCATTTTTTGGTTGCAAAAAGAGCAAGGTGGATGTTACAAAACCAGACTTTCAAAACGGCTGAGGTCTGGCTCACTTGATTTTACTTCAGTGTGGTGGGCCTGGTTGTCGTGGTTCTGTTACCCCTCCCCTCTCCACCCAGCCTCGCTGTGTGTCTGAGTAGGCCCTACATCCCTTTGGCTTCCAGGCCTGCAGTCTCCCCATATCCAAAACTCTCCCTGCCCCTTCTCAGACACCCATCCCTCTCCTAATCCATGTAAAGTTTTTCCTTAGCCCAATTTTCTTCTTGGCCCTGTTTTCTTCAGCTCTGTTTCAAGCACCCACTGTTTACTCAAGGCCCTGCTTTTCACCCCAGCACCTAGTTTCCTCAGTCACCAGAACTCTGGCCAGTGCTTTGGCCCACCAAGCGCTCTCGGTTAGCCTGCTTGCTTTTCTTCCAGCATCAGAGAGCCACTCCCTACAGCCCCTGTTTTCCTCTTCCCCTCAACTCATCCTTCCAAGCCTTTATTTTGCTCTAGGCCTTCCCTTGCAGGTTTTTTGTTTCTTCATGAACTTCTAGTCTAAGGCTGGTAGCTTTCTCCCCAGGCCAGTGTCAAGGATCATAAGCATGGTTGGGCACCTACTGAGGGCCTACGCTCCAGCAGGACCCTCGTGGAGTTGCTCCTCCCCTTCACTATTGCAACCTGCTTGTTCACCTGCTTCTTGCTCTGGGCCAGACAAGACAACCGTGGTGAGGAGAAGGAGAAGGAGCTGCCACGGCTTGCTTCCTCACTGGATTTCTGCCGGTCAAGCAAGCAAGCGGTAGCAGTGGTAGAGGATGAGAAACAATAGCAGGTTGTGAGCAGATGGACTCAGGGAAGAGGTCCATGGATGCTGTCTTGCCCAGGGGCCCTCAGAAACCCGGAGCCGGCATGGCTTTCTCCATCTTCTTTTAACTGGACCTGTTGCAAGTGAAGCTGCCTGGCAATCGCATTACTGTCATATCTCTTAAGAGTTGTGGCTGATCTGAGACCTTTTGGGGTTAGACAGTCAGAATAACAGTCTGGAATCTGTGCTGCCTTGGCAACCTTTGTGAAAAAAGGGTTTGGGATACAGTACTTTTACTGCTCAAGAGGGACTTATAATATAGTTCAAAGGATACAATACACACTCTGACTG
Organism: Elgaria multicarinata webbii; assembly: GCF_023053635.1. Classification (NCBI taxonomy): domain Eukaryota; kingdom Metazoa; phylum Chordata; class Lepidosauria; order Squamata; family Anguidae; genus Elgaria; species Elgaria multicarinata. The sequence continues at coordinate 25,760,495 of NC_086172.1, forward strand.
ATGTTGTGGGGAAGCCCTTCAGTTTTTACCCTAGGAGGAATCATTAATTTATTACCATTCCTCAATTTTTTTTGCCGGTGTAGAAGTGATTTCTACATCATTGTTCTCTTTAATAATAAATTGTGAGCTCCATATCTTCCATCATGCCTGGGTTCCCACAGATTAAACTGGCCCACTCCCATGGCCCTAAACCCAGGATTCTTCTGAACTATAGAGCTGTTACGGCACTGTTTGAGGATTTCCTGATAAAGTGGTATATGTTTGCTTGTTGCATTTATATCCCACCTTTCCTCCAATTATTTTAGTGCAGCATGCCCCCTCCCCCATTTCATTCTCACAACCCTGAGAGATAGGGTAAGTTGAGAAATTGTGATTGCCGCAAGGTCACCCAGGGAGCTTGATGGCTGAGCAAGAAAATGAATTGGTCTTCCTAGGCCTACTATGACAATCTAACCTGGGGGTAAAGAACTTCTGATTCTCCCGATATTGCTTGATTCCAATCATCTCTGACCAATTGCTGATGGGATTTAGAGTCCAACACCACCTGGAAGGAGAGAAGTGGCCCACCCTAGATTTTAAAGACCATTACAACTGCTGCTTTGACTGCCCCCCTCTTCCACCTACTACAGGGATGGGGAATGTTTGGCCCTCCAGATGTGTTTGGACTGCAACTCCCAGCATTCCTCACCATGGGCTATGCTGGCTAGGGTTGGTGGGAGTTGCAGTCCAGCAACATCTGCATTGCCACGTGTTCCCCGCTACTGACCTGGGAGACCTGGAGTCTTGCTCTCTATGGCTAGTGAGTACTGTGGGGAAAAACCCTGGTGGTTGGAGAGGAATGGTATTTAATTTGTATCTTGTATATGTTTATCAGTTTTTACAGATAATGGGACTGTTTTTTTGACTAAGTCTAAATATATGACGAAACAGGACAAAAACTGGATGCCTGTAATCAGACTTGTAAAAAACAAACCATTTGATTTGTATAAAACAATTTGACTTTATATGCAGTTGTGTGCTCTCTAGCATTGTTTAGTTTCGTTTTCTGTTCAGCTGCAGCCCTGGTTTGTTATTTTGGTTGGAGAAGAGAAGCCATGACTGTGAGCAGAAGGTAGATCTCCAGATGTTTGGGACTTAATTCCCAGAAGTCCCTGTCAGCCTGGCCAATGGTCAGGAATGCTGGGAGCTACAGTCCAAAACATCTGGGGATCTACTTCCTGCCCACCCCTGTCCGACATCACCAGGGCATTTTCAAGGATGTCATTAGTCTCCATGCTGCAACTTCAAGATGCCTGTGAAACACCTGGAATTGCAGGTGCCTTGGAGAAGTAGCTGGAGAGAGACGGATTAACAGAGGATGTGAGCTAGAGGAAATAATTGCAAGAATGGAATAACAGCACAAGTAGTTAAAGAAGGCTGATTATGGGTATGCTTCTGATGTTAACATGCTAGCATACCACTGGTAGAATAAAATGCTGTTCCTATATAAAGCTGTTCACTTGAGGGTGGCCTGTGCGCCTTTATCTTTAATATAGGGTTTCTGTGACCATAAAAAATTGTGTAGATGAGGGAATTTCAGCAGGTGCATCTTTTCTTATCCCCACATAACGAGCTGGCTCCGTCTAAAATTCACTGTGCTCAAGATAATGGGGAAAACCTTTGGTGGATTTTTGATAATGTTATTTTTCCTCTTTGGGCGGCGGGGGGAACACACACACTGCATACGTGCAAGTTTGTGTGTGTGTGTTTTAAACACAGTGTGTGATTCTTTTCACAAATATTTTGGCACTTAATCCCTGTTTTGTGAGCAGAAATAAATTAGGCACGCTCTTTCTCTCCCACCCGCCCACTCCTCTTCCCCACTCCCTCTTTCTGCCTTCCTCCTCACCCCGAACCTCAACATGATGAAAAACTGCTGAGAAACAACTTCCACAATTAACGATGAGGTCACACGTAGTTCAGCACCATTGGCTGCTTAATTGGCTGGTTCTATTACAGTTCTCCTTATCTGCTTGCCAACACAGCTTCTGACAAGTCGCTTTCTGGGTAATTAATCCTATCCGAGACTTCAGATTCCTGAAGCTGGGGCTGGTTTAAGGGCATGTTCCTCTGCATAGCGCTTTCTCTGTGAAGCTGGGAGGTGAAGGTCTACCTCATCCGAAGCTCCTTGAAGAATCCCAACATGGATCCAAATGGCGGAGTGGATGTTTGTGGCGCATTTCATATCCAGGCACACACAGACATTACTTCACATGGGGAAATCGGGGACGTAGCCTTGCAGTGAAGGCATCCAGCACCCCCAGAATTCAGTTTCTGCTCTCCACGATTGATGCCGTTGGACAGACGGAAGGTGAAATGATGCTGCAAGCTGTCAAAAACCCAATAAAATAAAAGCCCCTAATATTATGCAAATAGTCATTGTTCTAATGAAGGGAAGTCTAATGAGACTTAAAGCTCCATCACACCGGAGGTTAACACGATCCCTACCTTCATGTTTTTGTTCCTCAGTTACTTCCTTCTTCCAAAAGAGGAAGTACCCAACGAGATGCCCGTTGAGCCTGCTGTTCTAATTGCGCTGCTTCTCCTGCAATTCCGAGAGAGAGCAGCAATTCCGAGTTTAAAAAAACATCTGACTTAATGAGGGGTTTTTTTGTCGCACAAGGAAGGCTAGCAGGGGCAGAAGGCGTGCGGGAGGCAGACGACGGCATGTGAGGGACCTGAGCAAACTCCGTGAGTGCCCAGTAATGAGCGTGCAATAAAACACTCGTTGGATGGAGCTTTTAATGAACCCTTGGCTAGAAAATGGAAATAATGAGCTGAAAACAAAATTGCACAGCACAGACAGCACGTCGTCGGCAGAGGAGACGGGAGAAGGAGTGGATGTGGAGAACCCTTTTGCTCCAGGGGTGGGAACGCAGCCCTTGCTTGGAGAAAGAACTTTAAAGAATGAAGAAGAATCACAGTTGACTTGCATATAGCTTTGGCTGCCTTGGTGGGTGACCTTTGCTGGGATCTGGAGAGTAGGAATAATAATAATAATAATAATAATAATAATAATAATAATAATAATAATAATAATAATAATAATTTGTTTGTTACCCACCTCTCCCTCTGGATGTCCCTTTTGGTTCTGTGGCACCTTTTCAGTGGCTTTCAAGAATATCAACGATGGTATCCTTCTGGGGTGTCTGTCTGAGACAGGAATTGGCGACACCAGCCTTGCAGTGATTCCAGTCTCATCTGACTGACAGATCCTAGAAGGTGATCCTGGGGGAGTACTGTCTGTCCTATTGGCCTATGAGGTTCCTCAGAGTTTTGTTCTGTCCCCTATGCTATTTAATATACACATGAAGTCACTGGGAGAAGGCTTCTAGAGATTTGGGATTGGGTGCCATCAAGATGTGAGTGATATCCAACTCTCTCTCTCTCCCCCACCCCTCTCCTTCCTTTTCATAAGATGCTGAGGAAGAAGCAGATGTTCTAAACCAGTGCCAGGAGTGGATGTGGGCAAACAAACTGAGGTTTCATCCAGACAAGATGAAGGTGCTGTTGATCGGTAGGAGAGCTGAGCTGGGAGTGGAGACATGCTTTGCAGGTTGGCCATGTGTCCTCTTTTACAGAGGATAGTCCTCCATTTGAAGGGCCGCCAGAGGACTATTTGAAGGGCTGTTTTGTCGCACTCTGGTTTAAAGCTAAAGAACCCTTAGATCTGTTGGCCATCAGGAGTTAGCACCTGGACAGCAGACTCAACAGGAAGGCACAGTGGTCCCCTGGACATGGTCTCCTATTCAAATTATAATAATTCTTTCTAAATTTATAATAGTTTCTAACTTTTAGAATTTCTAAAATTCTAAAAATTATTTGGGTCCGTCACTGATTCTTAGCTAACCTATCACACAGGGTTGTACCGTTGGTAAAATGGACCAGGTAAGCTGCCTTGGGTTCCTTGCAAGAGGAAAAAAGACAGGGTATAAATGTAATAAATAAACAAGCAAACAAATAAAATCTAGTCATTCCGTCTGAGTGCTCTGTCCTCTGCAGCAGCTCCTCTCTGCCAATATCCGATCTTGTAGCTAGCTGTGCTTCTGCAGGGACTGTGGGGTGCTTCCAGATGAGGCTTTTATTGTGCCATTGCCCTGCCTCATTCATGGAATATGATGTAGGTCCAGATGATGACATCTTCCACTTCTGACCAGTGGTGTAGGGGTAAGTTGTGACGCACAGGCACTCATCATGGCAGTCCCCATAAGCCACACCCCCAAGGAGAGGCCAAAAATGCAGGCAGCAGGATTGATCCATATCAACAAACCAGTTCTAGCAATTTTCATCTCCACCGAGTGCACGGGTTTGATAAAGCTAAAGGGTCTAAATTGCCCTTTCAAGACCAAGCCACCCCATAATACTTTGCATCTGCGCTCTCCCCCACCCTGCCTCTGCCTTCCCTATTCCCTCTGAGTTTAGCTGCAAACCTCACAGTTGCTGGGCAAATCCATTTCCCCCCCAGCTACTGTGAGGATTGCAGATATAAACCCAGAGGGAAAGGGGAAGTCTGAGTGGGGGGGTGGCAGATGATGTCAGAGTCCCTGCGACTCAAAAAATGATAGTGCTGCACCCTTGTGAGCTCCATCTCCACTACACAACCCTCCCCTGTTTTTCCACCTCTTCTTCTGTCTCTTCTCTTACCACATATAATCAGTTAAGAAAGAGAGTATGGAATAATTGCACAATGCCACAACTGGTGGTGCTAGGAGCTCTCTGCCAGAAGAACCTTTGGCCTCTTGCTATGCCTTGTTTGGCCTCCATCTTTCCTCATTTGGCTGGGAAAAGGAGGCATTCCACTCCTGAAGTATATTCATGGTGCAAGGATGGGCCCCAGCATGAAGCTGGGTGAGGCAGCTGCATCTGGCTGCTGATCTTGGGTGACATGAAAGGGGAGCAAGTTGGCAGTTATTAAATGGATTAGTACTGATTTTTTTTTAGTGCCAAGGAGTGGAAGAGGCACTTGGAACTTCACCTCGAAGGTCGAGGGAAGGGGACCTTTCAATGGGTAGGGAGGAGAGAGACTGGAGAGGCGCCAGGGGTGTCCTCAGACGAGCGTTTTATTGCACATTCTTTACTGGGCACTCGCGGATTCTCACGGGTCTCTCTCATGACATCGTCTGCCTGCCATGCGCCTCCCGCCCCTTCTAGCCTTCTTCACGTGACAAAAGCCCCCGTTAAGTCCGTATTACTTTTAAAGATGGAAGGTGTGTGCAGGAGAAGCAGCGCAATAAAGGCAACCCCTGAATGGGCCATGTGCTCTTTTTACTTACTCTTTCCTCTCCCTGAGAGACAGAAGGAGTATCGAGCAACAAAAGCGGTGGCAGACAAGTGACGGTAGGCAAGCGTGATTTCCCCCCGTCTAATCGAGCTCCAGGAGATGAGCTATCCCAAGACCTCTCCAGCCTCCTTCTCTAGTCCTCCAAGTCACTTTTGCTAGACGGGCAAAAAAGCCCATCTAGCGAAAATGCAGGGCGGGAGGAAGAGTGGAAGCGAAGATCGCCTCAGCCGCTCCTCCTGGCCTGCATAGGATGACCGTAAGCCTCTGAGTTCGGACATTTATGTTCATCACCATAGCATTGTGCCCTAAATCATTAAGAAAAGAAGCATAAACAACACAATAAAAAAGATATGCCAGAGCAATAAAGTAAGATAAAATGCCAGTGTATAATCTCAGAACTAGGCAAATAAAGAAGTGTTCACCTAGTGCTGAAAAAAACCCAAGGATCACTCCAGCCACACCTCATGGAGGAGGAAATTCCAGAGACTGGGTGCCACAACAGAACAGACCCTGCCTCCTGTCAGACGTGATGGGACCTGGAGCAGAGCCTGAGGGGCTATTCTGAAGACACAGGCAAGCTCATGTGAGACCAAGTGGTCCTTCAGGGTGGACAAGGGATGGTGGTAATTGCTTTTTAAATTGCTATTTTGTCTGTGGTGCATGCCAATGCTTATAGACTCATTGTTGAATAAAATATGCTTTTAAACTTATATATCTTCTCAAATCAAATTTCAGTAGTTCAGGCAACGCTGCTGCACAAACTCTGGGACCCTGTCCTTGTCTCCATCTTTGTTATAATGAAAGCATCTAAACACATCCAGATGGTCAGCCATTCACAATTGGTTTGATGAAGTTTTATTTGCTGTATTTGTGTACAGAAAAGCTTGAAGCATGGCCCCTAGAGTAAAATAAATGGGAACTTTAGGTCATTTAGGCACAAGGCAGTGCATTGTAAAAGTAGACATTAAAAACTTTAGCCCAGTTTTCAGGCTAAAATACTGTGCAGGTTTCATGCATGCTTTTTGCCAGAAAGTCAAAATATCAGGATTTGCTAATTTATAAACTTGCATTATATAGAATATGTTATTGTTGGTGCTGGGGTATGAGAGTTTTTCACACCTTAATAATGTGCACAACTTTGTTTATGTCCCACAAAGTTGTACATCTGCATAGAGTTGCCAACGTATTTTTTTTTTTAAAAAAAAGGTTTACTTGAAACGTATTTAAAAATGTTCTGCTTTCATTTGCAGTTGAAATGTCTATAATATTTGTAATCTCATCCTAGTTACTCAGATTATTTTTCTGGGTCCTCAACATCTCAAAACCTAAAACAGTATCAATTAAATGCAGAAAACAGTAACTTAGAAAAAGAAAAATGACAAACATCAAAGCCAACAAAGAAATGTATCATTTATTTATCCATTTCATTTCTATACTGCCCAATAGCCAAAGCTCTCTGGGAAGTTCACACAAATTAAAACCATAAGTACATGTAAAATATAAACGCTGAAAACCACAATATAAAAGTACAACCGGAATGAAAGTGAGCAGCAATGCAGAGATTTAAAATACAGATTTAAAATAGCAGAGCTAAAAGACTAGGATGGCAAAGTGCTAAAATACTGAGAAAACAAAAAGGTCTTCACTTGGGGCTGGAAGGAGTACAAAGTAGGTGGCAGGTGTATCTCTAGAGCAGTGGTCCCCAACCTTTTTGGCACCAGGGACTGGTTTCGTGGAAGACAATTTTTCCACGGACTGGAAGTGGGGGGTTGAGGGGATGGTTTTGGGAAGCCCCACCACCACCCCCCACTCCAGCATCCTGGCTTCGCTTCGGCTGCCCAGCCGAAGCAAAGCCAGGATGCTGGGGTGGGGCGGGCGGCTTCGGAACGGCGTGCCTGGAAGTCACTCTCCCAGAGCAGCTTCCGGCCTGGCGCACCATTCTGAACCCGCCCCACCCCACCCCAGTGTCCTGGCTTCGCTTCGGCTGGGCAGGCAAGATGGCGCCCCGCGCCCAGGTACGCTGGTGTGGTGGTGGTGGTGTATGTGTGTGTGTGAAAGCAGCTCACCTGCGCGGCCCAGTTTCTAACAGGGGGGTTGGGGACCCCTGCTCTAGAGAGCACATTCCACAGCCAGGGTGCCACAGCAGAAAAGGCCCTTTTCTTGGTAACCACCCATCTCACTTCCTTTGGCAGGTGCTCATGGAGGATTATTTTAGTGTCCTCGGTGACTCTTTGAAATAATATCTGAATGTTAATCCTTCATGTTATGCCTAATGAAGAGATTAATCTTACTCTGCTTTACATACAGATGCCTGCCAAAGCTTGAGTTTCTATCCTTAGTCTTGACAAACTATGGTCAGTCCATACTACTGTCAGTGATTAAAATGAGTAGACAAACCTTATTGCAACTACCATATAATCTTGAGTAGCTCGTCACATTGTTTTAATGAATTTATAGTGCAATCCTATAGATGTGTTCTCAAAAGTAAGCCCCACTGAGTTGTTAGACTTACTATGCCTAGATAAGCAAGGGTGAATAGCAGGGATGTTGAACCTCTTTCAGCTCCCGGGCCGAATTCACTTTTGAAGAAGCTCTCAGAGGCTGCATTCCAGTGGTGGTGGGGAGGATGAAGGCAAGGGGGTGGGGGCAAAGGCAAAAAATACCAGCATATTTTATCTTAAAACACTTGCTGACAATAACTAAGGCTATTCCACATCAGTGGGTTTTTTTTAATCCTGCAACTTTACCGGGGCTTCTGCTTCCGGATTCTCTGTGGGATTAAGATCTATCAAGATCACACACATTTCCTGGTGTGTGTTTTTTTTTCAGGTGATTGCCTTTATCTGCAAGTTCTGTGTATTTCATTATACAGCCATTAGATAGCACTAGTGTTATAGCGCCATTTCCTCTTTACAAGCACAAATTGAAACCGGATCTTTTTATTACTTTATTATCTCCAATTCAAATAAAGACGCGGAAATGGCAGGAAACCATGAGAGAGGCACTGGAGCTAGATAACCTCATGCGGAGGACCCACAAACTTCTATGAGTAACCAATCTCAATTACAGGATGAAAGCCCCATGTAGATAAGCCGTAAGGCATTTCAACCTTGTAGAACAGCAAGGAAAACATGCAAAAGCTGGGAGCTCACCAACGGGGTGGGGTCAGGGGAAGGGGGCATGGCCACTGAGGGAATCTCAGAGGGCTGCATTTGGCCCATATGACTGAGGTTCACACCCTTGATGTATAGGATTGCAGCTATAATTTATTTACAGCTCAAGGCCTATGCATGTCTACTCAGATCAGTCCCGTTGAACACAGTGGGACTTACTTCCACAGAAATCTCTATAAAGGATTCAAGTCTTAATTGCCCTATGTGGTGATATTTCCTCCAAGAGTTTGGAGGGGGTTAATGGCAATGCAGATTGCAGTGTTATTGACGGGGGAGATATCATTTCATGCAGTAAATCCAAGAGGCAAACGCAACCCCTGTGTTTAGTCAGCTGTGTAAAATGTACAGTGCTCTTCTTATGAGAAGAACAGCTGGCATCTTGGGGCAACTAGAAGCACGGGGAAACTGCAGCTATGCCAACTTTCCTACTTAATATGGGTAGAGTTCCTGAAATATGAAACAATAAAAATTATGAACAGGTGGGCTTCGCTCCCTCTGCATGTGGTTCTGGGGACTGACAGAATCATGATTGAGCCAGACATCCTTTATTATTCCAATATGTACAGGAGAAACAATAACAATGCTATATTAATGCCAGATATAATATGAGAAGAAGCCCTAATAAACAAGCAGACAAAGAGAAGTGATTAGCTCCTTTTACATCAGGATACATCCATCATAAACCGCTCTCTTGATACACACTGACCTCATCCAAACCTATATGAGTGTAATGGCCATGTGGACAAGGAAATACCTGATTAAAATCTAATCTGTACCGTCATTTTATTTCATTGCCTGAGGCAAGCCACCATTCTCTGCCTGCCAGGTGGAGTACAGGGGTAACAAGACTGAACTAACTTACCAGGTTGTAGTATGGCTTTCTGACATAATCTATGTGAATATACGATCAAAGAGAGAACAAACAATTAACAGAACACAGAACACTTTTCAATAACTTTTCACTGCAAGCGTCATTCTGACTTTTTTTAGCAGCCAAGTGGGATTTCAATATACTAATAATTCCCCCTGTAGGACTTCAAGGAAAGTATTTATTTACTGCATTTATATCCCACCTTTTTTCCTCCAAGGAACCCAAGATGGCGTACATAATCCTCCTCTCCATTTTATCCTCACAACAACAACCCTGTGAGGTGGGTTGGGTGGAGAGTCTGTGACTGGCCCAAAGTCACCCAATGAGCTTCCATGGCCGAGTGGAGACTAGAACCTGGATCTCCTGACTCCCAGTCCATCATACTAGCCCCTACACCACACATCGTGCATTACCATTATTCCAATATATAACTTTAAAAAACTGGTGCCCCTCAGATGATTTGAAGAAGAACTCCCATAATTCCTGACCTTCGGTCATGCTGGCCAGGGCTTATGGGAGTTGTGCTCCAAAACATCTGGAGGTCACCAGGTTGCCTAACCCAATATAAGTCGTATCCCATACTCTTGATAGACATTCATTAATGGAAAGAGGTTTATCTCCCTCACCCAGTGGAGGCTGGTGGCTCTGATGTCAGAGGGGCAGTGAATCCACTCCAGGTTTCAGTCAGAACTCTATACAAGCTATCCAAGGTGCTTCCTCTGTCTCCACCCCATAGTTTACATCATTTGAGCTGCTGCTAATAAACCATCATTTCTAAATCCTCAGGAAGAACAATGTAAGTAACCCAACAAAACAGATGATTGCATTCCAAGGTAAATCATATCATGTCATTCTTTTAATTTCATTCACAAGAGACCTCCAATGGGGCAGGGTTTTAGGGCATGTCAAAGCACGTGGAACAATTGCAGCCCCAAAGGTGCTAACTTGGTTGGGAGTAAGGCCCATGGAGCTCAGTGCACCCATACTGATGAGTATACAGGCATGAGATTCTGTCACACACACACCCCAAAAGAAGATATTGTAGAGTTGGGGAGAAAAGTGCAGAAAAGAGCAACTAAACCGATCAAGGGGCTGGAGGGTCTCCCCTATGAGGGAAGGTTACAACAGCTGGGATTGTTTAGCTTGGGAAAAGAGGAGGCTGAGGGGAGATGTCGTTGAGGTGTACAAAATTATGCCTGGTGTAGAGAATGTGGATGGGGAGACATTTTTCTCCCTCTCTCAAAATACTAGAACCTGGGGTCGTCCCAGGAAGCTGATCGCTGGGAGATTCAGGACAGATTAAAGGAAGTACTTCACACAGCACATAGTGAAACGATGGAATTCACTACAACATGATGTGGTGATGGCCATTGAGATGTCCTGCCCACCTGTGACGTCTTGGCTTCACCTGAGATGCCCACAAGCTACCTGACAGGACTATCCACGCCACTAGCACCTAGGACCACTTCAATCCCCCAGTGCTGATGACGTGCGTGAGGGTTTGGGCCTGCTGCTCATGTCTCGCCTTTATTCTTCAGGCCCCACAGCTCCACAGCCCAGCAACTTAGCCTTCCCATTCTACTGCCACCATTAATGGTTCTCTCCTCAGTCACTCTTCCACAGACCACACCAATTATTTGAAAGTAATTAGAATTCATTAACATAAGTAAGTGCGTGTACATAAGCTTATTGGTTTCCTCAGTTCAAATGCGTATGGTTACAAGGTTCTAAGCGTATTAGTTTCTGTCAGTTCTTTCTTACAAGGTTCCACTACAGCAGTGGTTCCCAATTAGCTACGTACTGTGGACCCCTTGTTTTTTAAATGGCAAGCCATGGACCCCCTACTTTTGAAAAATTTGTTATCTCTATGGTAGTTACCTGTGCGAAGCAATTTTTTTGGCGAAAATAAGGGGTAGCCCCTAATAAGCAAAGGATTTTAGGTATACTAAAAAAAACAGACTATAAAATTTGTGATATTTGTGATATTACCAAGCAAAAATGACAATGATTTAGTTAGGAATATAAAGACGAATTTAATTTTCCTAACATCTAGTTTGCAATTGAACAACTTATGACTTGTCTAGCAGCTACTAAACCTAAATGTGATGGGAGAAATCATGCCTCTTTTTGTCCCGAACAATCCCTTCCACATCCGGTTCAATATTTCCTAGTTTTAATCTCAAATCTGGATCAACATCGAGCTGATTTCTCTGCTTGTTCTTCATATAACAAAACGTCGAAAATGTTTGTTCACAAAGATATGTGGAACAAAAGGGAACTAGATGTTTCAAAGCTTTGTCGCCTAACTTCTTATAATCAGGAAAAACCTTCACCCAGAATTGGTCCGGTCTATATTCTTTGAAAAATGATTTCAATGAACCATCACAAGTCACGTCAACAAGTGCATCTTGCTCTTCCGCAGATAGAGTTGTTAGTTGTACATCACCACATTCAAAAGGATTCCTTCCTTCTCCATGAGTTTTCAGGATTAGGTGCAGGGAAGTAATCTCTGAAGCTAGTTGCTAAATCACACAGGTGCTCAGTGATGTTATATTTTACTTCTGGTAGGAATTCATCGTCAGTGGACTCCAAAAATGAATGGTGAATATGTGAATGGTGCCACGGTCCCCCTGGATGGGTTACACGGATCCCCTGGGGTCCAGGGACCACCAATTGGGAACCACTGCACTATAAAATACTACTGTCTATATACTCAGCTAGTTATCTTTATTCTCATATAATCATCCACTTTTCTCATATGATCATACACTTTACTCTCATATGATCCTACACTTCTGTCTGATATCATACCCCTTACTTAACTGTCTTCCTGTCAGCTCAGACTCTCTATATAAAGAGCTACATTTCTCCAGCTCCTCCCACTCTCAGACAGCCAATCCAAGCACTTCCCCTCCACCATCCAATCAGCACTCAGGCATTCAGCCCCACCCCAATACAAATTGTAAGTACATTGAGGCCTACTTATTTCCTGGAACTTTATGCCTAATATAACCAATAACTTTGCCTATAATTACGTTTAATGTGTATTAAGGCAGCTGAAGATCACAGCCACCAATTTGGATGGTTTAAAAGGGGGTTAGGCAAATTCCTGGAGGAGAAGCATGATAACAGCAGGAGATGCAGGTGGTGGACTCACCCACCCATGCAATGTCTTCCCTAAGGCTTAGTAGGGTGACCATATGAAAAGGAGGACAGGGCTCCTGTATCTTTAACAGTTGTATTGAAAAGGAAATTTCAGCAGGTGTCATTTGTATATCTGGGGAACCTGGTGAAATTTCCTCTTTATCACAACAGTTCAAACTGTAGGTGCCCTGCCCTCTTTTAAATCTGGTCACAGTATAGCTGCAGGATAGCTCCTGCAGCTCTAACTGTTGTGATGAAGAGGAAATTTCACCAGGTGCGACATGCATACAAATGACACCTGCTGAAATTCCCTTTTCTATGCAACTGTTAAAGCTACAGGAGCCCTGTCCTCCTTTTCATATGGTCACCCTAGGTAAGGGATTGTTGAACAACTTTCCTACAACTCCTGTCACCCTAGCTAGCCAATGGGCATAGTGTTGGGATTATGGGAGCTGTAACCCAACACGTCAGGAGAGCACCAGGTTGGGAGAGCAGGATTTTAAATACTACCGAGTACGATTAAGCCAGAAGCAAAATGTGGCTGTTCTTACTTTGAGCCGTCATAAGAGTTCTTCTCTACCTTCCAGTTTTGAAACCAAATAGGGTGGTAGGAGGCCAGCTCTTTGGTTCAAAACTGAAAACCAACCCTCCCGAAGTGGAAAGAAATGCAGTCTTGAAATTAGAAGTGACCATTTCATGTTTGATGTTATTCAGAGGAGCCTGTTCCTCATTTAGGGGCATTAGTAGTTGTAACAGAAGCCGTAATATTTCAACAACAGTAGTGATTAGGAACATAAGGAGGAAAGTGGCAGCTAATCTCCATCTAAAAAGAGCTAAATAGTCCATCCTTCGTCCTCCCCCCCACTCACCCTACTACACTGTCGCATTTAAATACCATGAATATTCACTGCCTGGCACCCAGCTGGCAGCTGAGCTGTTTTGATACAAAAAAACCTTCAAACTCAAAAGAGTTTTTAATCAGCTGCAAGAGAAAGAAGAAGAAAGAAAAAGAAAGAAATAGGAACAGAGAAGGGGTGGGGGGGACCTGAATCAATGAGTTCAACAGAAAAGATAGAATCCAGTTAACCCCTTCAAGGTCCCCTTGGTGATGCCCGTGCTACATTTCCGCACTCGCGATGCCCCCTTTCTAAACTGGGCAGGGGAGGCAAAGGGTGCATCCTGCCATATTTTTTGACATCAATGCACCAGCTCCCTGCTGGGCTGCCTGTGCTCAAAGTCACTTGTGCAGAACTTCCTTTTCTCTGGCTGTCTGAACCATCAGGAGTGACTGGCAAAGATATTGTCATTCCACAAGATGGGAGACAGGGGGCTGTTTTGCCTTTTGTAATCCCCAGCGTGAAAAAAGCCCACATGGAATCTGGATTTCTGGCACAGAAAATGGATTTCTCCCCCCCCCCCACTCCCCGCAAACATTCTCCGCTTCCATTTTAAAAGCCACCACCTTGGGCTATATGACGAAATGCTTGAAATCATGCCTTTCGGGACCAGTTCACAGAGCCACGGAGGATACAGGCGGCTCTGCTCACCCTGGCCTGGGCCATGACTGGAGTCTGATTGTTGGCGAACAGCTCTCCACTTTCCTTCCACCAAAGGTCTAGATCGGGGTGGGCAACTTGTGGCCCTCCAGATGTTTTGGCCTACAGCTCCCATCAGCCCTTGCCAGCAGCATAGCCAATGGTGAGGGATCATGGGAGTTATAAGCCAAAACATCTGGAAGGCCTCCAGTTGTTCACATCTGAATCTTTCCCAACCTGGGGCCATCCATGTCGCTGTAATTCCCATCATCCCATTGGATGATAGGAGTCATAGTCCAATGGGCTGGAGGGCACCGGCTTGAGGAAGGCTGGCGTACATGGTGTTTCTGCTGCCCTGCCATGATTTGCCTTCTAAGTGCAACTTGCTTCCCATAAGTAAACTGCAATCTCCTTTTCATCCAAGCTGGGTGAGGGAGGGGTGTATTTCACTTGGACTCAGGAGAACTGGGTCCCAATCCTCACAGAGCCAAGGAAGCTCACTACCTGTCATTAGGTTGGGTGTTCTTCTCAGCCTGTGAGAAGACCACCCAGTGTTGGTATGAGTAGCTGGTATGAGTAGCTCAGTGGCAGAGCACCTGTTTGGCATGCAGAAGGTACCAGGTTTGATCCCTGGCATCTCAGGTAGGGCTGAGAAAGATTCCTGCCTGAAACCCTTGGGAGCCATTGCTGCTAGTCAGTGTTGACAATACTGGTCTAGATGGACCATTGGTCTGACTCAGTATAAGGCAGCTTCCTATGTCCCCAAGTTAAATCCATGCACATCACCCTGAAATCGCTGGATGAAAATAGTAGTGATTGTAATCTGGACCAGAAATGAGGGGGTAGGCCATGGCCAGGGACACTTGGCTGCTCCAGCTGTACAACATCCTCATAAGAACCTAAGCAGAGCCCTGCTGGATCAGACCAAGGGCCCATCTAGTCCAGCACTCTGTTCACACAGTGGCCAGCCAGCTGCCATAAGGAGAACATGAGTCCAACAGCACTGACCCAGCCGTGTTCCCCAGCCACTGGTGTACTTAGGCATACTGCCTCTGATGCTAGCGGTAGCATACAGCTATCAGGACTAGTAGCCATTGATGGCTATATGCTATCTCCAGTATCCCACCTTCCCAATGGGCCCTGACCAGACCTTGACCGGGTAGGGGATTGCAGCTTCGGGAAGGCGCAGGGTGGGTGAAGCACTCAGCACTTCGCTCCTAGTGGAGAGGATAGGTGGTGTGCTAATCTGGGGAATCCCCATGTTATCTCTGCAGGCTGGATGAGGAATCTCTGCAGACCAGGTTATGCCCCTGGTCCTTGGGTGGGGCTTTAGCACTCTCCTGAATGGCCTTGGATCACACAATGTGATTCCTTTACTTTTACTGCCTCACACTCATATCCCTCTTCCAGCCCAGCCGCTACGTTGCTTCCTGCAAAATCATGGTCATCGTGTATGATGATTGAATAATGTATTTAGAATATTACGGTATACATTTGCATGAAGTTATTGGTGACGCAACATAGTTTGTAGGCGCAAACTGGATTTCCTAGGGAAAGTATGGGCAAGAAAGCGTAGGGGACAACATGTACCAAGAGTAAGAGGAGGAAGATCACCCGGCTTTGGCAAACGGGGAAGAGAGAGTGAGAAAACAGTAGAATATTTGCCGGTTTTGACGTTTAGAATAATCCTGTACATGTTTGCTCAGAAGTGAATTCCATTGAATTCAATGGGCTTACTCCCAGGTAAGTGAGTCTAGAATTGTAGCGCTAGTCCTATGCCAAATTTCCTCTTACCTGGGCAGGATCTACACTACTGCTTTATGAAGATTTCTAACAGTTTTGACAAGGGTTTGGGCCCAGGACACATTCCATATACCGTTTCCAAACTGTTTTCAAAGTGTTGTATCCTGCTTGGTGTAGATCTTGCCCTGGTTTTATAACATTGCAGTAAAAATTATGCTGTTATCTATAAAGTCAAGTGGCACTTCGGTTTGGATGAATAGAAGCATTACACTTCGGGCAACATCAATTATCGCATGCATTAAGATAATCCAAGGAGGCCCTTCTCTGTACTCCACCTATAGAAGAAACCCATTATGTATGTACAAAAAGAGGGCCTTCCCTGTGGTGGCACCCCAAATTTGCAATACCCTCCTTTGCTGCCACATCAAGCACAACTTTTGTTTTTTTCTCTGCCCAGGCATTTTAAATTATTGTATTTTCAGCTGGCTGTATCGTTTTATTCTTTTCAATGTTATTGTATTGTTGCCTAGTGTTTTATGTTGTTTATCAAGTGGAATTCTAGTCTTCCAATAGATACACAATAAACAGAAAGTCAGACTAGAAGATATGAGTGTTAGAGGCTCAGCAGGAAATAACTACCCTGTTTTTAACCCTAGTAAAATTAATCTCCTAGGTGTTCAAAAGCCTGGGCTTGACACCAGTGTATCAGGACATGTCTGGCAACTCCTTCCCCCACCTTCGCTTCGGCTATTGCCTTTTCATGCATATAACACTGCAGCAATTATATCATGGTCTAGCTCAGGGAGGCGTTATTCCACAGCAACATTCACTTCCTCTCCCTCCCCCCATTTTTTTTAAGTTTTAAACACTTTATTGTAAATCTTGGAATGTACAAAAGAACAGGAAGTCGTTTACACATCATTATAGCTCTCATTTTTTCCTGTTACAGCAACACTCCCTTTCTGAACACTTGAGCTGGAAGGTTTGAGCAGTGGAGGCTGGTGGCTGATTTCAGTGGGACTGTGAATCCGCTCTGGGTTTCAGTCAGAACCAGTCCAAACTCTAAAGGAGCGAGGTGCAGTGCTGGACCTAATCAGGGCTACCAGTCTTCACTGGACTTGACATTTCCACAACAGGATCTCTACTGTTCATCTGATTCTTTTGCGCTGTAGGATGAACATTGGATAGCATAAGCAGGCTTCCCCAACTTGGCATTCTCCAGATGTTTTGGACTACAGCTCCTATTGTCCCCAGCCAGCTCCAAAACATCAGGAGCATGAAGTCTGGATAAGTAACCTTCATCCAATTGCCAAGTTTAGGTCAGGAATCAGGAATGTGGAGCCTGTGGGCACCAGTGCACCCTCGGGCCCTTTTCTTGCTGCCCACAGAGCTGAACTATATCTCCCACTTTAAAAAAAAAAAATATTAGAAAAAAAATAAACTTTAAAAAGTATCATTTTGCATTACAGAGAGAAAGAATACAAATTCTATCAAATATCTACAGTTTGAAATGTCCAGGGACAGGAAAGCCAGACTTGGGTCAGGCAACGTTGTCTGAGCTGTGACCGCTGAGATTATATTAAACACAGCTTCCCAGAACTGTTTTAAGGCCTTGCAATCCCACCGCATATGTAGATAAAACCCTTTTTCATAACAACCTCTCCAACACATCAGGGAGATTCAAGACGTTATGTGTGAACGTTGAATTGGGGTCTTATACCATTTTAGTATTACCTTGAGGGCTGATTCCTAGATACAGGATGATATTGGTGTTTTTTTAATAACATTCCTCATTGGCAGCTGGGATTGCTTCAGTGCAAAGTGAGAGTCCCTTGCTCCTCCCATCTTCTTTTCCCATGGATGCCCTCGGGTGACGTGCTTAGGAAATGAAGATGGCCCCAGGCCAATGTTTTCATCTCCATGGCATCCATTTTGCGGTGGTGCCCAGGACAGTTTCCCAAATTGCCAACAGCGCCCAACGTCTCAAAAAAAGGTTGCCTAACCCTGGTTTAGATCGATGAACAATGTTGCGTAAGGATATACACCCAAGCATGTCATAAGCCCATACTTTGTTTATTTATTGCTTATACCGCCCAATAGCTGAAGCTCCCTGGGCGGTTCACAAAAATTAAAACCATTCAAAGTATAAAACAAACAGTATAAAAACATGATAAAAAATACAATATAAAAGCCCAACCAGGATAAAATCAGCAGCAGTGCCGAAATACAATTTTAAAATACAAATTTAAAAAAGCAAAGTTAAAATTAAATTTATAGACTGTTAAAACACTGAGAGAATAAAAAGGTCTTCACCTGGCGTCTGAAAGAATATAGTGTAGATGCCAGGCGAACCTCTTTAGGGAGCTCATTCCACAGCCGGGGTGCCACAGCAAAAAAGGCCCTCCTCCTGGTAGCCACCTGCCTTACTTCCTTTGGCAGGGGCTCACGGAGAAGGACCGCTAAGGATGACCTTAGGTTCCTGGATAGGTACCTCAGTTGTGCCTGAGGTCCAAGCTACAAGGGGAAGACTACAGTTATTGCAGTTACACCAGTGGAGGAATGGTGCCTCTGGTTTTGGTGGGGCTGCACATTTATTTATTTATTTCTATACTACCTAATAGCCAGAGCTCTCTGGGCGGTTCATGTCAATTCCATTCTGGGTTTCAGTCAAAACCAGCCAGAGCCCTAAAGGACCTATCCAAGGTGCTGAAGCTGTTTTGAGGCCAGGGTTCAGCACCTTGGATCCTTTAGAGTTCTGGCTGGTACTGACTGAAACCCAGAACGGATTCACTGCCCCACCAAAATCGGAGCCACCACAGAGTTAAACCATGTACTTCAGCCAAGTGTCAGCAGGGAATGGGTTCAAAAGGATTGTACCAAAGGCTCCACGGGAGCACTTTGACCATAGTTCACGATTTCCTAATAATTAGGGCCAGATGAGTTATGATGCTTAATGCATCTCTTAGAATCGTGTCAGTTTTTTGAAAAGATAGTAGTCTTGATCACTGATAACCTCAGGACCCTTACAACTGTATGTATAATTGCTGCTTTCCTCTTTGGGGCTGTTTCGCGGCCTTCCCCCAGTGCGTCTGCTTGCTTGTCTTTAGTCACGAAAGACTCCAGTTTCTCAGACACCTCCAGATCTTCGTGGGCACATGAACCATTGGGCAAAAGGTGGGATACAAATAAATATAATATTAATAATAATAATAACCATGGTGAATTGGGTCTGTAACTCACGCCTAGGAACCATCCATAGTCATATTTCCCCTCCCCCATAAATCAGGACTAAATCAGAGAATAATTACGTTGAACAGAGTATTCCCTATGAAGCTTGCCTGGAACAGGATCAAACTTCACACGCCTTACTGTCAGGAAGCATATCGGAGGAGGCTCACAGCTGGATTCCTCATCTTCCCTCCGTGCTACGAAACTAAAAAGGTGCGCTTCTCACCTCTTGTCTCTTTTTGCTTGGCTTTGTCTATCATCCCACGACATTTTCTATTTCATTTCGAAAAAAAGGCAAAGACTTGGTTCTCCTAACTAGAAATCAAGTCCTTGAGCGGAATGGAAATTGGGAAGAATCGCTTGGACGCACATGGCTGTGGCTCCTATGAGGCATAATACAACGTTTGCAGAACTCTGGACTTCAGTCTTATGCCTCCTCCTCCTCCTCCTCCTCCTCCACCACCACCACCTCTTTAGATGGTCCTGTGCATTGCTTCACTTACTTCAAATTTTGGTAAGCCAGAGATGCTGCAGATTTAGGGGCCCTCCTACTCATTTTGCCTCAGAGAAGTCTGCTCCAAAGTCCTGCCCTGAGGGCGCCACTGAAGAGATGAGCAATTGGCACTTCGAAAAAGGGCCCTCTCTGCTGTGGCACCCTGGCTGTGGAATGAGCTCCCTAGAAAGGTTTGCCTGATACCTACATTGTACTCCTTTCAGCGCCAGGTGAAGACCTTTTTATTTCCCAAGTATTTTAGCTTTTCTTTTGCATCCTAATCTTTTAGCTCTGTTGTTTTAAATCTGTATTTTTAAATTCTGTATTTGAAATCTTGCTGCTCGGTTTTATTCTAGCTGTACTTTTATATTGTGGTTTTAAGCTTCCGTATTTTATATTTTATACTGTACCTTATGGCAGCAGTCCCCAACCTTTTTGGCACCAGGGACCAGTTTTGTGGAAGACAATTTTTCCACAGACTTGGGGAGGGGGGGTTGAGGCGATGGTTTGGGGAAGCCACGCCCCCCCCTCCAGCATCCTGGCTTCGCTTCGGCTGAGTGGGCGCCCAGCTGAAGCAAAGCCAGGACGCTGGGGCAGGCGGGCGGCTTCGGAATGGCGCACCTGGAAGTCGCTCTCCCAGAGTGGCTTCCGGCCGGGCGCACCGTTCCGAAGCCACCCCACCCCACCCCAGCGTCCTGGCTTTGCTTTGGCTGGGCAGGCAAGATGGTGCCCCACGCCCAGGTACGCTGGAGTGGGTGGGTGGGTGGGTGGGTGGGTAGGTGGGTGAAAGCAGCTCACCTGCGCGGCCTGGTTCCTAACAGGCCACGGACCGGGAACGGTCCGTGGCCCGGGGGTTGGAGACCCCTGCCTTATGGTTTTAATTTTTGTGAACCGCCCAGAGAGCTTCAGCTATTGGGCAGTATAGAAATGAAATAAATAAGTATGTTGTTGTTTGAAAGTAATGCTCTGATTATGGTAACGGTAGGCTTGTTGTTGATGATTTTGAACATTTGGTGTTGGCATTATCTGCAGCCTTGGTCCACCCTGCCCCCATTTGTCTGATATTCAGCAGCAGCAACCACCTTATGCATAGCTGGGCCTTTCATTGCCTTCTGTTGATTAGGATTAAAATCTCTGCGGGTGGTCACTTAACTTCACAGAGCTAACGGTATCGCATGTACTTGCTGTAGCTCGTCCAAGGATTCTGGGCAACTCCACTGTGCCATGGGTGAGATCCTTGGTGAGACCAAAAAAAACTTGGCAAAAGGGGATGTTATCAGATGTCTCATGTAATGAAGCCCAGTGAGGTGGCACCCTGTTTCAGTGTGGCCAGAAGCTACACAGCCTTCCTGGGTTTTGTCATGCCATTGGCTCAAGCACAGAAGAATTACTTATTGGTGTGTGTGTCTGTGTAAGAAGCTCTTACGCTGGGCCCGGAGTGGGTGTGTGTGTGCAAAATCCAGCCTTCCTGGAGTTCTCCAGATGGCCCCACCCACTTTCTCCCAACCACTAATCCTTTGGTGGTTTTTCTGGTTTGTGCAGTTTTTGTGCAAGATTGAAATGCCTTCCCCTAAGGGATTAGCTACTGGTAGTAAGAGCTTTATTTCTGGAATTGTGACTCTCTGACCATTTTGCATTTCGCCCTCCCCACCATGGGAATGCAGCCCCCAAGGCCTGCTCTGAAATGGGCTCAACTCTGAAACTGAAAGACGTTCATTATACCAACAGAGATACCCTCGGAGATCTGGGTCAAGGTCTCATTGTGAACTCCGGGTCACCGTCAGATCCCTGCACAAATTTATTTATTTAATTTTTATATACTGTTTCATATAATAAAAACTTTGAGCAGGACACTAAGAGGCTCTGAACTAGCCGCTCCCGATGGAAGCAACAGCAGGATGTGTGCAACTAAACATTGTGCTCTTTGGATTAGGAAAGAAACCAAAAGGTATCTTTGAGCCTTACTCATACTATTAGTCGCATGTGTAAATGTCTTAATGTAGATCAAGTAAGGGTGCAATCCTAGGCATGTTTAGACAGAAAGAAGTCCTACAGCTCCCAGCATTCCCCAGCCAGATATATTGTCGGGATTTGTAGGCCTTTTTTATTTTTATTTTATTTCTGGCATTTATATACCGCCCCATAGCCGAAGCTCTCTGGGCGGTTCACATAAGATAAAACATTTAAAAACAATATACAAAATTTAAAAACCACAAAAACATGCAAAATTCACATACATTTAAAACCATTATATCAACTTTAGAAATGATGAGCCCAAAAAAACAGACCCAGGCTCATTTTCTGTCTAAACATGCATAAGATTGCACCCTAAGTGTACATTCCAGCCAATGTAGATTTGATACATACATTACTTTTATTACATTTCTAGACCACCTCGTAGCCGAAGCTCTCTGAGCGGTTTACAAAAGCTTAAAACATTAAAAACGATATACAAAATTTTAGAACCATTAAAAACGTACAACGGACAACATTCACGAAGACAACATACATCTAAATACAACACTGAGCAATACTAAGGATTGAGATTTTGTATTCACATTACAGATCAAGTACGCATTGACAAATGTCACCCGCGAAAGCTCGTTCTGTTTGCAAACATAAACACATTTTAGTAGTTGCAAAGGAAATGTTCAGAATATGAAGTGTCACCTCAGAATTAAGCATGGACTATTTGGACAAGATGTATCTGTTTCGGACAAAGGCTGCATCTGTTTTTGTGAAGGTGGTGATGGTACGCCGACGACGCAGGGCTGAATTTAACCCCCTAACTGGGGCCTCTCATCAGAGATAGAAAAAACCAACTGCTTGCAAGCTGATCCAGTTTCTTTTCTCTCACTCTGAGAGAGAGAAGAGAGAGACTGGGGAGGCCACCTACCTCCACGCCATGCTGGGCTTCAGTCTGGCCAGACCCTCAAGGTACCCCCCTTCCTTCTTAACCAGCTCAATCCATATCAAAGGCCCAGACCCCCACCGGGTTCATTAGAAGGCATTTCTAATTCCTGCATCTTCTTGGAGAATGGGCAGCTTTATTCACAAATGCAAATGGGCCGGCCTTACTTTCAACCCTGTTTTCAAACTGGGAGATTTTTGTTGTTGTCATTTAACAACAACAACGATGACGAGGAGGACAGCAACAATAACAACACATGGTTTCCTTCCACAATAATACTTTAATTCTGTCGGCATTACATTCTGCGTCCAGGAAATCACCCTGATGCAAGTGAGAAGATCCCAAGTTTTTCACAGAAGGTCAAGAGTTATATTAAGAACGGGAAAAGAATATTGAAACCCTCTACAAATGCAGTAATCAAGGCCATTACTGAAATCTTGACAATATCAAAAGGAGCGGTATTAGTCTATTGCAGAAAAAAAACAACTAATAGTAATCTATCATTTAGATTACTGATGTTTGGGCACATGTGTTGTGAAGTGCATTTGATGTAGCTTCAGCTAGCTTCAGGGGGGGCACATGGAAGCGTGATGGGCTTTGAGACAACTGCCCCTTCTTCTGTCCTCTTGCTCAAGTCCCTTGGACCAAGAGGGAATAAAGCCTTTAAGGGTGCACAAGTGAGATAGGTGTATGAGGGATGATGAATCATGCCAGGATGCTTCCCAACAGGCAGTGGTGCAGGTAGACCCTGGACGTAATGGTTTTGGGGGCGGGGGGCTTCCGATGGCTGTGTCTACCCAAATGATTTAGCCACACTGTTCATGAACAGCCTACATCACCAAGGGGTTGTGAGATGCCATTTTTTAAAATGTATATGATGCTGTACTGCTGCCAATAATTAAGGTAGGGCTGTAACCAGCCTAAAAGTTCAAGAGGGGGGCACATCATCTGGTTTGCATGCATTTTGCAGACAAATTGTAAGCTTTTAAAAAATATTTATCAAAATAAATTAGGGGGACAGAGAAAATTTGGGGGGCAGCCCTCCCACCAACCCCTGGCTACAGACCTGCAGAGCTGAGGCAGCTTGCCCTTTAATACACACACACACACACACACACACACACACACACTGTCAAAAAGAACTGTGGAATATCAGTATGATAAAACGAAGGTCATGTTCTTTTCCAAAAGTGTCATGAAAGGCAAGTGGGTCTTGAATGGGCATCCCACAGAGCAGGGGTGAAGAACGTACGTTGGACTTCAGCTCTGATCAGCCCTAGGCAACACAGTCAATGGTGGGAGATGATGGGAATTGCAGTGCAACAGCATCTGGGCGGCCACATGTTCCTTATCCCTGCCACAGAGCAAGTGATGAGATCTAAGTACCCTTGGTGTCATATTTTTTCCATCTTCCGTATCTTGGCCAGCTCAGATGCTTTTTGCTTTAGAGAATGCACCCAGCAGTGCCAAAGCTATACTTAGATTTCATTTTACAAAAGGCAGCCAATTTTGTCCTTCTGCCCTTCCGGTCTTCAGTGCTAAAACCTTGGCACAACTTTTGCTTTGGGTGCAGGTGTGGATTGTAGGGGTACGTTCCAAACCTGAGGTTATGAATTTATTTCTCACAGAGGGTATAACTGTGAAGGGTATAACTCTTTCAGCACTGAAAATTTGTCAGGCTGCCAAATACCAGGGTTTATCAGAGAGATGGAGGTTCTCCTGCCTGAGGCTGCTGCCCTGGTCCCCTGTCACGATTTAGATGGTTCTTTCAAACATTTGTGTATGGGGCTCTTAAGCAGTCGCTCTAAGGGTGCCAAAGTGAGAGGCAGGGACTCCCATTTCTTGAGTATCTTTTCCTGCTGCCTGCCTATTCACGGTTGCTCAGTTGTGAGCAGATTAATTTGCTGCCAAGCCTCTTCTGTGGTAAGTGCAGAAGAATTTCTCATGTCAGTGAAGCAATATCTTAACTGAATTTGATATTTCTGTATAAGCAGAAAGCTATACAGCATTTCTCGTACTAGAAGTATTCGCATTTTCAAAAAGAATAAAAACATATCTGAGCACACACAATGCCAGTTGGTGCACGGTCACTGAACAGATGCAGCAAATGGTTTTTGGTGTCTCTTGGTGAAAGTCACCAAAGGGTAAACCTAAAGTTGGCTGCTAAAGTCCTGGGTGTGATGTTCTGGGTGGCTCTTGGTTTCCACAAAAGGTCTAGATAAGACGCCTTGAAATGTGAGAGACAGTAAATTAATGTAACTTTATGATGCTGGGTCAACCAGCATAATTTATTATTATTATTTATTTATTTATTTATTTATTTATGTAGCACCATCAATGTACATGGTAGTAACCACTTATTTTTATAGGTATCAGGGTCCTGTCCGCTTTGGATAAGAGACTTGGAGAAACCCTCTCCACCTGAAGTCCAGGAGGAACCTGAAGTAGTCCAGAGCCATGTCAACTTGCCCAGTAACTCTTCTGCCCCCATTCTGAGCCCTGCCTTAACACCTCATTCTCTTGTTTCATCTCTCAGACCTCAAGCGTGAAGGCAGCAGTGGACCCAGTGAAAAGAGTAGAGATACCATAGGAGTGCCTTTTGGGGTCTACTTGGGAGGAAGGGCCTACTCAGGAGGAGGGAGATGCTCCAGCTGAAAGCAATGACACAGCTGAGCACCAGGATGAGGAGGGGCTGGCAAAGGGTACATAAGGCTCTTCGGTCTCTTTGGGCTTTAGCTAAGTTAACCACTTTCTTTGAAACGATTACTTCCAACCCCTTGTTCGTGGACAGTAGGCTCAAATCTTGAGTTGCTTTTCTGCAAAGGGAGGGTCTCTCTCTCTCTCTCTCTCTCTGTTTATGGAGGGGGTCTCTGATCTGGCGTACACTCCCAAGGGTGGAAGGGGGAAGCCATTTTTTATTTTTTTTTACTGATTCTCCCTTCCCCCAGAAACCATCAGTAACCCTTCCCACTCTGTTCCAGAGGGTCTTCTACCCTCCAGGGAAGATAGTCCGGGGAGGGGGAATTGGTGAAAATTGCCTTCAGTATCCCCCCCCCCCCCTTGCAAGCGGGAACATCTCATAAGCAGAATTATGTTAATGGCAATTTAGTGTCCAAACCATATTGTGCGCTGAATTCACCTTTCTTGAAAGCATTTCTTTAAGAGGTGATGTTAAATCAAAAATACACAGAGTGCCCCGAAGAACGGCTGTTTAATATGTGGGGAGTGGGATGACTGTGTATTCAGTCCATGCAAATGTTGTCACGAAGGCAAGACATTAAAGATGGAATCACTCAAACATTCATCACCGGATGACCCCTTAACCATTTTCAACACAGCAGGGATGCTATTTGCAATAGAAGCTTTCCTCCTCGGCCAAATGCCAGTCCTGTGGGGAGATGATTCTCATTGGGATTCAAAGGGTCAAACCCCCTCCCTCTGTATCACAGTCATGCCCTCAAACACACACCATTAGCAGTTGGCATGTCGGCCATTAGCAATTTAAAATTTGAAACAACAATTAGCGTCCTTCGTTTGGCCCTTCCAAGTCATTGGGAGGGGAGGGAAGAAGACCTCCCCAGCAGTGATACAATAATGCAATTGGGTCAATATTATGATCACGAGGATGAGTTTGAAGAAAGGACTAGTTGAAAAACGCCTCCAGTCTTTGCTGAGCGAGAAGTGTGAAATAGCCATGGGGATCTCAACTTGAAACTCATGGCCTTCCTGCCCCCATCTTTCTCTTGCTTTGAAAAATACATTTAAGCTGCCCTACTCGGACCGTAGCACTGTCTTGTTTTCTTTTCTCTGACTGGAATGGCTCTGTGGTCTTGGGACCAAAGGAGACGTGAAGAGGACAGCTATGTTTGTTTATTCATGCGTCTTCCTGTTCACATACCAAGTCGGCAGGGAGGGTTGAATTTTTACAACTAAAGGTCATGTGGGTGAGGGGAGCTAAATCCCCCTCCCTTATCTCGCAGTCAGTCATTTAAAAAGACTTTTCTCCTCAGCCTTGATTGACTATGCTGGGAGCAAACTCACGTCAGTCCTCGTCACCCAGATGCATCATTTGCTGTAAAAACTGGACACCCCCAAATGGGACAAACCTTGAAGATCAAACATCACATCTCATTCGGCCCTTGGACAGAGTGTTCCGCCAGTTCTGTGGCCCAAGATCCTTTTTATTGGCAATACCAGAGGACATGCAAAGCACTGGGTCTCTACCACTGAGCAATGGGCCCACATGAGTATTTGTCTCCCATTTCATGCACACTATCCATCAAGAGAGCATATCTGTTGCAAGGAGGGGGCGTCCTGTGCTTGCTCAAATCACCACATTCCATATCTGAGTAAAAGTGATACTTCGTCAGCTAGCACAGTGGTTCCCAATTAGCTAAGTACTGCGGACCCCTTGTTTTTCAAATGCCAAGCCATGGACCCCCTACTTTTGAAAAATGTGTTATCTCTATGGTAGTTACCTGTGTGAAGCAATTTTTTTTGGAGAAAATAAGGGGTAGCCCCTAATAAGCAAGGGATTTAGGTATACTAAAAAACAGACCATAAAATTTGTGATACTACCACGCAAAAGTGACAATGATTTAGTTAGGAATATAAAGACGAATTTAATTTTACGAACATCTAGTTTAGAATTGAACAACTTATGACTTGTCTAGCAGCTACTAAACCTAAATGTGATGGGAGAAATCATGCCTCTTTTTGTCCCGAACAATCCCTTCCACATCCGGTTCAATATTTCCTACTTTTAATCTCAAATCTGGATCAACAGCGAGCCGATTTCTTTGCTTGTTCTTCATAGAACAAAACGTCGAAAACGTTTGTTCACAAAGATATGTGGAACAAAAGGAAACTAGATGTTTCAAAGCTTTGTCACCTAACTTCTTATAATCAGGAAAAACCTTCACCCAGAATTGGTCTGGTCTATATTCTTTGAAAAATGATTTCAATGAACCATCATCACAAGTCACGTCAGCAAGTGCATCTTGCTCTTCCGCAGATAGAGTTGTTAGTTGTACATCACCACATTCAAAAGGATTCCTTCTCCATGACTTTTCAGGATTAGGTGCAGTGAAGTAATCTCTAAAACTAGTCGCTAAATCACGCAGGTGCTCAGTGATGTTATATTTTACTTCTGGTAGGAATTCGTCATCAATGGACTCCCGAAATGAATGGTGAATATGTGAATGGTGCCATGGACCCCCCTGGGTGGGTTACGTGGACCCCCAGTTGGGAACCACTGAGCTAGCGCATTCATTGCTGTTGTGGTTTGCATGAGTGTCACAGATGTATACTAGGCATATGATTAGTGACGATCAACACAATTCTCTCCTCCCCACTTGGCCGTGCCATTTTTTGAAACTTTTATTTTAGGTTTATTTGTATTATTTCTTTAATAGCTGTATGATCCCTGGCAGTGCCGCTCCTGCATGGGGCTACACATCTACCTAGATTTAAAAACAAGACAAAAAGAAGCAAAAGTGACTTGTGAGGGTATCACATGGTTGCTAGTTGCGTCCACGGCACACTTCTTCAGTCGTCATGTGGAAAGATACCCATGTGATACAGTGGCTGCCAGCTGACCCCAAAAATAAAAATAAGATTTGATTGATTGATTTACAACCATTTATATTCCATCTTTTTGCAAGAAGAATAAAAAATAGCACCCAAGGTAGCTAACGAGTCAAAACAAAAATGTAAAATATATTAAAATGACAGTAATAAAATAAAAAAGACAGGCGTTATATTTATACATGCTTCTTTCACCCAGTTGTATGATCAGGGTTATTGCAGGGAATGTGAAAACACCCTCAAGGTAAGAAGGCCTTCCCTTATTTATTTATTTATTTATTACATTTCTATACCGCCCAATAGCCCTTACTAGTATGGTTTGTGTGACCCAGCACTATCGTAGGTTGTATTTATAATAATAAAAGGGGATGGGTCTGTCCATCCTTATCTCAGCCCCATAGCACCAAAACCATGAAACCTAGGCACCTGAAGCTTGGCATGCCTAGTAAGGGGACCCTAGGTGTGTGCACCTTGGGATTATTTTGTTTTTTAAGTGCATTCAATAATTTTATTTGATTTAATCATATCTATGTGGTTGAAGCCTGTGGTAACATCTTTAGCCACTAGGGGACAGACCTCCCTAACCAGCACTTAGCTTTGCAGACCATACTGTTTGAAGCCAGGGGAAATTAGTAGGGGCAGAGTTATATACCTGCCCCGACCACTCTGTTCTGAGGCAGCCCCCCCCAAACTTGGGGGGGGCTGCCCCAGGGGGCTATAGAGTGGACCATGGCAGGGCCTTTGTCTTGGGGTGCCAGTGGCCATGCCTTTACTCAGATGGGGCGAGCACAATGAGTCCATCTCTGACAGCTGTGTAAGTTTGCTTGAAGTCTTCACTATATCAAACTAAGGGCTACTCAAGCCATGCAAAGCCGGGTCAGTTCACTAATGGGAAATATGTCAGTTGTAGACTGGTGTCAATCATGTTTCATCTGGGATATTGTATATAAAATAACATCTGGTTTGTAAAAATGTTCTTCGTACAAAAGAGTTTTATGCTGACCCACAGTATAACTCTAGAATTATTCTTTGTGCATTCCACTGCTCAGAAGCTTGCACAGATGATTGTGCTGAAACTGAGCCTTAAAATGTTGATATGCAGTGAAATACCAGAAATCGCAGGCTCTTGTTACTGAAGGCACACAATAAAGGACATTTTTTCCAGCCCATTTGCTATTCCCCATCACCGAGTCCATCAGCTACTTTGACATGGCTCCATCACTCCCAGCGCTAACAGTGCCAAACAAATAGAAAATTATTTCCCACTGGCAAACATGCTGTTTACTTTCCCGAAAAAATTGCACTTTTCAATCTGACAGCTGATCAAGGGCTCTCCCTGCTGCTGTCAGCAGGAAGAAGTGTTTAAACACAGGGATGAGAGTTTAAACATTTTCTCATTATCAGAGAATAAAAAAAATAAAAAATAAAATAAAATAAAATGCAAGCATTGAGAGCCACAGACCACCCGCCGTGAGAGTAATGAAGCTGTGTCTCATGACCAGAGTGAGGGGACTTTTATCTCTGTCCCCGGTATCATTACTGAGGTGACACCTTCACATGATCCAAGTCAGGTCTTTTTATCTGTGCTTTCCAAATGCAGTCACAGGTTGTGTGTGGAATTTTGTGTGTGTGGAGTGTGTGTGTGTTAAGAAAAGAATATTGCCCGTCTTGTGCCATTATGGCTAGAGTTGTGTCAGCATTTATACTGGAGATCTGAGGCTGACTTTTCCTTTTGGGTTTCTTAAATTGGCCATGAAATTTGCTCTGTGTAAAAAAGGGGGGAAAGAAAAAAGTGACAGATGGAAAAATAATTTGATGTGTGTTTTTTCTGGAGGGGAAAATCCATTTGTAAAAAGAAATAAAGCTGCTAATTTCTGTAAATAATAAGAAATTCAATACATGTAACTCAAGGACCATCCACTAAGTATGCCACTTTAGAAGCCTTTTAAAAAAAAAAACTGGAGGAGGAAGGTTTTACCTGTTTTAACCTTTGTCAACAATTTCACTATGCTCTCCCTCCATCTTGACATGTGACATTGTTTATGGACAGTCCTTCGAGTCAGGGCCAATTCTCAAATTATTTTGGAACAAAGTTAAATTCCCAATTAGTGGGTTTATTATGACATTGTGGTAAGGTGATCTGTGAATAACCCTCACTAGAGGGACCCCTCTGATTTTCTCTGAGGTGATAGGTTTTGCTCTTTCTCAAGAACTCTTATTATTATTATTATTATTATTATTATTATTATTATTATTATTATTATTATTTTATTTCTTACCCGCCTCTCCATTCTGATTGAGGCGGGGAACAACAATAAAATGGTAAAATACATAAAACTGAATTGTTCAAACTTCAGTAATGAGAACAAGACATTTTTCTCTGTGGTTCCAGGATGAAGTGCAACAGAGAATAAAGCAATAACAGGCCTTATGATCATGAGAAATGCAGCATAGGGTCTTATCCACCACCAGTACTTCCCCTTGCCCAGTGCTATGAGCATATGACCATGTTCAGGGCTTTCTATGTTAATTTCCTTATTCAGATGCGGGAGCCAAACCTGCTCCTCCTCCCTGCATTGGAGCCAACAGCAACCATTGGCATTGCCCAGGGTACTTCTGTGCCCACAGACACCTCTCTTTGTGCCCTTCAGGCTCCCTGTCCCTCTTGATTTTTATTTTATTTTAAACTGGGAGACTGCTTGCTGCAAAGCAGCGGTCTCCAGCACTATCTTTACTTTATTTCCAAGAGTGCCTCTGGGCCTCAGGTGGCATTCTTGACCAAGGTAATTATTTCTGAGCCACATCAGCTTGTGCAGAAAACTGTGGGTTCAAAAGGGTGGCTTTGCGTCTCAGAGCTCAAGACTCCACCTCTGCCCTGTACTTTTTCTTGGGCAAGGTATTTTAGTTTTAGTCTCACCAGTTCGCTTTCTAGGAAACTGGGTGTTTTGTGACTGGCCACACCCACTGTGGTAGCCATTTGGTGAATGACCAACCCACATGACAGCCATTTTGTGAGAGCGTCCATAACACTCAAAATTCTAAATGTGCTCACCAAGCCAAAAAGGCTGGGGACTCCTGCTTACTACTTCAGTGCAAAAGGGTTAACCGAATGGCCTCCAGTCAGTCCCTTGAATGCCATTCAAGTACATTCAGAGGGAGCCATGGTCAGCACAAATAGCTGTTGAGGTCAGGCAATGGGATGTATGAATGAAGGCCTCTGGTGCTGAGCCTTGGACTCAACCTGAATCCTAATTCTCCCCTCTCGCTCAGGAATCACTGAGGAAGATGGATAAGCGATTGTGGAAATAACACCAATGGAATACTTCTACTGAGGGCAGAGAGACGACACTGTAGCAGGCCTCTTGCCTGGAGGTCCCAAAACCTCTGAAGCAGGTCCACAGCTCCTAAGGACGCCTGGACCTTTTGCTAGCTAAGAGTTGTAACAAGGATATTTCCCCTTGGCTTTAAAGAGGAGAAGGAATAGAGCTTAACTCGTACAAGGTGCTGCAGCCGTAGTTGCGGCACAAGCCACTGTACACAAGCCGCATTTACAGCAGGGGACAAGACTGGGTTGTAAGTAAATTCAGGTCAAACAAAAGCAAGATTGATTTCTTCCTTTTTAATGGAAAACAAAAATGTTAATGAAACATTTTCTATCATGGCTCAAATTGAACATGGCTATATACACTGAACTTTTAGATTGTTCTTACAAGCTTGCTTCAATTTGTAATTAGTTAATCTCAGATGCTTAAATCAACGACAAATTTATGCCAGTGTGCATGCTAGCAAAATGAAGGATGGAGGGGCCCACACGTACATGCCTGCCTTCCTGCCTTCTTTGAGTGCACATCGCAGCAATAAAAGAGGAAATGGTACCCATTGCTGCCCAAAGCTGCCCATTGTCTTTTGTTTAACAAGCAATGTCAGAAAGATTGACTTGGCAACCAAGATGTTGACCGTGCATTCTGATTACTGGACCTTTAGGATAAATCCGACAATCTTAATAGAGAGATCCCTGGACCAGAGCATGGGGGGACAAACGGAACAGATGGGGACTGATAATTTTAAGAATGTAGCAACTGATCCAAGGCTTAGAGACAGACTTGTCATTCCTGGGGTTTGCTTCCGATCTTTCCCAACAAAAGGACTCCTGTGGGAAGGAGGGGATTAGTCTAAAGTTGAGCAAAGCCTCCGGGGAAGATGGCTCTCTGGATAAAGTCAACAAAAGGAATTGTTTAATATTTGTTATAGTTTCCTAGAGGGACCTTCTGCCATCACTAATGGGATTATCATTATACGGTTCCACACCAGCAAAGCGCTAGAAATGTGGGCAGACGATTTAGCTACATTCAGTGGACTTCTTCTGTTCCATCCAAAATACATGTGCTTTTGAAAAGAAAAGGGTGGCAAGGGAGCTTTGCATGGATCCAATGAAGGATTTTTGGTGGTGGAAGTTGTCGGCGGAAGGCCCCCGTGCAATTGCAGTAAGTCAGAAGCGTGTGTTTAATCTCCTTGATCTCTGCATTCTTGACAGAATGACAGAATGTCAATAGGAAAGGTGCTCTTACGTGACTTCTGATGTGGAGCAGGATGCTGCTGGTGGGAGCATCTCAGAGTTCTTTCACAGGCAGCACATTCTCTCAGCATTTCTCATCAGAATTCATCCAGAGAGAACAAGAAAAATCACACTTGCTCTTAACTGTATCAAACCGTAGTTATCCAAGGCAAATTTGCTTATCTCCAAATAATCAAGCCCACAACGGAGGGAAATAAATATAGAGGTGACAAATGACATTAGCAACTCTATAAATAAATCCACAGAAGTTATTAGTCATTTGTGGCCTAAAAGAAAGAAAGACACTTCAAGAAGAAGAAAAAAAAGCTGATTATGTAGAGTTGATACTTACTCACCACTGCTGGCTAGACAATTGCCTATTAAAAGCCCTTGCTTATTGGCATGATCGTTACACAACTAAATCATGCCATAAGTAGGTGTAACAGTTATTCCTTCTATTTGCATTCTTCTTATTATTTATTTATTTTAAACATTTCTATCCCGCCCTATATCACTAGGATCTCAGGGTGGCATACAGATAAAATCATGCAACAGTTATCATCCATAGTTAGTTTCTCTGCTTTTGTTGCTACTATTTTATGATGGTAAACCCAGACACTTTTAAAACATTGAGGGCGTCAGCAATTGTCTCTGTTGTGATCTTAAACACCATCCATTTCCTTCCTTACATCAACCCCCAACCCAAGAAGTCTATAATTCCTTTGCCATGTTCACCAAAACTTGCTAGAACTGATTTGGAGGTGGCCCTTCTCATACGGAGCAAAGAGGTCACATATTTCTGGTTTCAGCTTCACTCCAGGGGCTATGAAGATGGACTGTGCTATGAAAGAAAAAAACAACAAGAAAAAGTATCAGTAACAGCCTGGCCACAAGGTAAGGGAGTACTGGTCAAAGCTGTCTTTGATAGTGGCCAACATCTGTTGTTTTGAGGGAGGGTAAACCATTTATATGGGATCCCAACCCACTTGGGAGCAAACCACTAAGCTGGTGCCCTGCCCCAGATTGCTTGAAGTTCTTCCTCAATGCCTTGGAAGTGGGTTTTATTGGAAACCACCATTTCAGTAATATTTGTGTTATTATGGGCAGGGGGGTTGACACCAGAGGCTACCCTATATTCTTTTATGCCGAGTATAAAGCAGGGGTGGGCAACCTGTGGCCCTCCAGATGTTTTGGACTATAACTTCCAGCCAGCATAGGTGAGGGGAAGTGTAGGCCAAAATATCTGGTTGGCCACAAGTAGCCCACCCCTGGATATAGAGGAAGCTACCTTTTGGATAGGTACTGCTCTTGGATCTTCCCATAGTAATTTAAAACTGAACAATCACTAATCATAATAGGAACTGTTCAGCAAAAAAAAACATGTTCTAGTAGTAAACCAGCAGTAAATTGCTTTACTGGCAAAGTCCCTACGAACACGCATCTTTAGTTGTCACAAAATCCCATAATTTAACAAGAGGACAAAAGGTGGCGTTGCATGTTACAAGTGCCAGAAAGCAACTGTCTTGACTCACAAATTTGTTTTCTGTACCCACAAGGTAGAGTGTGAAGGGGGATTTGAACATCTTCCACTCAGTGAGATGTGCAAATTCTAATTGTGGGCACGGCTGACATGTGTTCGTAAGTCTGGCAGCATAAATGAAGTACAGGTCAGTCACTTGCTTTTGTCCCAGAGTAGGGAACAATTATTGAGTCATTATTCTTGGCTCCAGTAGGCAACTGCTGATCAGACTAAGCTGCCAGTTTTTTTGAGCAGAGATGGGCTGTGTTTCCTCTTACCAGTCTCCTGGTCACCTCTGTCCATGCCTTTCTTGATGGGACACTGGCGGCAGTCCTAAGGCCAGCCATAGACTTTTGTCAGAGCAACACTGTATCCTGGCTTGGCACACACACTCTCTTTCAGCCCATGCTTCCCAGCCTGGGATCCTATCCAACCATCTCTATCTTAGGCTATTTCCTGCTCCCCAGCCTTTCTTCCCTGGACTATTGATCCATCCACGTGCCTCACCTATGGTTTGTTTTTATGCTTGAAACTTTAAGGGCACACGTTTAGACAGAAAGAAGTCCTACAATTCGCAGCCCACCAGACTTGAGTTCCTGGCTGTTGACTGTACCCTTGGATGCTTCCAGACAAGACTTTTGTTGTGCCATCACCTTGCCTCATTCACAGAATTTGACAGGGGGGAGAGGGTCCAGACCTCATCGTCTTACACTTACAACGCTCCCATGCTTTCTCAGTACTTCTCCCATCTTTCTCCTCACCACACTGAAAATCTGTTAAGGAGAAAAAGACGGAATGGCAGCCCGATGCCCCTTACTCATGCATGGGTAGCGCTAGGAGCCCTCTGTCTGGAAGCCCCCCTGGTCTGCTCCCATTGGCTCAATGGCTCACTAGATCAGTGCTTGGAGATAAACGTTTTACCCCCTTGAGCTGTGACTGTGCAAGGCCCTTTGAGGGGCTCATGATCCTAGACCCTTACGCTTTGGTTTTTCAACACATCCAATAAATGCATGAAGCTGCCCAGTGAGAGGCCCTAGGTGGCCTCCTTTCTGCCTATGTTTCAGTCACGGTGATCCTCCAAGAAAAGTAATTCTCTTTTGGGTTACTTTATTTTTAAAAGTCATAATGTGGAGTAATCCTGCCTCCATATTTTTCCTAATCTCATGCTATAAAATAGTTCAGAAACTTCCATAAGTTTTCCTTTTCCGTTTGACTGTGTGTATGTGGAGGAGTAGAGGAGTAAAGTTGGGATTCCCTCACATGGGCTCCTATCCACATTGAATTCTTATCTGGAAATTCTTTTTAAAATGCCAGGAGCCCAGGAAAAAAAGAGTAATTTGGCATAACAGTAGTGGGAATGCAGCCTGCTAATCAAAAGGATTCAAATCTTTCTATGTGCTGCCAAGCTCTTTTCCTCCCACCCAGTGGAGGGGTGAGGGGGTGGAGAGAGAGAAAGAGAGGGAGAGAGAGAGAGAAAGAGACAAAAAGACAGAGGGAACTGAAGGCACTGAGCTTCTCCTCTTCGGCAATCTTCACAAATGCAAACGCTTCCACTCCACTGACTCCTCATTAACTTACCGAAGCTGACAGTCTAATTATCGCAGCTGCTTTGCGCTTAGAATAAATAAATATGAAAGTGGATGTTTAAAGAAAATGAGAAGGGAAATGCCGTCATCCAGACAGTCAATAGAGAGAGTTTGTTTTAAATTTTTATACCCGTACATATTTAGAGCATTTGGGGCGAAAGATAATGAGATAGTTGTCTTTCAGACTAATTGAGTTCCTCAGCTTGTGGACGCTGGCTTGTCACTGTCTTTAGTGTTAACTTTTAAACTTCTGTTCCCCATGAAACCTCTTCCCTGCATCTCTATTTTATTCCTCTCAGCTGATACACAGAGGGTGGCAGGAGGATTTACCTCTGCACAGCGATTGTCAACCACAGCAGGGCTTCCTATGTCCCAGCCTGCATCCCTGAGAGCAAACCAGCCAACCAGCCCTCTCCGGTGAAGGTGATGCACGGAGAGAGCACAAACATTCTTCTAAAGCTTTGAGGGATTCTCTTAGGGAGCATCGCATACGGCTGCAACACTGGTTTGTGAACCGTAAAGACGCCACTTGCAATCTTGCCTCTGCCAGTGTGGCCAGGGCCGGTGCCAGATTATTTTGCACCCTAGGCAAGGCGAGCTCCTTGCACACACACACAGACCCCCCTCCCCCAAAATGCCAACTTCGATTTTTAAGAACAGATTTTTGTAGAAAAATATAAAAAGCACAAAACTTAAAACTGCTAAATTTATTTTAAATTGCAAGAATAAGTAATAATCCCCTTTTGATTATCTTTCGCGAATACAAAAGAAAATATTTTGGCACACAAATCGTTTTGAACTAAAGGGCACTGGGTATAATGCATACCTCCGCCATTGGCAACACAACATTTAAACAGGCAATTTGTATAAAACTGTGACCCTTAAAGGTCAGTACTGTGCCCCTCTGAGGTCTGCACCCTAGGCGGCTGCCTAGTTGGCCTAATGGTAGCACCAGCCTTGAGTGTGGTGTAGCGGTTGGAGTGTTGGACCGGGACCAGGGAGACCCAGGTCCTACAGACAGTGTTCTAACCATGGAAAGGGGAGTTGGAGTCCTGGCCTTGACCCCTCGCAACCGGCACAGAGAGAACCATGCTGGCTGTTGCCACTCCAAGGTCGGAAAAGTGACATCAGAGGAGGAGAAGAAAAGGAGGCATTCTGATGGGTGGAAAGGCAAGACTAGAGAGACCGGGATACGAGATCTCCTGAGCTTCCTCTACTCTCCTTCCCTCCCTCTCTGAAACACCCTCGCTAGACGCACTGAAAGCTCATTTAGTGAAAATCACCAAACACAGAGGGTGGGGAGGCAAAACACACCTTTGGTGCTCCACTTGCCTGCTGGCTTCAGTCCAGCAGGGCCTAGGAATCTCATCAGCCTTTTAGGATTGCGCCCGTAGTGGTGTTAAACAATATATTTGGGACCCTCACCGCAGAAAACGCCATCTCTACTGTTTGCGCAAAATGTAGGTTGAGCCTCTCAGAACCAGGTAGAAGCTGCTGCTGTTTGATATTTAAGCAGAGCTCCAGAATCATGAAACTTGAATCAACAGGGTGGAAAGCGCAACAATCATGAATGATGTTTACAGCTTTTGCTGCAAATTAATGCTGCAAATCACCCAGTCAAGGAGTCCAGACAGCTTCTTCCAGAGGACTCTTAAGTAGGCGCTATCAACAGTTGTAGCTTACAGCCACAATTAACTGTACTTACTGTTTTACCGGGTCTTTATTTGAGGAAATCTCACATCAAAGTCAGCTTCTCTGGTGAACAGACCATTTGAGGTCAGCTTGAATTCTGTCAGGGTGAGGCATTAATTATAGTTTGAAAAACTAGCCAGAAAGGGATAAAAGGGATCCTTGTTACCTCAGAACTAGCATACACTGATGCCAGTGTGGTCTGGCAATCCAATACTGGAATTGGATCTGGGCTTACCAAATAGAAGTAACTTTATCTGGCCTTCAGCTCCTTCTCTCTCTACATGATGGGGAAAGATAGCAACCTGACTTATACAGTAGTGGTGGTAATACATGCCAGAAAGGCGGTTCCAATTTAGGATCATGGGAAGCTCACTTATCCTGAATCAGCTCATTGGTCCATCTAGCCTAGTGTTGCCATCACTGACTGGCAGCAGCACTCCAGGGTTTCAGGCAGGATTCCTTCCTAGCCTTACTTGGAGATGCTGGGGATTGAACCTGGGACCTTCTCCATGCCAAGCAGGTGCTCTGCCACTGAATCATAGAATAGCAGAGTTGGAAGGGACCTACAAGGCCATCAAGTCCAACCCCCTGCTCAATGCAGGAATCCACCCTAAAGCATCCCTTTGAGTGACGGCCCACTTATTCCGGTAAAACCCACAGTTAAAAACAGACACACAAGAGTACTACAGAATACCTAACCAATTCCAAGGTTTATTCTGAGAGTGTCAACAGCCAGTAATCACTGGCCGACGCTGAAAGAAGCTTAGAGAGCCATCCTATGGTCCCTGGGAAGATGCCCCCAGGAACACAGGATTGTTCGCAGGCCCTCTCCTGGGGTCACAGGCACTGCTAGGACCTCGGGAGGGGGGACTTTGTGATGCAAGGCCCCACTCCTTGCAGCTGCCATGGAAAGAACCACGCTAGCTGCTTCCCGAAATCGCAAAGGGGGCGTTGCGGTGGGCGGTTGGAGTGGAGAGAAGCAGGGATACGAGAAATCCTACAGCTCAGTCCCAGCCAGCATGACTCCTCCAGATGGGTGCCTGTCTAGAGGAAAAAAATGGATATAAAAAGGAGGACAGAGAAGCCAAACCATCTCTGCCCTTCTCCCACCTTGCTGGCTACAGCCCAGCAGGGCGTTGGATAGTCGGGAACCTCTGAGATTGGAGGCTTCCTTCTAGGAGGAGCGCAATTCACGGGCCTGTGCTGTTACAGCCTTTGGCATTTACTGAGTAGTTACCAACAGAAAACTATTATTGTTTTCAGTCAAGCTAATGGGGGAAGAGGCCATCTGGAAGGAACACCAACACCACTGTGCACACCCTCTTTGGCCAAGTGTAACCCAGAAACCCTTTAAGGCATCACTGGGTTGCACACGGTGTCCTGAACACAATGCCCGCATCCTCTGCATTTGTCACAGCACTAGATGAGAGGGAGGCGCCTGGAATCAGTCCTCCCAGACCCAAACACATGACCGGAACTTTTTATAGCTGACACCACCAATAATGGGCTGGATTTTAAGATCTGTGCATGGAGTTCCGCTTACAGACCTGTCCTCCTCCCTCTTCAGCCTCCTGTCCTCTCAAAAGCCATTCCCAAGGTCCGGGGGATCGTTGGGCATGGCGGGGGATGTGGCACAGTGGGCTGAAGCTGGAGGGGGAATCTTCTGGCCACTCAAGGATGCCTTTGGATTGAGCCCTAAGCGTTTAGCAAAGTACATGCCAGTGTACTGCATGTGTACCGCTGGGTATGCGCCTCTGGTCTTCGCACAGCAACCCCATCAGGATGTGCAGCCGTGAGTGATGGATCAATCTATATGTGGCAGTCTTTTTCCACATACAGATCCCCCTTGCTCGGTGTCATGCTCCCCATCAGGGGATGAATTGCTAACCTGCCCCCTTACAGAATTGAGCATTTATGCTCATTTGCGTGCTTACCCCTGGAATAATTAATTCATTGCTGTGCAAATGGAGGGAGCTGCTTGCGCAACGGAACTGTTGGGGCTGGCCGCACGTGGAATGGAAGGGGTGGTGGGCCCTGCGCACGGACGGGCAGGTCTGGATACTGTTCCATGTCTGTGTGCTTGTTCTCGGATGCTTTACTTTCTCGCGCGCTCTTGTTAACCTGCACTTGGTTCGGACCTCCCTGTGTTTGGACTTGGAACTGCCCACTGGTCTTGCCTTTGGACGTGACCTTGCCTTCGGAGAAAACTCTTGAGCTCTGCCCCGGCACAACTGTAAGCAGGGGGCAACATATTAAAATGATTTAAAAATGATCCTGTTTGAGAAATGT
This sequence comes from Elgaria multicarinata webbii, assembly GCF_023053635.1. Classification (NCBI taxonomy): domain Eukaryota; kingdom Metazoa; phylum Chordata; class Lepidosauria; order Squamata; family Anguidae; genus Elgaria; species Elgaria multicarinata. The sequence goes on from NC_086172.1 coordinate 25,800,140, forward strand.
AACCACATCAAGCCCCCACTGACCAGTGGTTCTCTGAACAAATGATATAAGTCAGACTCACAGACTCTGTTCAGATGACACGCTAAGCCATGGTGGTAAAGCACTTCGAACTAAACATTACGGCTCAGTGTGTCATGTGAACCATCACTTAGCGTGTTGTGTGAACCATTCCTAACCATGGCGGCTACACAACCACAGTTTAAACATGCTCACTAACCATCTGCTACAAAAGGGTTAGCGACCTAACCATGGCTCAGCATGTTGTCTGAACAGGCCCATAGTGTCTACTGAAATATAAGCCATGGATTAGAATAATAGCACTGCAACCAATAGCAGGATCTTGGCTGAATCCTATGATCATTGGTTATATGTTGAAGTCATTACAAGTTGGCATGTTTGCAAACAGTTTTTAATTTGTTGAAATTATTGATAGTTTTTTTTTTAACATTCTTGCCTGCCTCCTCTATAGCCTGACCACTTTTTTTATAGGAATACATGCATGACAATGTGTTGAGACCATAACTAATCACAATTCAATCCTTCCAAAAGTGGTTAGCCTCAACTAGAAAATGCAAAGATTGAAGTATTTACATTGTCTCCTTACCAAAAATTAGGGCTTGATTTCTGTAAGGCTAAGGAGGAAGGGATTTACACTCTACTCTTATTACACACCTCCTCATACCTTTTTGCAGAACCAAGGAGAAATAGCTGGCCCCAATTCAGCTGGATTCGCACATGATGCTAATCCATGGTATGAGTTATTGGATTCTGGGTTGTCACGTTGTGTGAACCTGGCTGCACTAAAAAAAAAACATGGTTTGTTAACCACGAACAATCCAGAAAGAGAACATAGTTTGTTGTTGGGTTGTGAGCTCTGGGTTGTTTAAACCATGGGTTGTCATTATGTGCAAACCCAAAACTATGGGTTGTTCATGGGCTTTTGTGTCAGGCTACAGAGGAGGTTGACAAGAATGGTCAACAAAATCCAGCTGTTCTACATGCTAGTACTACAGTGCACCAAAGACATTGCAAATACAGGGAGGGTGTTGGTAAAGAAGGAGGAAAAAACAACGACAGGGACTAAGAAAAACTGAGGTTTGTTCGATTGTCTGCCAGACAAATCCTGGGTAGGGCAACAAAACATGTGTTAAATAAATCATGAGTTAGTGTTATGTGCACACCAGGTCACAGTCTACTGTAGTTAATATCTGACCACTAGATTTTTTTCTAATACTCATTAAAATGTCATCATTTTAAAAAAAAAACTTTAGTTCTTTGAATTGTTCGTCCCCCACCCACCCCAAATATCTTTTTTTTTTTTAATGAGAAGCAACTTTTGGAGACTGTTCTGTGGCTATAAGCACACTGGCAATTTATGAGAATGAGGGGTCCAAGCTATAATGATTTCATAACAGCCAGAGGATAAAAAAGACCACCCAGTAGAAATGCTCTTTACACTTTCTCTCACATACTCTCCTTGCAGCCTAAGCTATTAGATTGAGATAACAAACTAATTCTTTTACCCTCTCCTGCTTCAAAATTGTTCCTGAGCATACAGAAGCTAATCACCCGCAGCAGCCTCCTTTAGTGTTCTCACTGCATCTAAACTGCATCTAGACTGATAGGATTACATTGGCTCCAGTAACATTGGAGCCAAAATGTGTTACGCGGCTGTGAAAATGGAGGTGAATAATATCATGGGAGTTATCCAGAAATTGCATCATCATCATCATCATCATCATCATCATCATCATCATCATCACTTCTTCTTGCAACCCCAGTGAATCCCTCATGAATATGAGCTTGCTGAATCAGAAATTGTAACTATTTCTGTCGGAAGGGCTTTGATTTGCGTCCCAACACTTTGGTTGCCATGATAACATCATGCAGTTTCCTGTCCACGAGGCCCCGATACTCCCTGCCAGAAAAAGGGCTGGAATATCACCCACCGTAAAAACACACTTACATGCCAACCCAGGGGGACTGGAAATACATTCCTCATACGGAAATGATCAGTCTTGTCTCGGAGAGTGACACGTTGTGTGCCAATCTGTTGCCTGCCTGCCTGCCTTCCCCACCTTTCTCCTTCTGCCTTTCTGTCTCTGTACCTATTTTCCCCCCTCTCCCTCTCTCACTCCTTCTTTTCCTGTCTTTTGGCTTGGGCCCTTTCATCTCCTCCCTCGGGGATTTGAGATGTCACTGCAGGAAGTGCTTGTCTGCCTCTCAGGCAGCAGCAGAGCCCTGTGGCTTTGACAAACCTCATTTAATTGGGAGGAAGCCAGGAGGGTTTGAAAGAACTGAAACAGCCACGAAACTCCTTTTATCAGGCATAATTTAAACTCTGCATGGAAAAAAACCTATATGTATAAAGAAAAGTCAACTTCCCCCCTGCTGAGAGTCCTCCCTTCCTCCTCCTCCGTCTCTCCATCCCCCGGCAAAGGCAGCCTCCTGCGAGATTCCATCTTTTCAGTTTTCTAAAAGTGTCAAAGTAGATTTGTGCTCTGTGGCTGGTCGGACAGAAAAGGAATGCAGATCTTTCTCTCTCCTGCTCTGCCCACCCACCCCCCGGGCCCCTGCCTCCCCCCCCCCCCATGCGCACACACTGAGGGTCAAACCCGATAGTGGCAGCAGCAAATCCATCTGCTTAAATACCCAGATCTGCGCCAGTCCTGGAGGAAGTAAGGGCTGAGCGGCCAAGTAATGAGCAAAAGGGGACCATGGGTGAATAAGGCGGAATATACTATATTAAGTTTTAAAGAGGACAGTCCTCTTTCTGAAGGGCTACCACAGGAATGTCCACTATTTTCAAAGCATCCTCTATTTGAAGAGCTGACAAGTCCAAGGTCGGTATAAAGAATCCTTAAAAGGGAGAGCTGGGATTTGATATTGCCCATCAATAGTGCCTGGACAGCAGGCTGAACAAGGCACACCCAGGTCACCTCGTCATAAAGCTCCATCCAACGAGCGTTTTATTGCACGCTCGTTACTGGGCACTCACGGAGTTTGCTCGGGTCCCTCACATAACGTCGTCTGTCTCCCACCCCTTCTGGCCTTCCTTGCGCCACAAAAAAAATCCTCGCTAAGTCTGATGTATTTTTAAACTCGGAATGGCTGCTCTCTCCTGCTGTGTGCAGGAGAAGCAGCGCCATTAGAACAGCGGACTCAATGGGCCTCGTGCTCCTTGTGTACTTCCTCTTTTGAAACTGTGGAACGAAAACACGGGCGGAGAAGCGACGGTAGGGAGAGTGTTAACCCCCGATTTGATGGAGCTCATAGTCATTTCTATTCCAATCATCGTAATAATTTCTAAATTTGCATCTATACATATACATCCACTTATGTAAATTTTATGCAAATGTCCTCTTTTGTCCTTTTTTTATTTTTGGCAGTGGCTGCTTTAAGAGTGTGGGAGAATCCTCCTCCGCTGTCCACTTATGTCTCTGCCGCCCCCTTCCCCAGTAAGCACTTTTCTCTCCAGGAAGCTCACTTCCCTTTGCAGAGCTGACAAGAGGAGAAAAGCCCCTGGAGGGACAGACTGTGGGGAAGGCTAAGGGCAGGTGGAGGTATGGGTTCTCACACCTTTCCTACTTGCCCTTTTGGTCTGAAAATTGGACCCTCACGCCTCTCATTCTACGTAAGAGGCCCAAGTCTGGATTTCAACCCAGGGATCTGCTGCCATCACATCTAGTTTAGTGGGGATTGCCACTTTGGCAAAGATAGTCTGCTGTGTTTGGGATATGTCTCAAAATCAAAAGTGAATTTTTCATTTAAGAAGGGTTCTCATTTATGGCCCCCACCCAAGGTCTGGTAAGAAGGAAGGATGAAAATCTGTAAGAATCTGGCTTCTCAAGCAAACAATATTATATCCCTGTTCACAAAGTGCAGCTGTGGTTTGTTTTGAAATGTTTCTGATTCCCATCCGCTTTTCTGTTGACATTATAGCTTTCTGCATGCAGGGAAATGGGTATGTCTGGATACATTCTAAGATAGTTGTGTGGAGGATCGTACTATGTGCAATGTACATGCCTAGCTTGTGCAGTGTGTTTACAAAGTCCCAACCATGAAAAACTTTTTAAAAAAATCACGTGTAGTGGAAAATGGAAGAGGGAATAACATACCATCAGAAAGCTGGTACAATTGAGAGGGCAAAGGACTGAAGAAATGATGAACAAGTCCCTCCTGTGCGGAGATCCTATCTTGTGGACAAACTTTTAACATTCTTGCTGCCAAGTCTTCAGCCTCAGTCTCCCTGCCCAGTCTAGAAAATGAGAAATAACCAACATCGCAGCAAGAGCTTGAACGATAAAGTTAAGCCATAGATAAGACAGATCTGAAAACTTCCGTGCTAACTTTTGGGCCCCAGAGTTAAAGCCAATTACAGACACACAAATGAGTCAAGAAGTTTTACATCTTCTCTGTCCAAAATGTTCTCAAGTTAGGAGGTGGTAGTACTTAAGTGCTGGAGACTGCTTCGGACTCATTTCCAAAGAAAGATTTTTTTCAAAAACATCTATTCTGAAAACAAGTCACTACTTTGCAAACAAAGGGCTTAAATGTGGGGAAAATACCAATAGCAAGCAAATGCAATGCATAGTTCTCTTGTTACAAGCAAACTTTGGCTTGAGATTGCTATGGTCATACTTGGGGCCACTTCCAACATAACTTGATCTGCGTCCTCCTCCTCCTCCTCCTCCTCCAAACATACAAATAAATGTATACATTGGATGGAACAGGCAGAATACTCTCCACCTCCACACATATTGTATTTCTACTAAATTTCTGGACGTGAACCAGGGTTTTCGTCATCACTAGGGAAGAAGCATGCCATTTTGGTACCTGAGAAAGTGTCGTGCATAATTAGGAATATACTATATTAAGTTGTCTGAAGGTGAAGATAGTCTAGTGAAAGGTGACCTTCACCTGCTCACCCACCCCCAGCTTGATTTAGAATAGGCTTTGGCTAATATATCCTTTTTCCAGGCAATATTTTGTTTTTCTTTGAGTCAATTTCTGAAATTAGGAAACTGACTATATTATTAGGAACATGACAGGAAATCAATGATATAATAATGTTAGAAGGGGGGAAGGAATTGAGAGTTAGGCTGTGAAAGCTGGGAGACTTCAAAAACAGTGTCCCAGGAAAATCTTTACACTGACGTAACTTGATAGTAAGAGCTTGTGTTGCTCACTCAATAGATAGTGTCAACTACTTACAGTAATTGACAATTTGATGCAGCCAAAATCCACCGCCTAAAAGCGCTGCTTCACTCTGAGTAATGGTAGGATCAGCCCTGGACAGTACAGGGATGTTTGTACCTCTAAATATTACTACAAGAGAATGGAGACACCTATTTACTAGAGCTGGTGCCAAATCCTGTCTATAGCACAATGGGAGGACTGAAATGAAAACTGTCAAATTAGGAGAAGTCACCATGGCTTGATGTTGTGGGGAGAGTGAGTCCAGCCTGTGAAAGCGCTGGCTTGTTCCACTAACTTTGCCAGAAAAGTGAGCTCCTGCCAGCTTTACTGCATTAAAAAAGATTGGTGTGTGTGTGTGTGTGTGTGTGTGTGTCTGTTTTACCATCCCATTAATCTCGTCATCAAACATGAAGTTTTCCAGAAGGTCCATGGTCTTGGAATCACAGCATTTTATTCTGTAAGCATCCCTTAAACATAAATGGGCAGAATATATTGTCCCCTTAGTAGCTCATAAGGGAAGTTGTTTATTTTTTTAAAAAAACCATCACTTTCACATGACAAAAAACTGTGCTTTCCTCTCCTTCGACTGTGTCTGGCCAAACCCAGTGCCAAGTGGCTGACTTCTGGGGGACATGGCAGCTTGGAGACTAAGAAGTGAAACAGAAGAAGAAAAGCAAGCAAGCAAACAAAAACAGTGCTTCAGCTTTATGGCTTTTAATGTGCTTGTTCCTTCAAAGTGTCAGGTGGCCCATTAGAGCCAAGCCTGCTGTGCTTCTCCTCACACCCATCCCAGCTGGCATTTCCCTACCAAATGACATCACCCAGCCTGGATCTGCTCACTTTCATTCTCCAGCTCCCGTCCCAACAAAAACAGACGTGGAAAACTAACTGGGCCTGGAGTTTGGAGTAGATGCCATCAGCTGCCAATGCCTTTTTTCTTGGGAGGGGTGGGAAGGGCAGAGGGAGGAGAGAGGAAGGGAAGCCAGAATTCTAAGGCAAAACAACGAAGTGGTGCAGATGAGTTAGAAGCATGCACCCCCGGGGTCAGATCATTGTCAACAGTGACGGCAATGGCTCTCCAGGTTCCATAGACAGCCCCATCCCCCACCCCACCCTGGCTAGAAATGCCAGGGTTTGAGCCTGAAATCCGCCTGCATACAGAGGAGGTGCTCCACCACTCAGCTATGACGATTTCAGAGGCGTTTCCCAGAATTTGTAAAGCTGCACATGCCAGCACAATATCAGGGCGCTTTCAGAGCAGGCTTTTATGGCACCATTGCCCTGTCTCACTCATAGAATTGTACGGGGGTCCAAATGCCGTCGCCTTCCACTCATAACCCCCCTGTTTTCCCACTGCTTCTTCTGTCTTTTCTCTTCCCGCAGATAATCCACCGAAAAAGAAAAGACGGAATAGCTGTACAACGTCTTCTCATTGGTCTGGAAACAGACTAAGACAGGGAAAGTTAGGAAGACGAACTGCCTGCCTTGTTTAGAAACAGCGTTTTCCGTGGGATGTAAAGCCATTTATTTGCCTAGTTAGGCGAACCGGCCTAACAATGTCAGGTTTTAGTTCAGCATGGTAATGTGCTTTTTCCAGCCCAGAAGGCAGCGCCAAAGCCTGGGTATTCATGTGTTTGTGCAAGTGTCATCCTCCCATTCTTGCACAACACCCCACACGTGGCTGAAAGCATATGGGTGGACATGCAAAAAGGGGCCTGGACTTCAGCATAGCGGAGGGAGTTTCCATATCCAAGTACAGGAGCAACAAGGCCTGAGAATGTCGGGTGATGCTTTGAGGGGCAGGAGGCAGTTCCAATCCCTGCCTTAGCTAGTTCTACTGCCTTATTTCTGTTTTCTCACCCGGTGCCAAAGGAACAGCCATTGCCAAAGGCTTGCAACAAAATGTGGAATCTGTACTAAAGGTCTCAGGAACTCCTGGCATCCTTAAAACTGATTACAACCTTCGTAATGCAAACAAGGTATTATGCCATCTCTAGTAGTGGGGCTGCCCAGGACGGATCCTACGAAGGGTATATTCAGTAAATATTGGGCAAGCCAGCAATTGTGCCACTGATCTCTAGCTCAGTCTGGATTTTCGCAGACTGAACACCACAAGCTCAGGGACATTTTGCTTCACATGGATTACTTGTGAAATGGTTGGTCTGCAGCTGCTTAGGTGGCTCAAATAGCCCTGATGATAATCCTGAATCCATGAAGCTGAGATGGTTTTTGGAGAATCTGCCGCTTATTTTGTTGTTATGGTTGTTGTTAGCTTTAAATACTATTGTAATTTTGGCATTGTTTTATTGAGACTCAGCTCAAAGGAACAAAGCATGCATAGAAAAACAAACGGATCCTAAGGGAGAGCTTGACAATCCTGTGTCATACCACGCTTACCTGTCACAGATCATTTGGAGTCTCCCAGGCCTACCGGTGAAGAAGCTCTCTGGAAAGTTAAGATGCAATCACCAGATTAAACAAAAGGAAACCAAGGAACCCGCCCAAACCATGTATCTGGGATTTCCAATCCTCCTACAAAACCTGATGTTGCTGTTTTTATAAATAGACATTACTTCTATAAAGCGTGAATGCTGGCACTGATGCTAATATGATTCTGAAGTGCTGTTTAGCAACTTGCTAGGGAATGTGGGCACACAGTCTTGAATTCGACTTTAAGAAAAATAATCAAAATTCTGAAACCAGGACTCCCAAATCCCGCAACTGAACTAGATCATGTGAACAGTGTGTGTGTGAGAGAGCTTCTCCACACTAGCAATTTATTGCGCACTCGTGACTGGTCACTCACGGAAGTTTACGGGTCTTTTTCATGACGTTGTCAACCTCCAATGCCTCTCCTGCTGTTTTCAAGCTGAAATCCATCGTTTTATAAAACCCTGAAAACGCTGTAATTAATGAAAAACACGCTATAAAACAGCGCCAACTGGGAAGACACTGGCAAAAACAGGTGTGTGTGTTTTGCTGATTGTTAAACCTGCAAAGACTCCAGAACACAAAGCCCCGGTAAGGTTGTGGGATTTTTGCTGAATGTGTGTGTGTATAAGAGACTAGGAAAAGAGGAGTTGGGACTGATAAAGTAATGCAAAGTAGACTGGAAGATGTAGTGGGAGCCATGAGGCCTAGCTGATCTCTATACCATGGGTGCAGCCATCTGTTTTCTGCATGACCTGTCAGAATTGTGCAAGGACTTGATGCATCCTACATCTCCTTCTGCAATCTGTCACTTCCTTGTTATCTTTCAGTACCTGATACTCCTGAATAATTGGAGCCTCTTTGTCTCTCTCTTGTTGTTTTAACACTCTATCTATGATATCAGGGCTAGATATCATATTAGCCTCGCTTAGCCAATATCCTTGCCATGGTGAGTTTCTCTCCTTCTTTCCCTCCCTCCCTCCACTCCCCTGGCTGGCTGGCCTCCCTCTCTCTCTCTCTCTTTCTCTCAGTACACACAGAGAATTTAGAACAACGCACTGCGTGAATGAAGGGCATCATGGTGAGTTTCCCTGCCAGCAACCCATGTCAATGGCAATTGCCAAGCTGGTCAGGCAAATTTGCAACATGTAACATCAGATAGATGGATGTTACACACGGGGAGTCTTGCTGCAGCGGTTAATCTTACTGCTACTTGTGCTCGCCGCTCGTTTTAATCCGGGGAGTCTTTAGCACTGGAGAGGACTGTGGGCAGCCATTCCAAGAAATATTTGAAAAGGCCCACGAAACCGTCTCCTTGTCTTTGCTATGGGTTGCTTTTGTGTGTTTTTAAAAGGCTATCTGAGTACTCCTGCACCCTGCCTAGAAGAATTAAAAATAAAATAATGTAAAAACATTTCAAGAGAGAATGATCTTGCATGGTTTCGCAAATACTGTCCAGTAGGACAGGAGTGGGCAACCTCTTTACTGCTAAGGGCTGGAGTGGACAAGCCCAGAAACAGACACACACCCCTCTATCTCATACAAAGGATGCCTCCTATGGAATATTATGGTATTGGTATGCGGGGCCCCAAGCATCATTTTTGCGCTCCAGTATACGCTTGTATCCTTCCACACACATACCATGACCCATCCATATAATCTCATGTGTGATGGAAAGAAAAGCCTTCTGCATTTCTGAAATTACCCCCATAGTCCTTACTGAGGCTCTTCTACCATGCCCCAAACATGGCAACATTGTGTGTATGTGTCTGCATATATTTTCATGTGTGAACTAGACATTTACTCACATATGTTTGGGGTTTGTAAATCCTATCAGCAGCAGAGATGGCTCCTACTGTCTCTGGGTGTCATACCATTCCTAGCCGGATGTCCCTGGACAGCAGGCTGCTAAGCAAGGAGGATCTTGGCCTTTGAAGGAGACAGCATTGGGTCTGAGAGAGAGGGAGGGTTCTGACTCAGAGGTGGACATCAAGCTACTGACAGGCTCCAAGAATGTAGTCGTTTAATGATACAGACCAGGTGAAAAAGTGCCTGTTCACAAGAGAGTGCTCCACGCAAGCAAAGTGCAACTCATAAGCAAGGCTCTCCTCACAAGTAAGAGCTCTGATGATCTGCAACTGAGCACTAGGTAGGGCTCAGGAAGTTCAGGCTTAAAAGCCTCAGTCCTAGGCAGAGAAACAATGTAACAATGTCTGTGCCTTAGTCCACTGCTTGGGTATCTCTAGCTACTTGGCTCTCTTCACTGGACATCCCTCACAACTCTTTATTGCATTTAAAATAATATTTTTTGATGTGGTTTTATCATTGGTTATATTATATATATATATATATATATATATATATATATATATATATATATTATTTCTTGCTTGTATTATGTATGTCATCCTGAGAGCTTTGGCTATAGGGTCACCCATAAATTGGATGACAATGACGATAATAATAAACACTCCGACCTGGACTGCCTTCTGACCTTGCCTTGGAACATAACTTTTGCTGGACAGTTGCTCCTCTGCCATGACCCCACTTGAAACTGGACACTGGGAACTAATATGGTTACCCCTACAGAAACGGTTATTATGAATGGCACCAGATTTAGCTAAAAGGAGTGGAAATCCATCAATCTCATGGTATACCTGACAACTGAGGATTAGAATTCATGTTTCTGCTGAAGTGGATCCTAGTCCATGAAAGCATGTGGACTTAATGTGTTAGTCTTTAAGGTGCCACAACATTCTTTGTTATGTTTTGCTGCTACAGACTAACACGGCTACCCCTTTGGAACAGGATTACTATGTGCTTTTTCCTCCCACCAGCTGTTCCTCCCTCCTACCTATGCACAAGGAACTCTGGGGCTGGGACTTCTTGAGGGGAAAAAAGTGTTGAATAGGGATACAGACATCTCTCCATAAGTCCTTATTTAACGGCACAGGAATTTAATTCATTAATTAATTTCATTTCTCTACTGCCTAATAGCCAAAGCTCTCTGGGCAGTTCAAGTAAATTAAAAACATAAGCACAGCATAGAATATAATATGAAAGCTTAAAACCACAATATAAAACAGTACAAAAGTACAACCAGAATAAAACCCAGCGGCAATGCAGAGATTTAAAATACAGAAGTAAAAAAGCATAATTAAAAGCTAGGGCAGTAATTTGCTAAAATACTGGGGAAATAAAAAGTTCTTCACTTGGGGCCAGAAAGTGTATAATGTAGATGCCAGGTGAACCTCTCTAGGGAACTCATTCCACAGCCGTGGTGCCACAGCAGAAAAGGCCCACCTCCTGGTAGCCACCTGCCTTACTTCCTTTGGCAGGGGCTCACGGAGAAGGATCCCTGAGGATTATCTTAATGTCCGGGCAGGTACATATAGGAGGAGGCAATCCTTCAGATAACCTGGCCCCAAGCCATTTAGGGATTTGAATGTTAATACCAGCACTTTTGGGATTGGACAGGGACTGGCAGCCAACATAGCTGGAAAAATACTGGCGTAATGAGGACTCGTTGGCCAGTCCCCGTTAACAATCCTGCTGCCCGGTTTTGGACCAGTTGACCAGGAGTATCAGGTGACCATTCGCCAGTCACCTTCCACCAGGGACCACCCCTGGAGCGACAGAAGAGCCGGAATGACATCGCTCCCATTGAAAAGGTCCGGGTAAGTCCCTGACTTTTTCAATGCGCAGCTTCGCGGCAAAGCCCTGCGGTGGCTCGAATCTGCTGCTGCATCATATAACTGATGAAGTTCAGATCCACAGCCAGTGTGGGGATTTCCCTGCATATAGACAGCCCCAAGAAAAATCCTTCGCACTTACTCCCAGAAGTGCATATGTATGGGGGGAAATACAAACACTGGTACTGGGACAAAACTAAAATTAATTACAACAAAGGCATTAGCCTGAAAATGCCAGGGACCCCTCCATCTGGAGTTGCTGGCATGGCTTGCCTGATGAAACTAATATTGCCCCTGAGGATGGTGATTGGCTCCTGTTGACCCTTGACCTGATTCCAGGTCATCTCTGGGAACTTGTCTAAACAAGTATCATTGCTGTACTTCAGCGTTCCTAGTCTTCTGTTCCTGGTTATTCCTCTTGCTTGTTAAGCGTTCCCCCTAGTTGCATTCTATGTTCCCAGTTCTCTTTTCTTGAGGCCCAGTTTAAAATCTGCTTTCCGGAGCACTGCCAGGTTGTTTAAAAAGAGAAGGAGTGCTTAAATAAACACTTGGGTTGTAAGCCTAGGTTTAATCTGTACTGAATCTGTCTGCCTGTCTAATGCAAAGAGTTGTTAGGAAACTCTTCAGAGATGGTTGCTCCAGGACTCGCAACTATCTTTAATTGGCTTTAATGTACCACAAAGAGGATCCGGTAATTCTCAAAGAATATATGATCGGGGCTGCAAGGAGACAAAAAAGAGATCCATAACAAACAAAAAAATGGGATTTTTTTGTGGGATAACTTAATGTTTCTGAACACATGTGCTCCATTACATTTAAGCCAGGGCAAACCCAAGATATTTTGCTGCCTGAGGTGGACAAGATGGCACTCTCCCCATTCCACACACAGATGCCAACTAGATCAATCTTACTTCAACATTGGTGACAGGACAGCCAGCATCCTCTAGGACAGGTTGAGTGGCACACACAGCTTTGTCCTGCAATGCCTCAACACTATTTCCCGCCCCACCACCCCACATATACCACCTTAGGCAGCTGCCAATCCAAAGTTATGGCTACCCCTCTCCAGTTTCTCACTGAAATCAGATATTGATTGTACCTAAATTATACAAAGGTTAACAATGATTGTCACCATCACAATATATTTCACTGTAATTTCAGTGCCAATAAGCATACTGACTTACAGTGTATAGGTGTGTGTGTGTGTGTGTGTGTGTGTGTGTGTGTGAGAGAGAGAGAGAGAGAGAGAGAGAGAGAGAGAGAGAGAGAGAGCTGCTGCTTTGATTACAGTGACTATAAGACTCCCTTGGAGCTCTCTAATGTAATTGAAGTAGCTCTTTCATAACTGCCAGAATGCAAGACACTGTGACGACAGATTAGAGATAAGTGATTAAAAAAAAGTTCCCAGACTGGATAGATAAGATGAATTAAACCTGTATATGTAAAATCCCTTGTATGAAAAGCACATCACACCTCTGGCATTTGTAAATAATCACTAGCACAAGATGGAGTTGTGCATATTGCTCTGTTGTGGGGAAGGGAGAGAATGGCATGGATCTTCAATGGACCACATTCATTACCTTCAACTCCTGGCCTAGGACTGGAAGGAAAGTAATATATGGGATCTAATAATCCAAGCTTCACAGAGTTCATACAGATGACCAAAGTGTTCTGGATAGTTTAGTCCTCTGTATACTTCTGCCAAGTGCGAAGGAGAATAGTATCACACATCAGAAGCCGAACTGTGCTGCTAGGATGTTTGACAGAATGAACGTTTGTATGGGCTCGTATCCTCTTCATATTTAGAAATCTTGGGAGGGGTTTCAGTGTCTTCCATCTCTTTGCACACTACTTGTCCTTCTTCGTTGGGGAGCAGGGGCTATGTTGGCCTCCCAGGGCAGATCTACTGACAGAAGGGTATAGGCTCGAGAGTCATTGCCACCTATGCGTGTGGCTCAAGTTTTGTCTCTTTTAAGCAGGACTTTGTAATAAGTATATGCAAGACAACAGAAGCAGATGTAATTCAATGCATTTCAGAAGTTTGAACTGTTTTATCATGCATTAAAATTCTTGTTTTGACCAGGAGGGAATCTACATGTCATTGTGAGGGCGCTTGCATGCGCCCCCAGTGTGCCCCCACAACGACTGTTTAGACCGAGAAAGAAGAGACGGAGGAAGAGGCGGAGGAGGAGGAGGCTGGGGAACCGGCCGCGTCCTTGCTGCCGCCGCCCTGCCGCCGCCTCCCCGCCAGCCTCCTGCTGCCTGGGTAAGAGCCACCCAGGTCGGAGAGCTCGGCGGAAGTGGAAGCCGAGCTCTCCGACCTGGGTGGCTCTTACCCTGGCAGCAGGAGGCCAGCTGCGGGGCGGCGGCAGGGATGCGGCCGGTTCCCCAGCCGCTGCCTCCTCCGCCTCTTCTTTCTCGGTCTACACAGTTGTTGTGGGGGCGCACTGGGGGCGCATGCAAGCGCCCTCACAACGACGTGTAAATTCCCTCAACATGGTGTTGTCAGACCCCCAGATTTCAGACCCATAAAGCAGCTGCGTTATTACTTTGGTGTTAAAGATTTTTAGGGCAGGTTCGATCAACTGTCCCCCTTTATTATAATAAAACTTCATTAGAGCCCCTATAGTTTTTTGTGCTTTCAATTTCGCTGCCTCCCTGTGCCCTTTCCACGAGAGGGACTCACTAAAGAGAATGCCCAGATATCTAAATGAGCGAACCTGGTCAATGACCTGTTGGTCCAAAGTCCATCTGTGTGTAGGTCTGCGGCTGCCGAAGACCATTATCTTTGTCTTAGTATAGTTTATTGCCAGGCTTTCAGATTTGCAATAAGAGCTGAGAGTACCTAAAAGCTTTTTCAGGCCCAAACGCGCGAGAGAGATAAGTGCTACGTTGGTTGCATATATTAAAGATCTTTCTGTTCATGATTACTGGGGAAGGGGAGTTTACTTGGGCTAACTGTGACACTAGGTCATTAACATAGATGTTGAAGAGGGAGGGGGCCAGGAGACATCCTTGTTTAACTCCCCGGGTTGTTTTAAAGGGTTCTGTTAGAAAGCCATTTAGGCCAACTCTAACCCTCATTTCAGTGTTATTATATAGCGGAACTGCAGTCTATCAACATCTGGAAGGTCACAAGTTACCCACTGCTGCACTAAGGTAACATCTGTTGTGTGAACTGCCCTAGGGCGGATCCGCACGTCGGCCCCAGAGCGCATTTATGCGACCCCAGGGCACCCCAAAAACGATAGTCTGTACTTGCCTGTAATAAGAAACGAGGAAGAGACGCCGACGATGACGCCGACGACGCCACCCAGCTTGCTGCTCCCCGGCGGCTCGGAGAGTTCTTTTTGAAGAAGGCGGGGTAGAGAGCTTTTTCCGCTCACCACCCAGCTCTCTGTCCCGGCCGGGGAGCAGGGACGGAGAGCTGGGTGGAGAGCGGAAAAAGCTCTCTATCCCGCCTTCTTCAAAAAGAGCTCTCTGCACCGCCGGGGAGCAGGAAGCTGGGTGGCGTCGTCGGCGTCATCGTCGGCGTCTCTTCCTCGTTTCTTTTTACAGGCAAGTACAGACTATCGTTTTCGGGGTGCTCTGGGGTCGCATAAATGCGCTCTGGGGCCGACGTGCGGATCCGCCCAACGACAGATCTTGTTTAAAGGCAAAAGGGAAAGGAATCCAACGTTGTCTGGACAGCATTCAAGAAAATTGATTTCTATCCTTCTTCCACAGTGTTTGTTGCAGCAAACACAACCAAGAGTCTTGTGACTAACACATTTACTATGGCATAAGCTTTTGTGGGCCAGTCAACTTTATCAATGGGCTGCAATAAACAAAAGCTTAAGCCATAATAAATGTGTTAGTCTTTAAGATGCCACAAGAACTCTGCTGCATTTGTCTTTCCCCAAGGATCTTAGAGTGGCATATACTGGGTTGATTTTTGCCCTAAGAACAACCATGTGAGGAAGTTAGGCTGGATTGTAGAGATTAGCTTGAGGGGTTCCCACAATGGGCTTCATGGCTGAGTGGGGAGGGAATGGACCCTGGCAGTGCAAACCTATGTACACCTATTCAGAAGTATGCGCCGTTAAAAATTAATGGTTCTTACCCTCCAGTTCAGTGTGGAAGGATTGCAGCCTGAATTTCTCACATGCAAACTATTCCAAAAGAAAAGCTCCAAAATCCACATTACCTGAATACTTTTATTAGGTCAACTCAAAGGCCAGAAAATATTTACGGTTGATTATCTTAAATTACAGGGTTTGAAGGCACAGTGTTTTTCAGTGCACAATATGACTCTGTCAATAAGACTTCCTTGAGGCCATGGTAGATAGCAAACTCCCGTGTTGATGCACACACACTATATTGGTTGCTTTTAGATCTAAACACTTCACTGGCAAGAAAGGTTTCCTTTCTTTTAGAATTCTGTTTCCTTCTGCCCTATAGAGATTCTTTTTTAAATGAAACATAAAAATTGGGAGAAAAACTGTAAAAAGAAAGAATCCAAATCCAAGATCTTTGACATCGTTTATATTAAAATGTATTGTGCTGCTAGCAAGACTGTGCTTGTTATTTCTGGCTTCCATCTGCTGGCAGAAAGTGAAAAATCAAGGGACACTTTAAAAAGAAGTTCAGTTCAGGGGAAGTTGTTGGGAGCCTCTTCAAAATCTCTTTCTAAAAGGTATTTAAGGCTAAGCTGGAAGTTGTCAGGGGAGAACCTGTGGCTTGATGGTTTTGCGGGGTTGGGAGATGAGACCAGCTTGCCTGTTTGGTTGGCGTCTTCCACCGCCACCAATTTTGTTGCAGTGCTGCCATCTGGCGGCCACCATTTCCCATCCTCAGAATGTTTCTGTGAAAGATGTTATACAATATTATGTGGTGCTATTCCCAGGAGGCATTTGGGAAAGAAAGGTGCTCCCTCACACCCACCCACACCCGGAATGCACTGTAGTAATGATGCCATGTGATGATGTAGCACAAGGAACCCCAACCTTTTTCAGCTGGTGGGCCAATTTTGGATTTTGAGAGTTCCCGGGCGGAAGGCAACCTCCTATTGGTCACCAGAAGTCGATGGAGGGGAAGGGGCAGCAAGCTGAATGGCCACTGGAATCCCCCCCCCGTGCCTCCTCCAGCGTGGGGGGAAAGGTTTCCTCTTTGAAGAGAAGCCTTTTCCATTTTACAGGGGTAAGGGGGAAAGCCAGGGAAGGATGGGGAGGCGGCCGTCAACCCCACACTTGCTCCTTGGCGTGTGGATTACCCAGCACAACCCTGGAGGAGCAAAAGCGCAGGGTTTTCAGGGGATGGGACGCCAGTGAGAGCCAGTGTGGTGTGTGAGAGTCAGTGTAGCGCAGTGGCTAAAGTGTTGGACTAGGAGTCAGGAGATCCGGGTTCTAGTCCCCACTCAGCCATGTAAACCCACTGGGTGACTTTGGGCCAGTCACAGACTGTCAGCCCAACCCACCTCATGGGGTTGTTGCTGTGAGGATAAAATGGAGAGGAGGAGGATTATGTACGCCGCCTTGGGTTCCTTGAAGGAAAAAAGGTGGGATACAAATGCAATAAACAAACAAATAAATAAATAAATGTGGCATCGTCAAGTCAGCCCCCCAAACCATCACTACCACCCAAACAAAGGCAGAACATACACTACACCAAAACCAAGCGAGCAAGCTAACACGCACCACCCACATTTCAAAAAGGCAAAACATACATACACACAGCACAGGCAAAACACCTCCCATTACTCTCCACTAACCCACCTACTTCTTCCCCCCAGAATGCCCCCTACCATCGCCCCCCCCCCCCAGGTTAGCTTTTTCGTTTTTTTTTCCTGGCCCGCTAGGCACACTCCAAAATTCAGCCACCCACTGTTTTTATTTTCTAAGAATGCTTCTGGTGTCCATGTGGGATCCCAGAAACATTCGGGAAATAATGATGGCCCATGGAAGGCAGTGCTTTGTTTTGCATCCTATCCACTTCCCAGTTAAACATTTTTTATTTCATTAAAAGCAATCTTAAGAACAGCAACAGAAGAGGCAGGGAACCTGGCGGGTGCCAAGGGAGGTTTCTACGCGCACATTGGTGCCATGCCACGGATCCCAGGTGTAGCATCATTCACAGCGGCCTTCTGAGAGGGGAAAACTGACTGCTGCGGCCATCAATAAACCCCAGCTTTTGCTCCCCTGAAAACTGACGCTCCTCTCCCCCATTTTTGCCACTTGTGAACCCACTGACAACTGTTCTATGGCTACACATTGCAGGGGATGATTGGCAATGGAAGCGTCTCTGCCTCAACTCAGTTCCTCATTTCGCAATTCCCAAACACCAAATTCTGAAAACCACTTTTATAGACTAGAAGCCATCTTGGTATTGTACTCAGCTTTCATGTCATCTTGGTATTGTACTCGAACAAGGCTCATCCAAATGTTCTCCTATTTCCGTTTCACTTCTAAACCACCAGGGTGGAGGGAGGGAATCTTTTGATTTAATTTTGGTGGGTATAGGGGGCTCTTTACAACAGTTTGCAGTCATTTCCCTCCTCCCCATTTCTGCTTCAGTGCCATTTTCTCTCTTTCGTGAGTGAGCCCAGCCAATCAAGGATCACATATTAACATCATAGTAACTACCAGAGTTGGCTACGGACTGATGATACTAAGAGCAAATGACGCTCATTTAGAATGAAGGCAATGCTTTTTATACTTCTAACATGGGCAAGCCTAACCAATCAGGGATCCCTTTAACAAGTGAACAGAAACGCCTGAAACATTGGGCTGATGGGAGATACTATCCCTCAACATCTGGAGGGCCACATGTTCTTCACCCTGCTTCAAACCAAGGAACCTGAGACTCTCCACACAGCAGGAAGCAATTTCATTTCAGTTGCAGCAGCAACTAGTTCCATGTTCTGTTATCCCTAATCCTTTCCTATCCTTGACCCCAGGTATCTGGATTTTAACTTGTCTAATTCTAACATGTCTAGAAAAAGATCAAGCCATTGGTGTTTGGAAGCATGAGTAGAATTTAGAGGGGATTTAAATGTCCTGCTTTTCAGCATGGCGAAACAAACACAGCAGTAGATTAATGCAAGGATTTAAGCTCACCCAGCAGGAGAGCTTTGGAAAAAATGGTATTAACAGAGTTTAGGACTGCCTCCTGAAGCAGCAAAAATAAGGGAACCCAAGCAAATGAACACGCACAAGGCAAAACTAGCGGAAGTGGCATTCTCTAGCCTGTAGGCAGAGAACAGACAAAGAACATCACAGGGAATCTTAACCCTGACTCACACGTGCAGTCAGAAGCATGGGCAAGCCCTTTGTTTTGAAGTCCTTTGCACCAGGCCGCTGCAAGGCTACAAAAATCATCAAGACTGCATGCCAAATGGCCTCCCACAATGGATTTGCCTCATGAAACTGTTTCCGCTTGCATGTGTGGGTTGGACAGGAGATCATTTACTCCCCTGCATATTCTGAATAGTCTAGGGTGACCATATGGAAAGGAGGACCATGTGCTGATTTCAATGGTAGTAATCATTTGGGAAGCGGAGTGGTGGTGAGAAAATGTGCAGTATTGTGTCTCAGGCTGTTTCTACACGAGGCGTTTATTGTGCGCTCGTGATAGTTCACTCACGGAATGTCGTGGGTCCTTTTCAGGACGTCGTCAACCTCCTGTGCCTCTCCCATCGTTTTTAAGCTTTATTCCACCATTTTATAAATCACTGAAAATACAGTAATAAGTATAAACAACCATCAAGGAGGTGGCGTACTTCCAGAATAGTGCAGTATTGCAGTGCCATCTATTGGCTATATAAATGAAACATATGGAACTTGCTCACAAAGGAAAGGGGGAGAAGCATGTGTATTGAGCTGATCGTAATCCCACAAACACTCTGGAAGACAAAGCTCCAGTAAGGGTGTGGGATTTTTGCTTAAATGTAGAGAAGCCCTCAGCCAAAACACCCAAAAGCCCTGAATTTGGAAAAAAACCTCTGCTAATGGTTATCTGATTATATTTTATAGCCCAAGTCAGTTCGACATTGACTGCAATCACTTGTGTAGAAGCGCCAACCATTGCATATAGGATAATAGTCTGAGTATATGATGAAATAAATAATTGGGAGTAGCTGGAGTAAAAACATAGAATCAAGTCTTAAATCTCTCCTTACTCTTGCTATCCAGAGTCTTTACTCTTGGTAACCTTTAGAGCAGGAGTAGGTAACCTGTGCCCCTCCAGGTGGACTTCAACTCCCATTATCCAGCATCATCTGGAGAGCCACAGGTAGCCTAGCCTTGTTTTAGACCATAGGTGAACATAGCACCTAAGAAGGCAGATGTATGAGTAGTGATAACATGACTCTGGAATGGAGGAGCTGTGGGTAAACTAACTCAAGATAGTCACAAGCACTTATCAAACTGGCAAAAGTCTTCATGTGAAGGAGTAATGTTCCCCTCTATTATGCAGCTAGCTTCACCTGTGATCATCACACTGTGCCCAAATCACAAGGTTCTTCACCTGAAAACAGAATGATCATATGACTCCTGTATCTGTGTGATTGCATATCCATGTGGAACTCCTATCTCGTGGAATATGACCTGGGTGGTAGCAGGGAGGGGGAGATGACCCCAAGACGACCCTAACCTGCCCACTGAGTCATGTACTAGGCTTCACAGACATAAGCTTGAGGGCCAGTCTGCACTTGGAGTGACATCCAATGTTGTGCAAAGAGATCTCCGCTCATGCAGCGGGACTTCCTGTTCCTCTCCTCCCAAATCAGTTCCAGAGGGTCCCCCAAACTTCTGGAACAGATTTTGCGGGCTGCAGGGGGAAGGAGAATCTCTTCCACTATTGGTCGGACACAGTTGGATGTAACTTTTGGATTCCAGTTTCCTTCTAGCCAGTTCCAAACAATCACTCTGATAGTACTGCATAATAGTTTTCTTAAAGTCCTAATATCTGAAGGTAGGAGACAGTTTCTAGAGCACTCATGGTTGCGATATAAATCTGATAAAAAACATACTTTAAAATGAGTGTGTGTGTATCAGGTTGCTGATTTTGAATGACTTGCTTTGCCTATATCTAAATTGCAAAATGTTCATTCTTGCATAACTTCTAACTGCCTATCTTTCTTACAAAGTGTAAAAGCTTCTGTGTGCTCAATACATATTTCTCCTGCCAGCTGAAGCAATCTGACTGGTCTTCTTTAGGGAATGGAATTTGCAATGTTGCTTGTGTGTACTGGTTTTTGAAATTCTTAAAATATTACTGAGATATGGGGCAACGAATAACAAAATCCGTATTATTATTATTATTATTATTATTATTATTATTATTAATTTATTTATTTATATAGTACCATCAATGTACATGGTGCTGTACAGAATAAAACAATAAAATAGCAAGACCCTGCCGCATAGGCTTACATTCTAATAAAATCATAATGTATATGACATCTACATGTGAAAAGGTGCAGTAAAAGGTATATTTGAAGCTAACATTTCAAATATTCTTGAGCAGGACATGCCACCAATACCCATGGAAGTGGCTTGTGCACTATCGTATTTTGAACCCCTATATTCACATAAATAAAACGAGGGTGCATGGCTTTTCCCTCTGTCAGAATGCGCTTGCAATTCTCTTTAGGATTAATAGCATCTTTACAGATCAACTTGACATGAACCGCCCAGAGAGCTTCGGCTATTGGGCGGTATAGAAATGTAATAAAATAAATAAATAAATAAATAAATAAATAAATGGCCTTTTGATTAATTTTCAATTTTCCTTGCAGAACACTCTCTCTTCATTCTCAGCTTGTTGGCTAGTATTGGTGCCTAACTAGATATAGGGATACACCAGATCATATAGGGCCTAGCTAGATGGCAAATGGGTATCCTGGCTGCTACCAACCTAGTTCCCCACCCACCCCATGTATCTCCTCTGTAAAGTCTGGTAAAACAAATGTCAAAACTGATTATTTATTTGGATTCCCTACCAAGGGAGGCTAGGTTTGCTCCCTCTCTGCTATCCTTCTGCTGGCAGGAAAAGTCAGCTTTATCTAAGGAGGACTTTGGCCTGTAAGTGTTTTTTTGTTGTTGTAATTGTTACATTTTTATTGTATTTTAATTTAGTATTTTTGTTTTAATCAATTTTAGTTGTTTTGTAAGCCCCCAAGAGTGCCTGTTTTGGTAGAAAAGCAGGGTACAAATAAAATAAACGGTTGCTTCTACTTTTATCTTGTTTTGCAGACATTCATTGTCTTCCAAAGCAACTCTTATCAATAAAAAGGAGATTCAAGCACTGCCACAACGGCATAAGAAGTCCCATGTTGGATCAGACCAAGGGTCCGTCGTCACAGTGGCCAAGCAGCTATTCACAAGCAGGACACGGTGCAACAGCACCCTCCCACCCATGTTCCCCAGCAACTGGCGCACACAGGCTTGTTTGGCTCGGATACTGGAGGCTGCACCTAGCCATCAGAACTAATAGCCACTGATAACCTTCTCTTCCAGGAATTAGTCTAGCAGTATGACATTGACAACTTTATTCTAAATTCTTTTCCTAATTCTGCCTAACATGGAGTTTGCCTTTTTTCTTTCTTTTTTACAGTAGCCACACAAAGGGTTGACATTTTCACTGAGCTGTCCACCACAACCCTAAGGTTTCTTTCTTGTTCGGTCTCCGCTAGCTCAGATCCTTTATCAGGTTGTACTTGAAGCTGGGATTTTTTGCCCCAATGTGCCTGACTTGACACTTGCTTTCACTGAAACGCATTTGCCATTTGGATGCCCATTCTCCTAGTTTGGAAAGATCCTTTTGGAGCTCCTCACAATCTCTTTTTGTTTAACCACCCTACATAATTTGGTGTCTTTGGCAAAACCTGGCCACTTCACTGCTCATTCCTAATTCCACATAATTTATGAACAAGTTATGAATGGGTAGTCTTACAAACTAAGAAATAAGCCAAGATTTGTAAGAACAAGCCCTACTTTATGATTTTGGCTTGTAAAGCGAGCCACAAGCCAAGATCATAGCTTCGGTCAATACACTACCCAAACCATTTCTGGCTCATGCTAGAGAGAGGAGCCAAGTGGGAGGGAACAGGTTTCATGCACCAACATACAACTTGTCTATGTTGTTATATGAAGACCTGTCAGAATCCTGGCTTACCATTCGGTGCAAAGATGGACAGTATTTCTGCATCAGTGGACCTGGCTACATCCATAGTTAACAGCTGAAACTCTTAGTCTAGCCTTTGTCACGTTGCACTTGTAAAAAAGACGACCGCAACCAAACGTCCCATAAGAAGAGATAGATTAGTTCAAAGAGACAAGGCTACAAGAGCAAACCAGCCACCCTGACTCCCGAGCAACTGCTTCTGTTGCAGAACGCAATACTTCATACTACTTGGTTTCAATATGATCTCAGAAAGGGAGCATAACAATGTTTTCACAACTCCTCAATTTGAAGAACAATAAAGTGGGCTTTTGTCACACCTCTAATGCATAGGATCCAGGAATCTTCCATCAAG
The DNA here is from genome assembly GCF_023053635.1 of Elgaria multicarinata webbii. Lineage (NCBI taxonomy): Eukaryota > Metazoa > Chordata > Lepidosauria > Squamata > Anguidae > Elgaria > Elgaria multicarinata. Next base: position 25,822,976 of record NC_086172.1, read on the forward strand.
ACCTTTGTACTGCCTTTCCACAGTGATCCACACCACAACATTTTGACATTGATAATATGGGTGTGTGTGTGTGTGTGTGTGTGTTTTACCCCATGCTGGCAAGTACAATAACACTTCAAACGCTGCATGGAATGTGACTGTAAAAATCTAACGGCTGCCTATTGGATAGCGCCCGTGGTGACACCATTCACAAATAGCAATGCAACTCCTCCTCAAACTCACAAGGTTTTGTGGCCTTTTAAGAATGGTTTATTTGAATGTTTCATTCAAAGCTAACCATTCCCCTGCTCTGGCACTTATCAAGGCTTCTTTTTAAAAAGAAAAGGTGCTTATGAAAAACCCTTCTATCTTCAACGCCATTGCCATTCTCACCACAACCTTCCCTACAGGATTAACCTCACCATTTTGTGTATCTTTTGCTTACAAAAGGAAAAAGGGAAAAAACTGAGAGCCATATGACTCTCTCTCTCTTCAGTGCTGGAATACATATCTCACCCAAATTTGTTTTTGAAGTGGCTGATTGGAATAGAGCTACGCCCTAAGAGCAAGCCGACTTCCCCCACTGCACCTCTCAACTGCTACATGGGGATGGGAGACAGACCCCTAGTCTGCAGAGGAAGGCGACACATTCTCATTTCACGCCAGTTTGATTAATGAGTCTCGGCTAATTGTGCGAAAGATTCCAGACCTTTACAATGCAAGTTCGGGTTATTGTTTGGCCAATCACGGCCAGCATGTGAAAATAAGAGACGTTTAGTTTTCAAGCGCTGGAGCCAAAAGAGGGCAGTTTGGAGCAAGTCACAGAGCAACACCCACTTCTTTGAAGAGATGTTACTATGCTCTGCTAAACCTGTAAACCTCTGGCTGAAAGCATCTCCCACAACACCCCTGCTCCACTTCTTGACTCCCCTGGTTTTTAAACAGCGCTTGCCCCCCTCCTCATCTCTCTAAGTGCAAGCAATGTGCAGATGGATAGATTTCACGTTTCAGGGTTTTTAATATTTCACTTTTATATATATTTTTTCCTAGAGAATGATCCTGCTGAGAGGTTGAGAATCGATGTTGATCATATCCTCCCCCCCCCATGAACCCCCTCCCTGACACTTGGGTATACAGCTCTGAAAGATATCCCACGAGAAAACATTAAACAAAAAAAAGGGGGGGGTGAAGGAAAGGATTGGAAAGGAAAGGGGAAAGAAAGGCTGCTTTTCAAAGCGTACTTTTCAATCTGCCCACATCAAAATAAGAGACAACTGGCCCTTTGAAGTTCAGGACACAGAATTCTCACCCAGTCTGCATGGGAAGAAAAGAAACCTGCTTTATAAATCACGTGTGGAACTGTGCTCTCTCTCCTTCTCTGTCTCTGTCTCTCTCTCACACACACACACACGCTCGCCTTGCCAGCATCAAAAATAGGGGCCGAAGGTTTTTTAGAAACCATGCAACCTGTGTCCAGAAAGATTAAACCACACAACCCTTTTCTATTCTATGTAGCACAGGATGGGCTGGCCCTATAAAATAAGGGTAAGAGCTGTGCTATTTCTGCAGCAACAAAGACAAAATCAGTCTTTAAAAGTTGGCAAACACAGGCTGCTAAGCACACATATATAGCAACTTTTGATGACCAGGGTTGTTGGCGTGTCTCTGAGTTCATGCCATTATTCAGTCTGTGTCATCCACCTGTTATTTCTTGCAGGGGCTGCAGAACCTGCAGAACAAGGGTTTTGCATTTGTGATGTACATGTACAGTGCTTAGCACCAGAGCTGCAAGGACAAGGGACGGAGCAGACAGCACACCCGGCCTGGCAATGTTTCACCCGAGGCACCTTCCCGCCCACTACCATTATGTGGCATTTCACCTGAAGCCTTGTCATTCTGTGGGAGAAAGGGAAGCCAGAGCGAGCGGCACAGGTGCACTTGGGCACATGGAGGCTGAAGGAACCTAAGAGCAGGCGGTGGAGTGAGAAGCAGGAGCTTGAGGAGGCCTCAGATAAACGGGGCCTTTAAGGAGAAGAACATTTAGGGCTGCTTTAGATTAAAGATAAATTGCGTTCACTTATCAGCGCTTTGCTTCCTTCTCCTCTTCCAGAATTGCAATGAGCTGAATTACACGGGAGGACAAGGGTGACCACGTGGTTCTTAAATGAAAACTTTGGTGCTAATAGTATTGAATGGGACAGTACCAGCTAGTGAGTATTTTGTAGTGCAACTTCCCTGCATACAGTAGGAAATCCCAAGATATTTCAGAAGAATCATATCAGGCTCCATCACACCAGTGTTATAGCCCACTGTCAACGTGGGTTGTGTGCAAAGGACTCAGATGATGTTGTCCATGTCCTGCCCTGACCTCGCTTCCCGCCCCCGCCCCCCTTAGCGCTGTTTTTTTGGAGGGGGGAAAGTCTGGTTCTTCCAGTAAATCAAAAGGACAACGCACTACCCTCAACGTGTATTTTCATCCATCGTTTTCAATCCGATGTTCTGTGGGCGTGTTTTCAAGGGGCGGAGAGGGTGTGCCTTTTCTCCAGCGGGCATTTTCACCTTAAAAGAAATGTGGAAAATGCACCCTCTTTGCCAGCAGCACCCTCATTTGTAAAGATAAAGAGACCAAAATTGGCACAGTGATAGCTCTTAAAGAGGGCTTTCAGCATGCCAAATTTGAATCAGATTGGGTCATCCCTTGAGTTTTTATGATTTTTTAATTCCCCCCCCCAACCTTTTTCCTGGTAGTTCACTATTGTGAGGGATCGGACTTCCATTCCTTTGATCATGCGAAGCTGTGTATCTTCAAGTTCATAAACTACAGATCTGCTGGTTCCCTTACGCAAAAGTAAATCCCATTGATTTCAACTGAATTTACATTCCACTCATACTAATGCATGTTTACCTTTGAGTAAACCCCATTGAATAGAGAGAGACTTACTTCTGAGTAAACACATATAGAACTGACTTTTAATCGTGTGGTCACTCAGAAGCTTTTTTTTTTTAAGTCTTAAAATAGCAAACTGGAAAGGAGTGCTCTGCAACCCCATGCTTACTTCTGAGGTCTTACTTCTGTTTACTCAGAAATAAGTCTCTCTCTGTTCAATGGGGTTTACTCAAAGGTAAGCTTCCATCTGATTTTACTATGTTCACGCTCCAAAGCCTCTAGACAGGTTGAGGAGAAAGGGCGTAGCCTAGGCAACAGGGAATAACCATGTAGGGAGGGAGGCCGCGGTGTCCAACTACCACCAACCAATTAACTGTAGGGGGAGGTACAAAGGAGATCTGGGGGGGAGGATGTGCATCTCAATGGAAGAACAGCGATACGCTGGTGCGCACGAGAGGAGAGGTGTAAACATGAATGAAATGTAAAAGCGCAAAGGTGTATGTTGATCCGGCTTTCACACGTTATGGAAACAAGGGCGGGTAATTCAAGGGTAAACCAGGGCAAACGTGCAGGTGTGATGGAGCTCAACTAAGGGTTGTTTTTTTTTTAATGGAATAACTGGGGGAAGAACTGGGAGATGTGCAGGAGGTTTACAACTTTTGACAAAAGGACCTGAGAACTTCCGTGAGTGGCCAGTCACAAGCAATGCCTTATTTCGCTCTTGTGAAGAAGCCCTGAAGGAAAGGGAGACAGAAGAAAGAAGGAAAGCCCTTGGGAAAGGACAAGCAGAAGAGTTCTCTACAGGAATTAGAGGGAGTGGGCCAGAGAGGAGTGCAAAGGGGAACAGAAGAAGCCATAGGCTGAACAGAGAAGAGAGTCACACACAGGAGGATTGAGGGAAAGGACAGGGAGTGGGGGATTTAAGAAGGGAAGAGGAAGCGATGGGTCCAGGAAAAGCAGAATGGGGAGGAGGTGGCCAAATGGAATGGCCTGAAGGGGATAAGCCTGAGGGAAGAGTCAGTGACTGGCTGCAATAGAAACCACCCACCCCAAGTATTATTCATAGCTGCTCTACAAACTTTATCCTGGATGCACAGACCTGCTTTATGGATGGGAACTCTTGACCCCAAAGCTCTTTAAACTGTCGTTAACTTTAGGATGCAATCATGGATTTGCTCATGTGAAAAGCAGCATATATACCATTGGAAGGGGCAGCCAGCGAGATCATACCTGGCTTAAAGTGGTGACGTTTGGAAACTCCTGGCCAGATTTCCTCTGTTGGGACCCCCAGTACCTGCACAAAGCAAGAGACAAAGATCAATGTCTCTCCTAAATAATGTATGCAGCCCAGATTCTGCTCCGTTACATTCCTGAAAAGGGGCCCAGCAAGGTTTTCTTGCCAGGATAGCTGGGAATACAAATGAGTTTGAGTGACGGCACCAACAGGTGCCATTTCCTATCAGCAGTTGTCAAAATCGCTGTACAGTCTTATTTACACCAAAGGTGCTCTCCCTAGAAACCAGGATTGCATTGATGAATGACTCTTGACGGTAGTCGCTTCCCCAAATGATAGGCATTCAGAAGCCATACACTGTGGCTGTGATAGAGACCCCTGCTGTTTTGAGATGAAAGGGAATAGACAGTAAACGGATCTTCTGACAGGTGTTCAAAAACAATTCAGGGCACAATTCAAAGACATCCTGGGCCTCAAGAACACCATATCTTGATTAGGTGCTCTGGGTCCACGTTAGCCCTCAAACAAACAAATCCATGCCAATAAAAATGGGATACCCCAGAGCAAGATTTTTGTTACTGGCTGAATGGAAGAAGCAAAACCAAGCTCTTCTGGATGCCGTTTGCCTCTGGAATTGCTGCTGTTGTATTGGTTTGTTTTAAAAGGATGTTCACCAAACGCTGAATGCAATGCGTTATATTAATAGGCATCCAAACACCTCTTTCTGCCTTGCCCATTTTGAAGCAGAGGGCTCACAAAAACAGAGGCAGGAAATGAAAGGAGCACGTGCACCCACAGAAAGTCAGCGCAGCAGCGGTCGCACTACACCTGCAAAACAAATAACAGGGTGGGGTCTATTTCGGACAGGGCAAGGTGCACGGGCATTGCCCCACGCGCCCAGTGTAGGACCGGATGTGCTCCCATGTGTGTATCACTAGCTGGATAGGGAGCTGCAAGCTCAATTAGATCCTGCAAACCTGCTGCCCGCTCTCTGATCCTGCAGACAGGGCTGCATGTTTAGAAGTCCAAATCCTGGCATTTGGCTCTTTGGGAGGGGAAGCAGGAGGCGGCGGCTGGATTCAGCTCCTCCTCCTTCCTTGCAGAATCCATGGACTCCAATAGATCAGAGTAATCGTGGGGGGGGAGGGTCAGGGGCAAGTAGTAGTATTGTTTTTCAAACAATGCTAAGCCTGAACACAGATAACTGTGCATATCGCTAATTTTACTACTGTCTATTCAGGGGGATTTTTTTTAAGTATATAGGTTTGGTGCAAGGATGAGTGGGAGCTGAGGAAGATTACACAAATGGAAAAATGGGTTCCTTATCCTCCCATAGGTATGACGCACAACTTTCTAATCTAGGGGCAAGCCTTGCTGGTGTTTTGACATGATTTCCTTTTTAAAGGCTATTGTTGTGTTAGGCAACAGGGGAGCGTGGAAACAAAAGATGCCCCTTGAAAATGGTCAGGTGATGGTACGTGCATGAGGAAGAGCATTGTAACACTGATCATCACTGAGGTCATGGGGCCCAATCCCACAAGGGCATCGTGACAACACCTCACCCACATTGCTCTCATGCCACAAGTCAGTTAGTACTGACAGCGCTGGCTGGGAAGAAGAATTGCATCTTCCCAATGCCCCCAGATTGTGGAACGGCCTGCCGGAGGAGATTCATAAAATTAACTCTCTGTGTGATTTTAAGGCAGCTTTAAAGACTAGCCTTTTCCGGCAGGCCTATCCAGATCAATGTAAAATCAATAATTTTTAAGATGTGTTGATCCCTGTACTAATGTTGTTCCCTGCCTCAATCCAAAGGGAGAGGCGGGTAAGAAATAAATCTTCTATTATTATTATTATTATTATTATTATTATTATTATTATTATTTATTTATTTATTTATTTATTTATTTATTTACAAATTGCAAGTTGAATGCTGGGAAACTCCGCAACACAAGTGCCAGCTCAGGCCAAGAAGAGTGAACGGGGGCCTGTCTTGGCAATGGCGCGTTGGTGCCGTGAGCCCCCAAAACACCACGGTTTCACTCCTGCGGGGTTGCACCGCGTCATCCCCACCCCAGGGAGCAACCGTGGGGTTTATATGGATCATCAGGGGAGCAGAAGCCTCCGCTGGCTCCGCCACTACCATCCCTCCCTGGCTTCCCCCCACCCCGCTTACTTCGCAGGGAGTTCCCAGCATATTGAAGTCAAGGGAACGGAGAACTTTGCCCCAGCAAAAGGGAGACTGCTTGCCCCACGACGGAGCTAGTGCGGGGGTGTTCCGGCAGCCATTTGGCTCACCAGCCTGCCCCCTCCTCCCTGCCTGGGCGGATGGCAACCAATTAGGGGTCGCCATCCACCCGGCTACGCCTCCACCTTGCTCTGGACTGGCAGAACATGACAGATGTGCTGTCCTCCCCTTGCTTCAGAGAAAGAAGTCGGGCTAAGCCCCCTAATTTTTTACTTCAGAGATTTGAAGGAAAGCCCCAGGATGGCTTTGCAGTGGCTGCTGTGTCCTATAAGGGCCACAGAGCCACCCTGGAGCCACCCTGAGGCTTTCCCCATGTATAGATAGCCCCCAGGGCTAGGTCGGTGGTAAATAAACACCCCACAACCCATACATTTTTAATGTTTTAGGTTTTTAAATTGTGATAAATTTGTACGTGCAGTCAGATGAATCCAAATAAAGATTTAAGATGATCAGTGAAAATCTACTTTTTCTTTAATAGACCTAAGAGTTAAGAATTTTGAGAGGCGGGTCCAGCTAGATAGTTTAACCATTTTTATTAGTGCTTTTTCTGTTGTTGTTTATTCGTTCCGTGCTTAAAGGATTGTAATTTGATTTACAATATTTTAATGGTGATTTATAACATTTTGCTGGAAGCACCCTTGAGGGACACATGTCAATAATAATAATAAGTTTAACAAGAGGGAACAGAAAGTGCAGGAACTCCACTTTTGTGCCTCCTTCAGCTTGCTATCAGTTTAATTGGCTTTAAATTTTTGATGAGACAAGAGAGACATAAAAGGGGAGTCATTTTGATTTATCTTAGTGTTTGTAGAAAAATGGCCAAATACAGATTAGTTTATTGGATGCAACCCTACATTTAACATGTTGGGACTGAGGCTTGCAAATTCTTTTTTTCTTCTGCATCCATCATCGTGAGAGACATATATGTGTGCGTGTGCGCACTGCCCCTTTGAGATGCTGATGATTTTTTATTCAGTTTCCCAAATGTATCATTATACTCACCATCCAGATCTTCTCCAACTGTTCAAAGGTGTTGTGAACCCCTGGAAACAGTGGCTGACCCTGAAGCATCTCAACAAATATGCAGCCTGCACCCCTGGAGGGAAAAAAAATGGTATTCTCTTCATTCAGCTACACAATATACACCCTAAACTGCACACAGAAATAGGTCTCATCCAAATCTAGATGAAGGGGAACAACATGTACATCCTCTCCCAGCCACGTTTGCTGTTGGAAGCAAAATATTCTCAAAGACATCACATGGTAGACATCAGCATGTTAAAAATGCCCCTCTTGATCTAAACACAAACATGCATACCTACGTTGACTAACATGACATGCTTGAGGCAATCCGGATGATTCCTCCTGCTCAAATTTAGTTCCTTCTCCTTTGGTTATTTAAGACCTTCAGCCACAGGTGTATTCGTCACTGAATCCCTTCTTACATTATGCTGACCAAGTGGAACATGGGATGCCGTGGCTCAGTGGTAGGGCACCAGCTTTGCATGCAGAAGGTCCCAGGCTTGATCCCCGGCATCTCCAGGGAGGGCTGGAAAAATCCCTGCCTGAAACCCTGGAGAGCCATAGCTGCCAGTCAGTGCTGACAATATTGGGCTAGATGGACCAATGGTCTGACTCAGTATAATGCAGCTTCCTACGTTCGTAGTAAGACCGTTGTCCCAGCTAGGCCAATATTGTTGATACTTCCCATCCTACAGTTGTTATGCAAGATGGCTTGGTCCATGTGGGAGAAGCCTACACTGCAGCTCCTCCCTGTGTTATCACGGGCAACACTGGAATGAGGAGGAGCCAAGATGGGTGAAGGAGGATGTTTAATCCTTCCCCTGTGCTATTTTCCTGATCAAAACCACCAGTCGTCTTCCCCACAAGCTAAATCGTATGGGAGGAAAGAGCTAAACAACCACCTTCCTCAGTAGAATTCATTGACTCATTCCCACTAATCCTTTTCCTCTTCTGCTGTTTGGCCAGTGCTGTACTCTACTGTCTGAAATTCATAAGTGAGTACGTGTGATGCTGTTGCTCTCTAGTGGTTGCCTTGCAGAGAACATGGTGCCCAGTCCTCCCTTTGTCAATGTGAAAGAACTTTTTTTTCCTGGAGCTGCAGGAGGCAAAAGGATAGGGCCTCCTCTCAGGACAGTATCAAACATGCATTCACTATATTCGAGGCTCAACTTCTGCAATGCGCTCTACATAGGACTACCCTTCTGCCTAGTCCGGAAACTTCAACTAGTTCAAAATATGGCAGCCAGGCTGCTCACCGGTACGCCTAGGGGGGACCACGTTACACCAGTATTAAAATCTCTTCACTGGCTGCCAATTAGTTTCCGGGTGAAGTATAAAGTGTTGGCTATTACCTTTAAAGCCCTACATGGTTTGGGTCCAGGCTACCTGCGGGATCGCCTTCTCCCATACAATCTGCCCCGCACACTCAGGTCCTCTGGGAAAAATCTACTTCAGTCTGCGAAAGTTAGGCTGACAAGTATTACCCAGAGGCCCTTCTCTTCTGGTGCTCCCAGACTGTGGAATGGCCTGCCGGAGGAGACTCATCAATTTAACAGTCTTTTAGCGTTTAAGAAAGCTATTCCAGCAGGCCTATCCAGTAGAATTTTAGGATGTTTTAATAATGTACACTATGTTTTTAATTCAGTTTTATGTATTTTATACTTATCGTTGTTCCCCGTCTCGATCCAAACAGAGAGGCGGGTAAGAAATAAATTTATTATTATTATTATTATTATTATTATTATTATTACTTTGAAATTCTGTGAGTTTTGTTGTGTGTGGTACTGCTTCCCATGAATTTAGCGCATGCCTGACGCACCTTCTTCTGCTTCTTTCTGCTAACACACTTAGAAGTAACACCACTAAATGCTGCTTTAAGTGGCATCTAGGCATTGAGCACACACCAGACGTGGGTGTTTTGGAAGTGTGCTTGTAAGGATGTATGGACAGCATTAAATTCATAAATGTCTGACATAAGGAGCATGGAAAGCACACTTCCAAAGCCATGCACCAACTCAAAGTGGATTTACATGTTCACTACACGTGACAAAAATCTGCATCTTTATGTAGGCATAGCACTTTTTAGCAAATATAATAGAATCAACTGGCAATTCTTTAACCGGGCAATCCTATGCTCCATTAATGATGGTGGGAATTCTGAGTAGACATGCATGGGATACAACTCTCACTTCTCGACTCTAGCCCTATAGAAACTATTAGATGGTGTGGAATCTGTGGACATGCTATGAGAAACAATCCTTCACACATGTACTTGTAATGGTGGTAGCTAAGGCTCTTTCTCCAATTGCCACACACCTAACTTCAAAAGGCAAGTGCACCCTTCTATTATTACCTTAATGCACAGGCAGGAAGATGGGGAAGAAGGTGATCCATCAGGTACCCAGATTTTAAGCCATGTAGGGCTTTGAAAGGAAGCACCAGCAATTTGAACTGTTCTCAGAAATAAGTTGGTAGCCAGAAAAGTTGTTTCAGATCTGGAAAAATATGCCCCCAGTGAGCAGTCCTAGTTAGCAATCTAGCAGCTGTATTCTGAAGTTTCCAGGAAGTCTTCCAAAGCAACCCCATGTATAATTCATTTTAGTAATCGAACCAGGAGGTTAAAAGGGCATGGACAGCTATGGCCAAGGTAAGTACTGCGGCAGTTCTCAGGTAGCTGCTTGCGCAAGAGAATTTAGGGTGCTTCCAGATGAAGCTTTTATGGTGCCATTGCCCTGCCTTAGTCATGAAATTTCGCAGGGGGCGTCCAGTTGTCATTGGGCTTCATCCCATGTACCCATTTCCCTCAAATTATCCCCATAGCGTAAAGCTGTCGTTGTTATTATTATTGTTGTTGTTAGCTAAATCACACCACGGGCAGCAGCGCTCCTAAGATCCTTTGCATACCAGGAATGGGTTTAAGGGGGAGAAATGTAAAAAATCATTTAAAAAGTCAACGGATGACCCAATGCGAATCAAATTTGGTATACTTAAAGCCCTCCTTAATATCTATTACTGTGCCAATTTTGATGTCTTTATCTTTAAAACTTACGCAGATGTAAGCATTTGTTTAATCTGTAATTTAAACAAATCAAATCATTCTCCTGCGCCCCCAGTGGCCACTCGGAGAACAACAAAAGATTCGCTCCTAAAGAGGTAGCTAAATAGGTCGGTTCTTTTATATATGAAGCACAATTAAAGCAGGATGCATGGGAGTGCTTCAGAGTCAAAGCAGATTATAAGCTGGAAAACTTCGGAGTCCTTTGCATGCAATTCGCAGTGATTGCACAGTATAACCCTGGTGTGATGAAGCTAATTGTGTCACAGTCGTAACTCTCCCAAGTTTTCCCACCACTTCTTCCTGTGTTTCCCTTAATGCAGAAAATCCATTAGAATAAATGACCCAATTGCTTCTCAATTCCTTCTGATTGGAAGTGCTAGGAGCCCTCCTCTAGAACAGGGGTGGGCAACCCACAGCAGCTGCTGCTGGCCCCCGCTGTGCGTGTTTTTTTCTTACCAAGGAAAAGAGGAGCAGGGAGTCGCTGTTTGCTGCTGAAATTTGGTGGCAATTCAGTACAGAGGCTTAGAATTGACAGATTTAGCATGAAAACAACCACGACTCCCCCTTTTTTTGCTGCCACCGCCACTGCTGCAGCTGGAGTGCACCCCACGTCAGGCCTGAGGTGGGGGTGGGGAACTGGCCCCCATACTTTCCAAAGTTGCCCACCCCTGGCCTAGAAACATGCCCAGTTTTGACTTTTTTCCTACAACACCCTAGCATAAAGTATCAAAAAGCCCTTCCATGGTGAATAGGAAGACTCCTTAGTGAGCAGAAGGCCGCCTTTAGACCCAATCCATTAACTGCAAGAGATAGAGCTTTTGGAGATGATCTTTATAAATCAGTTGCATTGTACCAAAATTAAATTTCAAATCGTGATTCAAGACTGCCTTCAGTTGACTCCACAGTGAGATTTAAGGTCAATCAATCTATTAATCTTTATTTACAGTCAACAGACCATTGTTATAGCATATAAGTATAAGACTTATATAAGTATAAGTATAAGCATATAAGACCAGTGAGGGAGGAAGCAGCAGCCAGGCACCTCTCCACCGTGCCTGGGTACAGCTCCAGCTGAGAGCCCCCTCCCTCCTGCTGTCATCTGTAACTGCTGAACTTTACAACTAAGATTGTAGTGCCTGAATTTGCTTTCCTTCCCCCCCCTCCTTCTCCCTCCCAGTCCCCTTTCCTTTTGTGTCATGTCTTTTAGATTGTAAGCCTGTGGGCAGGGACTGTCAAGAAATACTTTTGTAAGCCGCCGTGAGAGCCTTTTTTGGCTGAATGGCGGCATAAAAATCCTTAAATAAAATAAATAAATAAATATAAGTACACAGATGTTAATAAAAATACATGTTGGTAAAAAGAAAGGATACAAAATCTGTAAAAACATTTAATCAGTAGGTTTAAAATAATGATCAAACTTCCTTGAGAGGTCTAATGAGAATAGCCCGGAAACTAGTTTTCCTGCTTTTTTTCTGATATTGTCAATTTCCAATCTCTTTACAGCTTTCCCCAACCTGAAGCCCTCCAGATATGTTGGGACTCTGTTGAGCACCAGGTTGGGCAACACTACTCTAGAGTATTTAATATGAAATGTGTCCCCAAAATAAAATGAACAGATTGGCTTTAATTTTGGTACAACGCAACTGATTTATAATGATAGTCTCCAAAAGTGGTCTCCTTGTGCCCTTCAGCAAATTGTAAACCGCCCAGAGAGCTTCGGCTATGGGGCAGTATATAAATGTAACAGATAAATGAATAAATAAATAAATAGCTATAAATATATGTTTGAAATGGGAAGGCGATGATGCTCAGATTCATTGGCTTCATCTTAAATGCTCCAGAGCTAGCTCTCACCAGATATCTACATCAAAAGAATAATCAGTGGCTCCCAGTAGCACATCAGGAGGGCGATACCCAAGTGTCATCACCTCAGCAGAGTACGTTTGACCGGGCAGGGACTTGGCACGAGCAAGACCTGCCAAAATAGGGGGGGGGGGGGAGAAGTAATTTTAAATCACACATGAAAGTTATATTTCTTTGCCACTCTCTTCAAAATAAATAACACAGACAATTCTGCCCATGTGTAATTCTACCTCATACAGCGATAATCTGTTATAATTCTTTTGTGGCTTTTTTGTTGAGAATGAGCTCATAGCAGTTTCTAATATAAATAACCGTGCAGTGAGTTGCATACCAGTGGTGGCTTTGCACTGGATCAGGGGCAGACAATTGCAGGAGGTTTAGGGACCATTTTTGCCCCCTGGACCACTACTCCTGCAGGCCATACTCCCATTTTTTTTTAAAAAAAAAGTAGGTAGTTTGCTGCCCAAATCCATAGCATTATATAGAACATTGAAAGTGTCAAATTTTGCTTGTTTGTAAACTTTACCTTTGTAGCACTCCATAGTTCTAAATACGCCATCTATCTGTTACCCTGCCAAATTCATCAATGCAGTGGGGGGTGGGGGTGCGGACATGCTACCCGCCCTGTTCTACAGGAAAGCACTTCTGCTCTTCTAAGGCAACATACCTGGGTTTTGCTGATCCCTCCTACCGCTGCACCTACGCCTCCTGAAAAACTATTCTTGACCTCTGGAACAGTAAGGGAAGCTGCAGGCTTGGGGGAATCTGTGAAAATGAGACACCCTGCCTTGTATATTCATTTGGAAGATGTAGGCTCACTGAAGACACAGGTGTGGCTCGCTTCCTGATGAATTCAAGCTGCAGGTGGCTTAGGAATAATATATAATATTATTGTATTATCCTGTATAATATTGCCAGGATTCGATCATTTTTGTCTGTCTCTTCCGCCAAGACGCTTGTTCATGCACTGGTTATTTCACGGTTGGACTACTACAACCTTCTTCTCTCTGGCCTTCCTTCTTCTCACATCAGTCCGTTGGTTTCTGTTCACCACTCCGCCGCAAAGATCATCTTCTTGGCTCGCCGCTCTGACCATGTTACTCCGCTTCTGAAATCTCTTCATTGGCTTCCAATTCACTTCAGAATCCAATATAAACTTCTCCTGTTAACCTTCAAAGCTTTTCACGGTCTAGCTCCTTCCTATCTCTCCTCTCTCATCTCACACTATTGCCCCGCTCATGCTCTTCGCTCCTCTGATGCCATGTTTCTCGCCTGCCCAAGGGCCTCTACTTCCCTTGCTCGGCTCCGTCCATTTTCTTCTGCTGCCCCTTACGCCTGGAACGCTCTTCCAGAACATTTGAGAACTACAAGTTCAATCGCAGCTTTTAAAGCTCAACTAAAAACTTTTCTTTTTCCTAAAGCTTTTAAAACTTGATGTTGTGCAGACTTCTACTGTTACTTTCTACTGTTAGTTTTACCCTACCCTGTGCCTGCTTACCCTACCCTGTACCTGTTTGCATTCTCTTCCCCTCCTTATTGTTTTACTAGGATTTTATTAGATTGTAAGCCTATGCGGCAGAGTCTTGCTATTTACTGTTTTACTTTGTACAGCACCATGTACATTGATGGTGCTATATAAATAATAATAATAATAATAATAATAATAATAATAATAATAATAATAATTAGGAAGAAGCCTTATACCAAGTTAAACCATTGGTCCCTCAAGCACTGTCTTGTGTGGCTCAGGCAAAGCTTCAGGCAGAGGTCTTTCCCATCACCTGGTACCTGATCCCTTCAACTAGCAGATAGCAGGGGTTAAACCTGAAACCTTCCGTACACAACACATATGCCTACCAACAAGCTAAGCAAAGTATACATCTGGGCTGTTGTCAGGTCTATGTACTCCATGGAGCTGGATAGAATCCTCATTTCAAGCAGTTAACTGCATCCCGTTTTGTGTGCAGTTATTTAACTACCAAGTTTATTCCTAGTTATAAAAAGGAGAGGGATGATGTCTAACACCAGGCCTTCGAACATCATGGTAAAACCAGATTTTAAAAAATATTCTGGCTTACTGTGAACGAGGAAGCGTGCTGGGTCGCTCCCACTTGGCTCCTCCTGCCAGCAGGAATGGTAGGGAACTTCCGTCTGTGGTCTGTTTAGCAGGGCACCCAAACTGGGAACTCTGGGAACAAACCTTGGTTTATGATTATGGCTTCCAGGGGAGGAACAAGCCAGAGTTCCTAATTCAGATGTCATGCGAAACAAACCATATATGAAGAGTGGTTTGTTTAGCCATTTGTGGTGAGAGCAATTGAGCAGTGTGTATAAGCATGCTTGCTTGTTTGTTCATGGTAAGCCAGAATTTTTATATATATATATGTATATGTATATGTATATGTATGTATGTTCTGGGATACCATGATGTGTGAACGGGACCATAGACATTTCTTTCTCCAAAGTTCGGTGAAAGGAGAAGCTGGTGGCTCTCCTTGGCTTATTTATTTATTTTATTTTATTTATTACATTTTGGCTTGGGACCTCGATACTTGAGGGAGCGCCTTTCCTTATATATGCCTGCCCGAGACTTGAGATCTCTTTGAGCAGCGCTTCTCCGCATCCCACCAGCACAACACATTCGCTATGTTGGGACAAGGGAGAGGGCTTTCTCTGTTGTGGCACCCCGACTGTGGAATGCCCTCCCCTTGGAGGCCCGACTGGCACCAACGCTGATTTTATTCTGGCGCCAAGTGAAAACATGGCTTTTTAACAAAGCTTTTAATGGCTGAATTCACTAGGCACATTGTTTTAACAGTTTTAATAGTTTTACTGTTTTTAAATTATATATCGTTTTAACTTGGTTTATGATTTAATTTGTTTTTAGCTGTGTATATTTACTGTTTTATACTGTACGCTTTTATCTGTACACCGCCCTGAGATCTTATTGATATAGGGCGGGATATAAATGTTTTAAATAAATAAATAAATCCTAAGCATGGGAAACCCGGCTGTCGAAAGAATTCCTGTCTGCAGTCGGGCTGCGACAACTCACCAAAGTCAGCTAACTTGAGCTCTCCATGGCAACTGAGGAGCAAGTTCTGAGGTTTCAGGTCCCGATGCAGAATGTGACGTTCATGGATGAAAGCCAAGGCTCGCAAAAGTTGGAACGTGAAGAGCTGGGGAAGAGAAGGAGGATTCAGACGTCTGTGATTAGTCATTGGTCAGTTACCTCTGCATCTCAGGGAGAAAACAATCTCGAAACAAAAGAGAATATGTACAGAGAAATAGAGGGGAGGGGGGAGAAGAAGAAAAATGAAAACCACTACATAATAAAACAACAGTACAGGCTGCTGAAGTCGACTATTATGGGCTGCTTTATATTAGAATAAACCAAAGAATTTAAGTTTGGCAGCTTCAAAATGGCATTTCAAAATGTCACATTTCTTTAGAATCCAGGGATGCTTCCCAGTGTTTACACCTACCCTGCAGCACAGGCTTGTCAATGTGGTACAAAAGTGAGATCTGCGTAACAAAAGGGGAAAGCTTAAATACTGTCCTACTCTATCATTATCAGCATTTCCCCAAGTTTATCTCCCCTCCTCTAATTTCTAATTTGTGGTAACGCATTCCTGCATTTACACAGCTAGATACGTTGTTAAATTACCTGCTAGTTTATTTGGCAGAAGCTCAGCTTTTTTCCCCCCTTCAGAATCCTCCAACCTGACTACTTCCTTTCCTACAGCTTTCTCAAAGTGTCTGTCCCTCCCTTTATCTAGCAAACTGCATCATCATACAGGTGCACGCAATTGTTCTAGATCAAGGGAAAAATTAAAACCTGAAATCTGCAATTTTGAGAGGAAGAAGCACATGGGTACAGTGAAGTCCAAAGATTAGCAATGGGTCAGTTGCATGGATACACTCTAAGAAGTCCATCTATCCATTCTTGCCATTTCTAAGTGATTGTGGAAAAGGAGCTAAGACCTGCAAATATGTAGATTTCTTCCAGGCCTCTCCCCTTTATGGAAAGGGCAAGCAGGTGTCAGGCTAGCAGGATTTACTTTGTTTTTACTACATCCCTTGAGGTCTACCAACCTGAGCTGGGGGCAAAATAGTGGTTCAATCAGGAGGACATTAAGAAACAGGTTGCCTTTGAGTACATGAACAGCCCAGGAATTTGTAATCAATTTGCGATCAGTCCCATAACCCGGCTCACACATTCTTTCACACAAAAATACACTCGTTATGTTCCTAGCATTTTTCCAGCAACCTAATTTAGGGCAAGAAACCTTCTTTGGTTGTCACTGCTGCTATTTAGTTGTCACTGTTGTAACTGGGAGTAAGAACTTGCCAATTTACTGCAAATCAGCCAGAAATCTTCCAATAGACCCCAATCTACCCTCATTCTGCCCACCTTTGCTCTGTGACTTTGGGGAAATACGCTATATATTTTAGAATGGGCAGGTTCACACAGTCAGGGAAAGAAAAGATGCCACTATAGCTTATTTTCCTACGCTGCGTGTACCAGTTGCTTGCTGCCTAATTACCATAATTACCCTCGTCATGACATTTAATCCCAGTGAGGGTAAGTGGCAAAAGTGATTTATAAACCGTCCTACAACCCTACAATAAGCCATAGGTTTGTAAACCGCTCCTGCCACCCACCTTTGCATGGGTTCAGATGTCACCATGTGCTGGGTGAGGGTAACTATGGTAATTAGGCAGCAGGCAGCAGGAATGTGCAGGGTGGGAAAATAAACCATGGTGGCTAATTTTCCCTCCCCAATAGTGTGAACCTGGCCAATGTCATGAATGTCAAACCAACCTCACTTAAAGAAATAATAGGAAAGTAAATAAAGGGGCAATGAAACAACTCAGGGTATTGGGCTACTTCTTTGCCTCCAGGTAAAATGGGCTAAAAACATCATGATTTCATTTAAGTGCAAAAGATGCAGTGCATTTTTAGAGCATGTTTTTTTGGTATGCGAAACTGTCAGTCATCTTGTCATGAATATTAATCAGTGACAGAATAAAACAAATCTCTCCTTGCTGGCATTTGCTCAGACTCTGGAAACTGCAGCAGGACATTTTTTGTCTGTAGGTCCAAAAACACTGTTGGGGGGGGGGGGAGGTTTGAAGGAGAATGCTGAAAAAGGGAAGGAAGGCATTAAGCTAAATCTTTTGTTTTTTGTTAAATAGAAGTTGCAGCAGCTTCCCCCAACCTGATGTGCCGCATTGTAACTCCCTGCATTTCCAGCCAGCCACAGGGAATGCCAACATTCTGGAGGGCACCAGGGTGAGGATGGCTGAGGTTCAGGGAGGCCCACATGGGACTGTGACATGGGGGAAAGGGTTAAGCTTCCCTCCCCATGAGCTGCAGTCCCAATCCTGATCTGGCCACATGCAGCCGCCATCCCAAAACAAGCACTTTTTGCAGCCCATTGTGGCTTGCGGTGCATGCTCATTTTGAATACTCAACCCTCAGTGGGGGAATTGCCATGGTTTGTTGTGTTGTCTGAACCTGGGTGGCACGGATTGTTTGTGGGTTAAACCCTCAAATAATCCATGATCTGTTGTAGGGTTATTTGAGGGTTGTTTAACCCTCAGTCAACTCCTGCCACCCAGATGTGGGTGACACAACAAACAATGGCAACACCCCACTGGGTGTTGAATATTCAAAATGGCTGCCGGCATACATTGCAACCCATGATGGGCTGTGGTGAGTGTGTGAAGCACACCACTAAATTCCCTATTCCCTCTGATCTTGTCTGCAACCTTCACAGTAGCTGGTTGGGGATGGGATGAATTTTCTCAGCAGCAGTACAGCCATGAGCTATCCCTATTGTAATGCAAAGTATTCTGGGGTGGCCTGGTCTTAAATGGGCAAGTACAACCCACTTGCTTTCAAGCTCCTGTTAGAAATAAAAATGCTAGAACTGGTTTGTTGATATGGATCAACACAGCCACCTGTAGCTTTGGCCACAGCATGGGGGCATGGCTATAGGGACTGCCATGACGAGCACCTGCACTTCGAAATTCACCAATACACCACTAGATCTACAGTGCTCCCATGAAGGGTTTTTAGATTTCCCCTTTCAAATACACCCAGGGTTGAGAGCTCCCCCACAGGCAACATCCCATGAGGCGCAAAGGGCTACCATCAGCAGGAAGGAATCATAAGCTGTCTTCTTTGGATCCTGGATGTAATTGTGTATTTTCCTTGAGAAATATGGACTAAAATACGTTCAAGGTGGAAAATAAAAAGGAAACTCAAAACGACCTGAGGTGAAGTTTCATTTCATCCGTCCATGATTCAAGTTTGGGAAGCCGTTGATGACCAGACTATGAATCAGATGCCAACAGTGTATCATGGAGATTTGTTTCCCTAGCTTCCCCTGGTGACAGCTCTTTGCTTTAGGGCACAATATGGGCAAGTCTAAGGTTGAAGCTTGATGTTAGCAAATGTGTGGGCTTCCACTCCACATTTGTTAAAAAAAACTGGATTGTGAAGCTGGAATCTATTGCAGGGAAGGATCAACAGGAGGAGGAGGGGTGTGTGGACTGTTTGTCCCTTCTGATAACAATTGATTTTCACTAGCGAAACCGGTTTTCCTTCCCAAGTCGACTCATTTCTGGCTTCAGGACTCGGCCAGGGAGAAAATTATAAGCTGCCTGAATGAGGACATTTGCAGGGGAGAAGCAGGGGATGATCCTTTCACACTGATTCTCTCCTACAATTACCTTCCCACAATTTGTCATATTAGCATTGTGAATGACTGTTTTCCCCATAGCTTCTAGTTCCTAAGATGATTTGGTTTCCTGGTGGAAGGTAACCAACCAGCAAGTTAGAAATATTTTAGTTTAATCCACGTGTATTCATTTATTGCATCGCAATACTTGTAAGCTGCCTTGGGAGCCTATTTATTCGTTAAAGGGCAGTGCATATATTTATGCATTATAAAAAAGAAAACAAATTCACATGCAGTCAATCTACCAAATGTTTACAGCCGCTAAGGCCTTAGCTAGACCTAAGGTTTATCCCGGGTTCGTCCTGGAGTTGTCCCTGTTCATGTAAATGACACACAGGATATCCAGGGAGCAGGCAGGGACGACCCCGGGACCATCCCAGGATAAACCTTAGGTCTAGCTAAGGCCTGAGTTACAGAAATCTTTCCCCACAGCATTTTCTAAGGCGCATCGTTACTTTTATCTAAGTAAATCTTACAAACAGCATTTTACAGACAGTCCACACTCAGACTAGAATAGAAATGTATTTATCGCATTTAAATGCTAACCTTCCTCTAAGGAACTCATACATGGCTTATCCCATTTTATCTCCGCAACAACCCAGTGAGGTAGATTTGCTTGATACATAGCATCTTGCTTGGACAACTGAAGTTTGTAATTATGTTTCTGTAATTTTAGAACTGTTTAAAATTATGGTGGGTTTTTTTTTGGGGGGGGTATTTCTTCTTTTTATTGAAATTGATAATTTGTAATCTGACATGCATGGGCTTGGAGATAGTGTAAAATACATAGGCCCTGTTCAAAAGACACCTTAAACCACGGGGGTTAAGGCTTCAACCACGGTGATTAAGGCCTTTTTGTTAACAGAAAAGACTTAACCACTGTGGTTTAAGGTGTCTTCTGAACAGGGCCATACTTAACTACCCAAGTAAATAAGAAATGTAAACCCCAGTCTCTTCAGTTCAGGCCAACAGTCTATTCATTAACCACACTTGTTCTTGGCACACATGTTATTTATATACTTAAGAAGTACTAGTTTCTTCAGGAACTTACCATGACATTATGAGGATGAAGTCCCCCAGGATGCTGGGACAGGTACTGTGCCAAGTCTGTGTGCTAAATAGGCATGGAAGAGAGAAAGAAATAGGGCTGGAAACAGGAAATCCAATCCTCAGAGAGCCTTTCTGCAGAATCCCTCAACCACCATTTTAGAATTAGGTGCCAGTGGAAAGGGGTGGGTAGCATGTGACTTCCCCACTCCTTCTGCCTCAGCAGCCTCCCAAAAAGCCTCTCATAAAAACTGAGGTACCTTGACAGGGTTCTTGTGAGGATGAAATGGAGCGGAGAAGGGCCATGTATACCACCTTGGGTTCCTTGCAAGAGGAAAAAAATGGTGGAATATAAATGTATTAATAATAAATATTAGGGTCGGATAATTTGGGGGGGCACACATAGTGGTACACTGCCCTTGCAATATGCAAGGCTGAAATGGTATGCTGCTAACTTTAGGGCCAAACTTCACAACTTATTAAATGTGTCTAAGGTGAAAGTGCTTAAAATATATTATTTGAATTTTTTTTAATGACAAGTAGCTTGAGGGCCTTTCTACCATTGCTTAATTGGGTCTTATTATTTTAATGTGTTTTTTATGCATTTGTATTTTCTTGGTGTGAATTATATTTTATATATTTACATTAGCTACCTTGCAGACTTGTCAACTGTGGAAAGGCAGGATATAAATATTTAAAATAAAATAAAAGTGACTGGCCCAAGGTTTCAGGGTCTCCCATATCTTCCCAAACCTATTATTATTATTATTATTATTATTAGTTACATTTATTTGTATCTTGCCTTTTGCCCAATACTGGGCCTCAAGGCGGCCTAAGTACAACACTTTATCCATTATACCACATGGGTTATGCAGTGCATGAAGAAGCAAAGTCCTTTTTACCATGGTACTTTTGCTAATGATCATGACCAGTCACAAAGTTTTTTTGCCAGAATATCTTTAGAGGAGAGTTAATAGAGAAAAGAAAGTTTCACATATGCCTCAGCATTATGTCTTATTTCTGGGAAAGTGTTGCTTTTGAAAGGATGAATGCTCAAATTGTGAGGAGGGGTAGCGAGCGGGTTGTCCTATTGAGGTTGTGAAAGAAACCAGTGTTTTAACAACAGTGTTATGAGCCTGTTGTCATGGTAGTTGCAAAAGCAATCAGTTCCTGCCAGCTTTTTGTGCAAATAAAGCACTTTTTTAAAAATGTGGCTGTTCCTTAAGAGAAGTTAGGGTTGCAGATAGCTCTCAAGAACAAGGAGGTGGGGGAGAAAGCTAGCAAGAAGCACCCGTCACCGTGATGCACGGACTCATTTGTTACATACCGCTATAAAATACTTTGAAGCATTACAAAAAAACATGGCAGCGCTTTTATTTACTGGCACACGAGATGGCTCAGAAATCCTTTCATACATCCTCAAGTAAATAAATAAATAAATAAATAAAGTGGTCGAAAAGCAGCTCACCATGTACTCAAAGACTAAAGTCAGGGTCTCTTTGGTTTGGACGATGTCATGGAGGAGCACAATGTTGGCATGTTTCAAGCCCTTCAGGAGAGACGCTAAGAACATATAAACAGTAATCAGACAGCTAGCAGTAAGGGAGGACACCTTTTAACCGCATGGATGGCAAATCAGCCTTGTTAAATCACAACTGCCCAGAAAAAAAATAATCCATACTGGAATTTGGAGCACAGGCTTCTTAGAATTCATATTCTTTCTAAACAGAAGGCCTTCTTCAGAAGTTACATTTCATTTCATTTTCAATTATATCCTCCCTCCAGCCCCACTTTGAGAGAGTGAACCAAGTTGCCTGACCAGCCTATACACTGGGCTCCCTCAGCAACAGGACCAGTCAAAGGTCAGGCCAGATGCTGGTATTTGCTCTTTTAATTGGTCTCTGGGATATTTTAAATATTCTGATAGCTGGTACATTGTTTCCTGCTGATGTTTTCATGTTTTATGCTATGCTGTACATTAGAAGGTTGTTTTTAATTCTCTGTCATGGGCTGCCTAGAATGCTTTACAGATAAAGCAAGGGTATAAAAGCCTTTAAATAAATTTAAGAAGACCATCTTCAATTACTAATTTAGGTTAAAATTCTCTTTATTTTTTGTAATAAGTTCTTTTGGGGCATGTCTAGACCTACCGGGTGTAGAGGGATGGAGGGGGAGGATCTCGCGATATGATGATCGTGAGATCTCCCCCTCTGTCTACACGCGGCGCGCGACGTCCAGGAAGGAAGAGGACGTCACGCCCGCCATTTTGTTTGGGTTTTTTAATCGAGAAAGAGCGCAGGAGTGCTCCTCCCTTACTGCTCTTGCTCCCCCCACCCCCAATAGGAACGGAACTCCTGAGAAGTTCCACACCCTGCGCCCAGCTCCTTGCAGTTACTCACGAGGATCTGGGACAAACTGCAACGCCCAGCCACACATCCCATGGTCTCGGGACAAGCCCGGGACTGTGGGAAAACCCATAATTAAACTGTAAGGCCATATCCCGGGGCACAAGAGGGATCATCCCTCCTTGCCCCCAGGATCCCCTTTGTGTCATGTGCGATTCCCAGGATATTGCCCCATCTAGCCATGCCCCAGGTGTGAAATTTCATCTGTTTATTTATGAAATGCAGACTGGAGTAGAGAAAAGAAACAACAGCTGGAGCATCGCACAACATTTCTCTTGCAGGCCTTGTTCTTTCGAGAGAGCTGCATGAAATTGTTTATTCCCCTGCCCCCTTAGCATGTGAAAAAGTTGGTGGTTCCATCAGGACCCTGGGGCAGGCAAAAGCAACAGTGTCATGGTAAAGTAAAAAAGCAGTTTTTGATGTTTTATCTGTGGGAGCATCTAAAAGTCCAAAATACCTGATTTAAGAGCTTAAGTAAATGCATAAATCAGA
The DNA here is from genome assembly GCF_023053635.1 of Elgaria multicarinata webbii. Lineage (NCBI taxonomy): Eukaryota > Metazoa > Chordata > Lepidosauria > Squamata > Anguidae > Elgaria > Elgaria multicarinata. The sequence continues at coordinate 25,845,961 of NC_086172.1, forward strand.
GACATCAAGAAAGCTGAAAACATTTTTTCCAATACACAATAACTTCTCCTAGCAAGATGAGCGAAAAACAAGATGGAGGAAAAGTTGAGTCAAAAAGGTATAACACTACATCAAGAAAAAGAAGCATACATGCAGATTATTAACGATGGGTAGTATTCATCGTTGTCCCAGCTCTAGTACTAATGACATTGTGCTTGCGCAAACCAATGCTTGTGGAACATTAACTAGCATAATGAGAATATATGCAAAATTCTCTGTTACATATTATTCCCTCCAATAATAAAGTTGGTGGCCCAAATAGTTGAGGAAACCCCAGGGTATGCAAAACACAGGAAAATTAGAATGATTGGCTTTATCATACCAGTGTTATACTGTGCAATCACTGCGAATGACATGCAAAGGACTCAGAAGTTTTCCACTTTATAATCTGCTCTGATTGTGAGATACTCCCATGCATCCTGCCTTAATTGTGCTTCAAAGCGAAAAGATTCGCTGTATTTAGCCCCTACATTTTGAGCGTATCTTCCGAGCCGCCGCTGGGACGCAGGAGCAGGATTTTAAAGAAATGCTTACATCTGCGTAAGCTTTAACGATAAAGACACCAAAATTGGCACAGTAATAGATATTAGGGAGAGCATTAAGCATACGAAATTTGAATTGAATTGGGTCATCCATTGATTTTTTAAATGATTTTCTACATTTCCCCCCTTAAACTCACTTCCTAGTATGCAAAGGATCGCTGTTGCCGGGTAGCAAAAACAACAACTGCGAAAGCTTACGCTACGGTGATAATCCGAGGGAAGCAGGTACGTGGAATGAAGCTTTATATGTGTGAGGTGCCAGGGGCCCATGAGTATGTATGTGGCATTTTTCTTTTTCCAAGTGAGAAGATTGGCCAGGACAATTTCTGAATGAGGAAGGGATCGTTCTCCTCCCACTTCGATTTCTCCAGTAAGGGGCACCATGAACGATGGCCATTTCCTCCCCAGCTGGGCCCCCGGGACTCCACCCACCTCAGCGGGGCCGAAGAACACAGAGGACAAGACTCAATATCACTACTATCCTGCTGCTGCCATAGATCCAACTCTGGATTCCTGATTGCATGAAATGAGATCTACACTGACACAGTTGTATACACACGGCATTATGCACATCTTAAGCTGAACAAATGGACATTGGGAATGGAGAGAGTACATGTGATCCCACCCCCTGACACACATTCAGTGGAATAGGAAAATAGGACTCCCAGCAATTTCAGCTGGGAGTCCTCCTTAACTGAATGTATGTAGGAACAGGTAAAATAGTTTGGAAGTAAGGGAAAGGCCATTTTCTTCCTGTATTATAAAGCTCCTATATAACTTCTTATATTACAGAGCTCAGCTCCAGTACTGAAATCAGGTTCAAGGGCTGAACCCTGCCATAGATTAAATTCAGTTCGCTCAGAATTCTTTACCTTCTCTTATGGTTGTGAAAGGGACTCCTTCCTCTGTCTTCAGGCTGATGACTTTCAAAGCTACCAACTGGCCATATATTCTAATGGGACAGAGTATAATTGATGAATTTCCATCCATACCTATACAGTTGGATCCACAATTTACAGTACACGTAAAATGAAACTTCGTCCCTTAAATCAACCACAGTTACATTGATCTAATCCAAGTTAAGCAGCATGCTACACATTTACACACAAATGCATGTAACAGTAGCTCTGTTTCCCCCCATTCACTCCCCTGCAATTCACCACCCCTTTCCCCAGGCTCAGAGACTAAAAAAAAGGGGGGGGAAGCCTCCATTGGTGCCAAACTCTCACCTACTGATCCCTTTGTATACTGTTGAATGAGAACTTTCACTCAGCTTCTCCAGATTTAAGTAGGAGGCCGCATTTCCAAATGGGAGACCTCTTCTTTGCTTAGATGGGGGAAGGATGCAGAGAAAGAAAGACAAAGCATGAATTTGGCTCTAGATTTATTAAAGCTGTTTGGACCCCAGTAAAGAAACAAAGATTTCGTATGCCAATAATAAATATAAATAAACAACTTTTTTAAAAGACAATACTTTTATTGGATTAACCTGGTTTGGTATAATAAATGCAATTTTTTTTAAAAAAGATAATACTTGTTATTGGATTAACTTGGCTTGATATAGAAATTAATAGTTTTGAAGTTACTTCATCAAGCAACCTGCATAGGTCTTCAAGATGCTGAACAATTAACAGTTGTTCATTTCCAGAAAGAGAGGTGATGAGACTCAAGATGGCCTAGATGTCACACTGTGTGAGTTGCATGTCACCAACTAGGCTGTGTTTATTGAAGTATGTTGGAATTCTGTGCTCTGCACATGCGTGGAGCTTTCCTTTACATATATATTCCAAGGCTGATCCCAAGTACTGAATACTTAATTTGAAACACCTCAAATGAAACCCAGACTGCAGCTTCAAGTACTTACAACACTGTTAAGAAATGCAGAATTGTTCACTGCTTACGGTACACGGTCTATGTCTTGTATTTAGGTAGTAGACAAGATATTTCATACTTCTAACACAAGGCCTGAGTGCACTGATGGTACTGATCTTCCCCTACGGTGGAATATAGGGGGAACATTTCTTGTTTGAGGAGGCATTCTCACAAGTGAGCTTCACAGGGGTCCCTCGGCAGAAATTTTGGTTTAGCAAGTGTGGCATGGGATAAGTAAGCCAGGCAAATGGAAGTTGACAAGGGGAGAGTCATGGTAACAGTTGCTAGGGAAAATGAGGGCAGGGTGGTTAAAAAAGCAGTTGGGGAGGGGGTTGAAAGGGCAGGAAGAAGATGGCTTTGGGGTGAGGATGTTTCGGAAGAGCGTATAAACAGGAAACCAAGACGAGGAGCCAACCTGATCATCAGTGGACGGAATGGCTGCAAGGAATAGAAGGCCTACTGTATGAAAGAGCAGTGAAGAATTGGGAGTAGAAAGCCCAAAGCCCAATGGGACTTGAGGAACCGCAAGAAAGGACAAAAGGGGTGATTCCACTACAAACGGAGGAAGTGGAGGGGAAATTATTATTTATTGCTACTTATTTTAAATCCAAAGAAACGTTGTTATATACTGAAGTGTTTCTCTGAGTCCTTTAATTCCTCACCCAAATATTTATTTAAACAAACCCAGCTGTCACAAAAGTATTTCTGGAGCAGCTGTCCAAGTGGTTGACACTCCTAAGGGTGAAAACTGCTGCTTTGGAAGAAAGCTAAAAGTCCAAATATGGCAAATAAATAACCAACCTAATTTGGTTAATATCAGTGTGGTGTGGTGGCAAAAGTATCAGGGACTCAGGAGATCCAAGTTCTATTCTCCACTCAGCCAAGAAGCTCACTTGGGCCGGATCTACACTACTGCTTTAAAGCGCTTTATAACAGTTTTATAGCGCTTTAAAGCAGTTAACGTGCTTTATAACTGTTATAAAGCACTTTAAAGCAGTAGTGTAGATCCTGCCCTAGTGTCTTTGGGCCAATCGCTGATCTCATCCTAGCCTACTCCACAGAGGCCCTATTCAGAAGACACCTTAAACCATGGCTTTAACTACAATGAATAAGGCAAAAAGCCATGGTTACAGCTGTGGTTTAAGGTGTATTCTGAACAGGGCCAGAGTTGTTTGGTGGATAAAATGGAGAGGAAGAGGATCATGTAGGCCACCTTGGAATTCTTGGAAGAACAAATAAATAAATCAGCATATAAGTTGGAAATAAAATGAGAAATCTTTCTTTCTGCCCAATGAAACATAAGCTTCAAGCTCCTACACAGGAGATCAACTTAAGTTGCATTTGGTTTTGGGTTTTATTCCGGCTAAAATTCAACCTAAGTCCTACTTAGAGTAGACCCATTGAAGTGAATGGAACTTATCTTGGATTTTACCCTCTGAGACAAATATATGCAGCCATCTAACCCACACTATTTTGTGGTTTTAAATGATATCAATTAAATGATATCATTTTAAATGGTATCATTTTAAATGATATCAATTAAATGATTACTTTTAAATGATATTACTTTTAAATGATATCAATTAAAAGTTATGATTGAGATCATCGATTATTAAGATCCAGTGTGGTGTAATGGTTAAGAGTGCTGGATTGGGAGATCCAGCCTCTAGTCCCCACCCGGCTATGGAAGCTCACTGGGTGACTTTGGGCCAGTCACAGCCTCTCAGCCTCACAACTACCTCACAGGGTTGTTTTGAGGATAAAATGGAAAGGAAGAGGATTATGTACACCACCTTGGGTTCCTTGGAGGAAAAAAGGTGGGATATAAATGCAATAAATAGATAAATAAATTATTCAAATCATTTGTCACCCCCACCAAGCCTTTAGAATAGGTTACGGAGCACATTCAAATAAATAAATGGTGCTAAATTCCTTCTATGCATCAATTTATGCAATAAACACACTCACCCACTGGAATCTCGCAGCAAATGCCTGCTCCTGGGAAGGATCGCTGAAACGGCGTTGTCGTGTTCTTCCAGCTTTTTGTGTCTGAAGTGTATGAAACCATTGTGGCTGCAATGCATTTGTTGTGGTTGGTATTTTGCTTGAATCCATCAGCTGACAGGGTGAAAAGAACACCAACTTAAGAACAAAAATCTATAGTTCCTTTGTTAGCTCTGATTTAGGGCAGAACTACGCACATATCAATATAGTATTCCCAAGGTCATGTTGCCTCCTAATATCGAAATGGGGATACCTGTACTGGAGAATCAACAGGAGGCACAGGGCTGGTGCCAAACCATTTTGCGCCCTAGGCAGGTGAGCTGCTTTCACCCCACCCCCACCCCAGTGTACCTGGGTGCGGGGCGCCATCTTGCCCGCCCAGCCGAAGCGAAGCCAGGACGCTGGGATGGGGTGGGCGGCTTCGGAAGGATGCGCCCGGCCGGAAGCTGCTCTGGGAGAGCGACTTCCGGGTGTGCCGTTCCGAAGCCGCCCATCCACCCCAGCTTCCTGGCTTCGCTTCGGCTGGGCGCCCACCCAGCCGAAGCGAAGCCAGGACGCTGGAGTGGGTGGGCGGGTGTGGCTTCGCTTTGGCTGGGTGGGCGCCCAGCCGAAGCGAAGCCAGGACGCTGGGGCGGGCGGCTTCAGAATGGAACGCCTGGAAGCTGCCCTCTCAGAGCCGCTGTGGGAGAGCGGCTTCCAGGTGCAGTGTTCGGCGCCCCCCTTACCTTGGCACTCTAGGCGGCCGCCTGAGTGGCCTCTATGGTAGCACCGGCCCTGAGGAGGCAGGAGGTGCTTAAGCCTTTCCTGACTTTTTTAATCTACAGCTTTGGAGGAAAGCTCCATGGTTGCTGTGAAGCTGCACCTGCATCATCTAACTGACGCAGCACAAATCCATAGCCACTTCAGGGCTTTCCCTGCATATAGACAGCCGCTAACTCTCTTCCACTGAGATTGCTGTGGCATCTTCAGTTTCACTGTCATTGCCTATTAGTTTTATTTCACACTGAGACGTATATGTATTCTCCCACATACTTTCTAGGGATAATCATCTGAAAAACATTAATTACAACTTTGAAACTACCAAGCTTGCCTAGTATTTGCAATTGGTATCCATTCATTGTTACTAATGAACTTATGAAATGGAGGGGAAAACACAGAAAAATAAAGCACTGGAAAAATGTCTGCCCTACATCACTGCTTCCATGCAGGTCTCATATCCCACCCACACACGTGTGGGAATATGTTTGCCAAGATAATACGTAGTTCTATCCAGTGGGGGAAAGTAAAGTGCTGCTCTTGGAGGCAATTTGTGGTGTCCTTCATCCCCCAAAATGGATGGCCGACATTGAGGTATATAATACTCATCTATGCAGAGAGCACACAGAGACATGCTATGCCCTTTCTGGTGGAAGGGGTCTGTGCACTATAAAAGGGCACACACTTTCTGCCTATCAAAATGACAGGCACTTGACTAAATTAAATATTGGTCAACCTAATACATTTTATTACCCTAATTTCTCTAATTCTTTTTGCTGAGACTTGGATCTGGAAATCTCCTATATGGAAAACCTGGCCCTTATCCCAAAACAATGTCAGATCCCTGAGGGTGGCTGCAATGCTACTTACCTTCGGAACACAATGCACTTCCTCTGGCTTGTCTTGCTGTGGTGAGCCTTCTGTCTCTTCACAGAAACATTTGCATCTAGGACTAAAAGCATTTTTACATAGGATGTCCCCCATGTTCTGCTGTCCTCTAATGGCTTGCTCCCTCTTGTCTTTTTAATTCAGTTTGCCAGAGAAATGCATGCGTGTTCATATGACTTGCATGAGGTCTCCACCACAAGTGATCTCATGACTTAAGAAACCCTTTTCTCTCCACATCTTAACATCCAGTGTTTCAAATTTATCCTTTGTATAACTCTCTTGTTTGTAATGAGCATAGTTCCTGAAAGCTGCCATACTCGGAATCTGTGATCCAAAAGTTAAAGCAGGTTATTTCAATTGTTTTAAGATACTCTTGATGTCTTATCAATAATTTTCTTCTAATCTTATTCGTTTACTGATATTTATGAATCATTTACATTAAAAAGAAAATTCAAGTGATATACAAACAATGCAGCATAATATCATAATAAAATACAAATATACAACTTAGAAGAGGCAATAGCTTGGCAACAAGGAAGACAAGATCTTTATTCTAGGAAAGCTTCTTCAAGCAAGTAAGTTTTCAGTAGATACCAAAGCCCCAGAATATGCAAAAATGTAGTGCCCCAAAAAAGTGTATAATTAGCTGTACATGCACCTGACTACTTCTCCCTTTTGTTTTTTACGTTATTTTGTTTGTGCAATTTTAATGTGATCATTTGTCTAAACAGACACAGAGATAAACTGACAGAATTGAAAGAAGACTTATCATACAACTTTAAACGTATGTGCCATTATCAGGCCACACTGCCTGTAGCGCACAATGAAATAATTTTTTTATATAAGTCCTGTAATTATATTTTGAATAGCATAATTATATTGTAGAACCTTGCCATCTGTGGTGGAACATTTAAAACAGAATTAGGTCTATAGACTATGAGTGACACATAACTATCATTCAAACCATAATTGGTATATTCTGTTTTATCCAAAATTCTAAAGTGACATTATTTTGCCACAAAAACTCTGACATTTTGCATCTGCCAAAAATACTTCAGTCGTTATACTTTCTGTGTGCAGAGAAATAAAATATTGTCAAAATTCAAGTTATATGCTTGTTTTGGCATTTGTTCATTTTTTAATACAATGGGAATGTAAAAATGGAAGTGGCCAAGTTATTTTTTAATACAGTGGGACCGTAAAAATGGAAGTGGCCAAGGACTCTCTTGATCTCTGAGAGGGCCTAGTTTAAGTAAATAATTCTGATTCTAATTAGTCTTATTTTTAAAGGACCGTGCAAACCCTCCTCCCACTTTCTCTGGGATCAAAATAGGAGATGCAGACATAGCCTTTAACAAACGCCTGCTTGCCTTTCTTTCTCAAACACATGTCCCATGCTATGAAAACTCTTTGTATATAAAAGTATTTTCTTGTTTCTGCAGCCACTTTAGACAACACAGCTGTCATATTCACACTTTCAGCAGTTTGAACGCCACTTCAGTTTGTGGTAGTTATCTTTTAAAAAGGCACAAAGAGTACTCTGACAGTCACCTCGCTGAAGCTGGGCAGGTCAAAGCCTGGATGACCTCCTGTATGCTGCCTTGATTTCTATGAAGAAAATGTAGAATACACATCTAATAAATATGTCAGGGGACCACGACCTCAGGTATTCCAGGCAGCTGTATAATCCCCCCTCCCCCATGCTGTTGCAATGATCCACTTGATTCTATAAAGATGACGATTCCCTCCCATAAGACTCATTTCCACATGGCAGGATTTAGTTCCCTAACGCCTTTTACACTAGTTTGTCCCACTCGAAACCCCGTCTGCGCTCTCAACCTGGTTTACCCCTCCTCCCTTTACGGCTTCTTTTACTAACTGGGCTGACAGGCTGGCCCCGCCCCTACGGCCCAGCAGGCTCCGCCCTTTCTCCCTCTTTACGTGAATCAGCTGGTTTGAGCGTCCCTAGAAGCCGGAGGGGATCTTGGCGGTTAAAGCGAGGGCGCGCGGCTCCAGGTGAGAGAGAGAGACAGGGGACCCCTTGGCGGGTGGGGGATGGGACGTGCGCCGTGCGCGCTGGAATCCGAACGACCTCAGCGTCAACTGTCATTTACTGCGTGCCCCTGCAGCCCCTGAGAGCGCGCGGGCTGGGCGCGGAGTAGAACTAGGCTCGAGCTGCGGAGTGAAACTTCCGTCACGTGCTTCTGGCGCGCGTGGGGGGGGGGGGGATGTTGAGTACCTGTCGTCATGTTCCTTCCATCAGCATCCCGACCCATTCTGTCTCCCCAGCCTAGCTGTCGTTATAGGCTGAACTAATAAACACATACAATTTATTTTCCCTTTCTGCAGAGAACACCCCCCCACACACCTTTTTATCTATTTATCTGCTGAATCTGTTAAATGAAAACGTACATGGAGGACTCTCGTCATAAAACATTTGGTGCTGTTTCTGTTCCCCTCATAATTGTTAGGAAACTTAAATAGCATCAAGTGTTACCTGTTGCCATTAAGTTCTCTTATAAACGTGCCTCCGTTACATGGACCAGATATGTTTTGACTCTGTGCCTGCTGTGTTCTTTTTTTTTTTATGGGAAAACAAATCTCTGGCAAGGTGTCAACGTGGAATTACGTTGGTCCCTCTTCCTCGCGGTGGCTGAGGGCCTTTCCAAACAGCTTGTTTTTCTCTAGGGGAAACGGGTGGTGGTGGCATTGTTTGCATTTACTATTGCTTTACACTTGCTAGTCGCAGCAAGTGATGACTCTGTCCCTGTTTAACGAAATGAAATGGGACCAGCCTTGCTATTCAGGGATTCTCCTTTCACAAATACTCGGAGGGTGGCGACAAGAGAGAGGACCTTCTCTGTGGTGGCCCCCCAACTCTGGAACAATCTCCCTGATGAGGCCCGCCTGGCACTGACATTGTCATCTTTTCGGCGCCAGGTCAAGACTTTTCTCTTCTCCCAGGCATTTAACAATATGTAATGACCCTGGGTCTATTTTTTGGCTCATCATTTTTTAAGTTGTTACACTGGTTTTAAATATGTGTGTGTTTTGCTTGTTTTTGTGGGTTTTTTAATCTTTGTATATTGCTTTTAAGTGTTTTTATCTTATGTGAACCGCCCAGAGAGCTTTGGCTATGTGGCGGTATACAAATGCAATAAATAACAATAATAAATAAATACACTTTGCAAAGATGTGTACACTAGTACTGAGTGGATGATTGACTAGGCCCAGAGGAGGGGGGGGATATCTTTAAAAAGAGGGAGACAACCAATTCTTTCAAAGGGAGGGTGCAATTCTAAATGGCATGAAAGAGAAGAAGGGACTTGTGCAGTAATGTCATGGGCACTGCCCAACTGATACCGGTGGTACTACTAATGATGAAGATGACTATACTAATAGTGATCTCAATTCTTGGAGTGTGGATCTTTATGTAGCTAAAATGGTATCGTTGACACCCACAAGAGACTTGGGTCAAGATTTGTAGAAGTACAAAAAATCTTTAGGAGGGGAAAAACACACAAAACATCCCCTTGAGGACTGAGCATATACATTGTCCATGGAATACTGACTGTTGAGGGGGATTGGAATGGAGTATATGGTAGGTAGAAGTATGGCTGGCTGGAATCTTGAATAGGAGTACTCCTTGCTGCAACAATTTATTGCAGTTCCCAGTTGTTATTAGAGGTGGAGTAGCCATCTATGTGAACTTTTGAGTCCCTGCCTGACAATCACTGGGGCAGCAGCTCCCTGTATGGCTCTCCTTGGGCGGTCAACCTCTTGGGTAGGAAACCTCTTTCAGCCCCAAAGAGTAAGTCCTATTGAACACTTACAGGTTTAAGTTGTTGATTTCAAATTGTCAAGGGTCATAAGGAAGACCTCGTATGGGAATACTTTAAAGACATTATCTTGATAGGAAAAAAAAACATCCCTGGGTTGTTTAGCTGCAGTGGGAGCAACCAGGCTGCTGTGAGCCAGCATGCTCACTTGCACCTGCTTGTTCACAATAACCTGGGGTTTAAAGAAAACCTGGGGTGTCTTGATGTGTGTTTATGGCCAGAGAATTTGAAGCAACCTAGCTCTGTGCAGAACTGCAACTCATGTGGAAGAGTAATTCGTTAAGACTTCTATAGTATTTTAAATATAGTCGTATTAGGTTCTCACAAAAAACTATGGAACCGTATTTGAAAACATTTCATGATTTTTTTGAATATGAATTTAGATATTCTTAATTCCTTAAAACAAGCTAACCTTTCAATAAGTTACGTTTTATTGGTACTCTGGATGCATTTATCATAGGAAGAAGAGTGTGCCTATTTAATAAAAACCCAGTATGTATTAACCTAGTGATGAACTTCTTGAGATGTAACTAAACATTTTAATATTAAACCTATGCAGTATTACAATCCTTGATGGTTTGTGATAGTTCTTATTTTTATAATGTGGTATTGGAACATTTTAAAAGTAAGCCCTAAGGGAATGTGGTATAATTAAATTGAATGGCCAGGTTGTTGTTCTGTGTTCCCTTGTGAGTTGGGCAGTAAGCCAATAAGAAAGGAATTGATCAGCAATCTCCTCTCTCTGTTTTCAGAGCCAAACATTCTCAGTGTTTTTACAAACTAAACTAAAATTGTTTGGGTTGAAAATTAAACATTGCAACATGAATGACAGTGTATCTAGATGGCTCAGTATAGAAGAACTGGGAAATAGGAAGGCCTCATTGTGCAAATAAAATAAACAGTTGCTTGGAGGAGCAATATCTTTACGGATGCCAGTGAAGTAGTATGTAGTCCAGGAGTCCCATTCCCATGAAGGGTCTCAGAGGATGCTGGTGAGTGACATTGCTTACAGCTGCACATGTTCCCAGGATTGCATTCCAACATGGCAAGAAACCATGAATGTACATCTCTGATTGGGGTGACCAAATGGATTGGACTGGCCTTGCAGAACTGCGGGCTACAACCATGGTTTGTAACCAGGGTTGGTGCTACTTCTGTTGACATGAATAGGACTTAGGTTAGACTAACATTGGATACCCCCCATAGTAGGTGTTTGTATTATTACTGAGTATGAAAGATGTCTGCATTTATTTATTTATTTAAAATATTTATATCCCGTCCTATATCACTAAAATCTCGGTAGCGTGCAGATAAAAACATTCAGTATAAAACAATATACACACTTAAAAACAAATTAAACCATGATCCAAGTTAAAACAATATATAATTTAAAAGCAATAGATACGGTTTAAAAAATGTGCCAGTGAATTTAACTATCAAAGGCTGCATGGAGTTAGTGTGATAAAGGCATGGTGGGGGACTGTTGGAATATGAACACATTCAGATGTTAGAAAATACATCTGTTAATCTCCGATTGTTTGGGAAGGCAGCAAACCAGGTTGTAGTACTTGCTGTGCTTTGATATATTGTTAATTGGCACTCTACAGTAATCTACCCTTGAGTAACTACATTATACATGCAAAATAGCGTGAACTACACTAGTACGACAGTGTAGTTTTAATCCTGTTTGTGCTTTTTATATTGTATTTTGTATTCATGTTTTTAAATTGTTGGTTGTTTTTATGCTTTTCATGGTTTTAATTTTTGTGAACTGCCCAGAGAGCTTTGGCTATTGGGCAGTATAAAAATGTAATAAATAAATAAATAAATAAATAAACTCACTAATAAAGAGTGTGCCTTTTTTGTTTTGCTTTTTATTCATTAGAGTGGCTTCTCACGTTACAATTTCCCTGACTAGTGACATTCTCGCAAGCAGGAAAACTTGCCCGCTGAATTGTAAGGAAGCCATATTGTTGCCTCTTGACATGACATGTTGATGACTGCTTGACACCAGTAGGTGTCTGTTGTAGGGAAGGGCTGACACTTGCATAGTTTCCTTACATCACCACAGGGAGTAGACTCTCATAGCTTCCTACAGTACAAGCACACGTGTTCCCATCTTTGCAAGTATGGTCTTGCTTAAGGTAGTAGTAATGTCAGAAGCAGACTTAGGATGCAATCCTATATGTTTAGACAGAAAAAAGGCCTACAACTCCCAGCATGCGCCAGTCAGCTTTTTTCTGTCTAAATATGCATAAGATTCCACCTTTAATTGCTTTTTTGTAATAGTATATGAGAGAGAGAGATACTTTGAAACTAATTATGTATGTTAAAAACAGTGTTGTTCTCAAGAAAGAAAGTATTGTTGAATAATCATAACTCCTTTCTCGGCATTGCAGCAGTTCTAACTGAGCCTTTAAACAGCTAGTAATAAGAGTGAAATTGGCTAAAAGCTCCAATTGTTATGTAGCCACATGCTTTTCAAAATTGTTTTTGCTGTAATAGTGTAAAAGCTTTTCATGGACTCTGTGGGCAGAGTATATCTCTCCACTGAGCTTCTATTTGTTAATGTGTGCTTCTTTTTTAATGGAATAGCTTAAATATTTTAAGCATTCCAGTCTTGTGAGATGTTCATTGACTGAACAGTTTAAATAACTTTGGTTTCTTTGCATTTTGCAGTGATTCTGTTCTACATGGACCTCAGCCACTGAGCTTGTGTTTTGCTGTTGTCTTAATGGTTTTCAAAACCATTGTGTTACTATCTCAAAAAGGAATGACATGGTGATGGAGTATTCGCATTGACTGATGGACTCAAAAGAAGAAAGGTACGGCTATTTATTTATTTTTTGCAAAAAAAAACCCCTTCAAACTACTGAAGGACTATTTAATTCAGGGTTGTAAATAAGCATTCACCTGCGGTAGGGAAGAAGTGTCTTTGGGTGGCTAGATATATTTTGCAAATTGGAAAACACTTGATACTTCTAACCAGTTGATGTGGCAAAACCAACTTACATTCCTGTGTGTACGTATGAGCAGTTAGACTAGTAAAAGAATTATTCAGGCTAGTTAACATTGAATTTATTTGCAAGGCTGATTTAGCATGATAACACATTTGCCTTTAAACCTATGTAGCATTTTAAGACGAGGGGGAAAACGTGTTCCAGTTTTGTAGTGCAGCCATTAAAACCGTGGCCTTCATTTTGAAACCAGAGGGTAGAGGGTAAGGAGAACAGTAGTCATAGTAGATGGAAAGGTGGTGTGGTTTTTTTTGTAAATAGAAAACTTTGCTTCTCTTATGTATTTTATTTATTATATTTAACCCTACCTTTTCTTCAAAGATCCCATGTGTGTGTACATACTTCTCACCCTCTCCTTCATATTATCTTCAAAACATCCCTGTGTGGTAGCTTGGGCTGATAGCGTGTGAGTGGCAAATCAGCATCATGGCTGAGTGGGGATTTGAACCTTTTGCTCTGTAGTCATAGTCCAAGATATAGTCCAACACTGGCCACTACCATATTATTCCCAGTACAGTGCTGAGAACATAAGAGCCATTCTGGCTCATACCAAGAGTCCACCTAGTCCAGCACTCTGTTCACACAGTGGCGACCCACAAGCAGGACATGGTGCAACAGCAGCCTCCCATCCATGTTCCCCAGCAACTAATGTATAAGGGCTTGCTGGTTCTGACACTGGAGGTAGCACTTAGCCATCAGGACTAATAGCCGTTGATAGCCAAGAATCTGTGTAATTGACAAAGAATCCTGGAAATAGGCAAGCTGGCTACTTCAAACTTGCACTGACCTATGCTGAGATCCTAAATATGCCCTTAGAATTCCTTGAACTCCTGTTTGTTATCTAGTGATCAAGTACTCCCCTGGATATTATGTATGGATAAGATCTGTATTCTGAGTAATGAAAACAGGTAACATATCAGTTGTATGAGAAACATGGTAAGTACCAATTTTGGAGTGCCCAAACACTAAATTTGAGTGGATTTATACAATTTTTTTCTTTTCCTTTTCCTAAACAGCTCAGTAGAGCAAGAAGGAGCAAGAGAGAGAGGCCTGGTCTATATGTGGCAGGCTGGTTGCTGTTGTCCAGCCCCAGAAAGACTTCTAGGTTGGAGTGGAAAGACAGTATTGCAAGCAGCGCTTGGAGTCAACCATGGTGTGCTTCTGTCGGATGGTATGAAACGTTGGTCTTATTTATTTATTTATGCATTTTTATGCCTCCATTCAACCAAAAAAGGCTCTCATGGCGGCTTACAAAAGTATTTCTTGACAGTCCCTGCCCACAGGCTTACAATCTAAAAGACACGACACAAAAGGAAAGGGGATTGGGAGGGAGGAGGAGGGGGGGAAATGAAATGAAATTCAGTCACTACAATCTTAGTTGCGAAGTTCAGCAGTGGCAGTTGGCAGTCTTAAGATCATGAACATTTTTTTAAAAAAAATCAAATTATTTAAAACTATTAAGAGATTTTCTATAGTTATATTTTATGGGTGCCAACAGAGACTATCAATTTTAAAAAAGTAAATAGTTCATTTATAGCTGTACGTGCTGGTTTATAATGTCTGCACCAGTTGCTCCGTTCTTAATGGAATGTGCATAGATAAACTGTACATGTTCTCTTAATGAAATGTATGAGATGGTATTGGGACTCTGTAAAATTTTGCTTCAGTTTTCAGCTTACTTTTGTCCCAGATAAATTCTTTCCTAAGTTATAAGCAGGGGTTTGCTTTGTGGACAAATGAGTTCCCTGTAAACTTGCCTTCTAAGTCTATGATAACAAGCACATTAATTGCCCAGTAATGTAGTAATTATAGCATATTTTCACTCAGTTGTCCTTCCATATTAACATGATTTAATAATAATATATAATATATTTATTTGTTACCCGCCTCTCCCTCTGGATCGAGGCGGGGTACAACACAAATAAAAACTCCATATATTTTGTATATGCATGGCAAGTTAGATATTATGGAGCTGAACTTCATTTAAATTTGGTTGTTGTTTTTCTTCGTTTTAGGTGGCGAGGTATATAGTTTTGGAAAACTTCGTTGGAGGGTTGAGCTGGAAGATGCTCATATTAATAGTCCCATATTGGAGAAGGCTTTGAGTGGACAGCATGTTATTACAGTGGCAGCTGGCAGCTTCCATAGTGGAGCAGTCACTGAAGGTGGTGCAGTGTACATGTGGGGGGAAAATTCTGCTGGCCAGTGTGCACTGGCCAGCCAAGACACTGTGCCGGAACCAAAACTCATCAACATTTCTGACTCTGAAGCTAGCCATCTCTTGCCAATACGGATTTTGCAGCTAGCATGTGGAGAGGAGCATACCCTGGCACTCTCACTAAGCAGGGAGATCTGGGCATGGGGAAGTGGCTGTCAGCTTGGCCTCATAACCAATACTTTCCCAGTGACCAAACCACAGAAGGTTGAGTACTTGGCAGGGCGTGTTGTGCTTCAGATTGCTTGTGGGGCCTCTCACAGCCTAGCTCTTGTACAGTGCCTCCCCACCCAAGACATAAAACCCATCCCGGAGAGATGTAATCATTGCAGCCAGCTCCTGATTACCATGACTGACAAAGAAGACCACGTTATTATCTCTGATAGCCACTGCTGTCCATTGGGGGTGGTCCTAGCTGACTCCCAGTTGGAAAGCCATATTTCCTGCTCCTCGCTAGAAACTCTCGAAAGGAAGAGCATAACGAGCAGCCAAGATGAGGATTGTCAAAAAACCCTTACAGAAGAACAGACACTTGCCGTTACAAAGGACGATGCAGCAAGTGTGTTTTCAAACAACGATGGACGGGAAGACAGTGGTATTTCTAGTCCAGGAAATCTCTTGATATCTGACAAAATGACAGTGAAGCAACACTTGGCAAGTTCTCCAGATTACTCATTAAATGAGAGCGGAGAGAAGCAAATTGATCCACAACCTGAACAGGTACCTACATTCATTACCTTGCTGTCTTTCTTGTGTGCATGAAATCCTCCAAAGTTCTCATAAGTCTCAAGAATGTAATTTTAAATAAAAGCTATGGATCTGAAGAGGGCATTGTTTCTGTCTAGCTCTTAGGTTCTAATCCAAAAAAGAGAGAGAAGTGACACACAAAAAAGGAGAGAGTAAAACTAATCAAATCACAATAAAAATGCAACATAAAAACAAGAGTAGTGTTGCAGCCAAATGTCGTAATTAGTCAACTTGTTGGTTGACACTTGTCCATAGGGGTGGGCGAACTCACCTGTGTCCGACTCAGCAGACACTCGCCCCATTGCCTCCACTTGCTGAGCCACGCAAGCTTCTTTTGAGGCTCTGCTTGTCCCGGCAAGCACTTGGCACAGCCCACCCTCACTGCGGAAATAGAGGCTCTGGAAATCGCGCATTCCCCCCCCCCTCCGCTGCGTCAATGGCGGCCGCTATTGATGCACAGCGGGGGGAAGTGTGCAGCTTCGGCAGTAAAGACCGGTGGCGGCTGAGTGCTTTGCAACCGTTTGAGAGCGAGTCCGTGCTCACGCCAAATGCACCTGACTGGGTGCAGGGGACTGGAATTGGGGGAGTCTGTTGGAGTCCGGGACTCAGTCGAGTGCTCATGACATCCCTAATGTAGTGCTCAACTTTGTAGCAAGCTTGGATTGCTGTCTTACATATTTGTTATTTTTGGAATAGGCTGTAAGCATCAGTACATGTACAGTCTTCATCTAAGCTGTGGTATTTCTATGCATGTGCCGAGTTGTTTGGCTGAGCCCCCTATTTTCAGGAGAAAATGTGATGATGTCACTTTCACCCTTTAGGGAAAGGTTGGTATCTGAACTCTTTCCACAAAGCAAACGTGTTTGAATAAACAGCTATCTAGGTTGTATACGTCTCTTTAAACTGATTCATATATTGCTCCTCCATGCACTGACTGACAATGCCAGTTAAACATTATGTAGAAAGGCCATATGGAGACAACCAATCAGGAAAGGGTACATAATGTGGTGACACATGACATCATGATTTTGATTTTGTGCATGCACAAAAACTCGCATACACAGAACAAGATCTCTGATTAAAGGAGAACTTGCATTGCAGATTACATGGATGAATTTGTTACTTTCTAAGGAAATGATTCATTTGGAATATGTTTACCCATTGCTAAATAAGAGCAGTAGAAAAATAAAAGGTAGTGTATAAAAGCTCAAGATCGAAAAGTCCTGGACAAATGGAAGGGCCTTCTCCTGGCACCCTGAAAAATCAGGGCCAGATGAACCTTTCTGGGGCGTGCATTCCAGAATCAGGGCACCACAACTGAAAAGGCCCTGTCATGGGTCACGGCCCACCTTACTTCCAAAGGTTGTCCTTTTTGTCTATTAAGTTCCTACACTCAGTATAACTGGTTTTTCTGGTGATAAATGTTAAATCACTTTTCCTTCTTCATTTAAACAAAAACCTGGGAATTCAATAGAAACATTTGAAATTAGTTTTGTATATTATGCATACTTCCATAATGCAGTGTTAGGAAAACCATGCTAACCTTGGTTTTTCTCCAGTGAATAAGATCTGTGTCCCAAGAGCCTACTTATAATATATATTATTATATATATTATTAAATGCTTGTGAAGGCCTTCAGCTAGAATAAATAAAATTATGCTGACTCTTCCTGTGACAATTTTTCCGGAACAGACCTGCTTTGTTAAAGGATTTCAAAGTTCTCACCTTGCTGGTTCATATTGCAGAATCTTGAGCTGTTTTGTATGTAGTTGAAAGTGTTTTTAATAGGGGCTGCACATGTGAAGTTAGGCTACATGTGTAGGGCAGTGCAATTTAATCACCCACAGTTATTGTTTTTCCGCTTTGGCCTTGGGTTGTGAGTTTGGTTGGCCTTTGGTTGATATTTTATTCTGGGTAGGGGATGGAATCATACACCTGTACTTCAGAGACTTTGGGTTTTATCCATTTGGTTTCTGTAGTACCTACCTGGATTAACCATTTCAGACTTGGGCCACAGCTAGACCTAAGGTTTATCCTGGGATCATCCAGGGTTCGCCCCTGCCTGAGCACTGGATCCGCTGTGTGTCACCTAGATGAACAGGTTTGACCCCTGGACGATCCAGGGATAAACCTTAGGTCTAGCTATGGCCTTGTTGTGATTTTTCCCTGAACCCAGAAATTTTGAAAACACATTTAAAGCATATCTTGAAATAATTTTTTAGTGAGAAAAGATGCACATGTACCTACTGCTTATCTCTTGAAATCCCCAGGTAGCTTGGCACATAGTCTATTCACTGTTACCTTTTACCTTATTCACTGTTGCATTTTAGTTTCTGGAGAAAGCTCCAGAAATAAAACACCTAGCAGCTGCCCAAGTGGGGAGCCATCTGGGAGTACTTTATCTTGTAAAATAAGCATGGTTCCCAAAGTGGATAGTTCACACCCCACACGCAGATTAGTTATGAAGAAGTAATCCACTTTTCCTATAATATCCTCTACATAAAATGTTCTTGGAAGATATATTGCCTCATCTGTTTCATTCCCAGAAACGTAAGGTACAACATCACTTGGCTAGTAATACGAAGATATTAGATGCACGCTCAGCCCAATCGAAACGTGGTAAACAAGCAGAGCATGTGAGTGCAAGGAAATAGGAGAGTTGCAGTAATCAAAACACCGTGGCTTCATATAAAAGCAATGCTGCTCCCTGGAAAGTGTGAAAAAATGCTTAATAATTACACATGAAATGAATTCAGAGACCTAACTTTATAGGCTTTTTAAAATAAACATGTAATATGATTTTCTGTTCTCTTTGAATTTTGTCTGTAACGTTTAAAGCATTGACTCTTACCCAACTTGCAGAGTTAGCATAAATACATGGGGGGTGTTTTTGTCCTGAATAAACAAATGTGCATAGTAGCTGGTGTATGAATAAAAACAGTATAGAACTTAATCTGATTGGCGACCATCCTGAACTCTTTATGAATTGGCAGGGTAAAAGTGTAAGTAAATAAAAGGATGATGGGGTGTAGATCAAACCTTTTTTAAAAGTCTTAATTTTATACGTAGATACTAGTATTCGTATTCAGAGTGATTCATGGCACTTTGTTCTTTGCACCAGCTGAAGAGTATGGCAGTAGTAACTGTGAAAGGTATAATGAGGTTGGATGGATCACTGGTCCAGACCCACCATGACAGTTCTTACATTAATCTTTGGAATACTTCATCTTTGGGATACAACCTTTATTAACTATAGGTTTGCTTGTGGAGCCTATGCCTTGTCATTCTGCATTGTTGTGGAATGTTGTGTGTGTTGGCTACCTACACAACACTCGTCTTAAGAGAGCATTCTTCTTATTGAAGAAAAAAATGGCAAGGAGCAGAGGTCTGGTAATTTCATGGGTTGCCTTTGGTTGCTTATCCAGAAGTGGCCTTTTGTTTAATATGAGCTCTTCGGCAACCAGGCTGGGTTGTTTGTGGAAGCATTAGCCAAGTCCTGCAACAGCAGCTCTTCCACTGGAGAAGTAAGAAATACATAATCGGTTTTGTACAGTTAATCTGAATGTGGAGCAAGCTCATAGGGCAGGATTTTATGGCGTTTTTAAAAATCCTGTTATAAAACTTGTAAATAAACCTTTTTCAGAGCGCATTCATGATAACTGTGTAGCTAGTCCTTGGCTCTGGCTTGGAAAAGTTTTGAAAAATCTGTTTGTATATGTTATCTAAAATCAAGCACAGGACTAGATGTTACCGATCTTATTTTTAAACTACGCTACTGCCTATTGTGATCGATTTCTTGGGTTTCTTTTACTGTATTTCTAGCAATCCCAAGAAGAGGATCTCATTGCTTGTCTACCCAGTCCACCTGGCCCAGGTACATCTGCCCTTAACAGCCTGGTAGTCTCTTGTGCATCCGCAGTTGGAGTAAGAGTGGCTGCTACGTGTGAAGCTGGGGCATTGTCTCTGAAGAAGGTAATGAACTTCTACGGCACTGTTCCAGGTGATACAATATCCCCATCTAGTGCTGGTTCACCAAGCCTGGATGGGCTGAAGGACAGCCGAGAGGAGCAGGTCAAGCAAGAGTCGATGCAGGGGAAAAAGAGTTCCAGCTTGGTAGATATTCGAGAAGAGGAGTCCGAAGGAGTCTGTCGAAGACTTTCCTTACCTGGTTTGCTGTCCCAAGGTGAGACGCTTACATACAGTTCCAATGCTACAATATCTCGGATATTTCCTTGTCTGTTTTTTCATGTATGGTTCTTACATGTGACAGGGCACTCATATCTTTCCTTCTGTTAATTCAGATTATTTTAAAGCAGAATTGTGGGCTCTGAAATCTTCATACGATATGGAAATTTTTCAAAATAAATTGCTAAGGACAATTCTAGGTGTAACAAGGTGTGCTCCTGCTTCATTTTTACGTTCAGAAACTGGCGTAATAGTTAAATCTGTCACTGCCATCAGGGCCTTTACTGTCTCAACACTCCCCCCCTTTAACCAGATTACCTAAATCGTGTCTTTTAGAGCAAATGAGAGCCAATTCATCATATACATCATCTTGGTTTCAGAAACTGATTCCTCAAATTCATTATTATGGTTTTTCTTCTCAATCCTTCACTACTTTGAATTCAGCTCACAGCAAAGAGGTCTTGAAGGAGAGGGTCTATAGTGTTTCTATTCAAATGAATCTCTGTGCAGTTTCAAGTAATAGTATAGCACCTTGGTTTGCAGATACTAAACTTAAATTTGAATGTGAATGCTACCTGACTCTAATATCTAATCCTCGTCTTAGATCAGCCCTTGCACAATTAAAGATGCAACAAATGAAAAGAGCAGTTCTAGAAGAGCGTTTTAATAAAATTCCTTATGCCTTGAGATTCTGCCCTTGCCATAGTGGCAAAGTGGAGGATCTGCCTCATTATTCATTCTACTGCCCTATCTATTCTCAAATTTGTTCTAAATATTTAGATTGTTTTCTTGAGAAAAAGTCCAGCTGGTCAGATTCAGAAAGAATATATGTGCAATATATTCTTTTGTTTACGTGCAATAACAAGACTGTCCTATTGGCATTGGCCAACTTTGCTCTTACAGCCCAAATGTATAGAGCAACATTTCTGACCTTGCAGAATGTATGATTTGTTTAACAATAAAGCTTTATCTATCCATAATGCTGAAAAACTTCACAAATGTAGAAACAATGTACACACGCCTGATGATTCAGTACATTATGCACAAGTCCCTCAACATCGCAACTTCCCAAGCAGACAGCTTGGGAAATTACTCTGGCAATTCTTGTAGGTGCTCTTCTTACTTTGCTCCTCCTATTCCTCTCTGTTAAGCTTCAATTTTCAGCTAGCGTTTCCTTTAAGTTTGATGGCTTAGTGATATCATTTCTGTTGTTGGAGGTGCCCAAGAAGCACCCCCATGGCCACCATGATTTAAATAAGCCATGCTGGCATATTTTGATCAAGCGAACTGACCAAATGTGGTAGCAATGCCAAGTCACTGCTGTCACAGTCTAAGCAGGGAATCGAAGGAAAGATATCTGTCTGATTGAACATAAGAAGAGCGCTGGGGTCCGTCTATTCCAGCATTCTGTTCACACAGTGGCCAAGGAAACCCACAAGTAATTCATGAGTGCAATAGCAGCTTCCCACCCATGTTCCCCAGCAACTGGTGTACATAAGCTTACTTCCTCTGGTACTGGAAGTAGTATAGAGCTATCAGGACTAGTAGCCATTGATAGCCTTCTGCTTCAGGATTTTTTCTAACCCCCTTTTAAAGCCGCCCAAATGACTTTTGGAGCTTCATGATGGTGCAGTAATAGCAGTGAGTGCCTTTTTGAGACCAATAGTTGTGTTTCTTATGCTAGTCTTCTCTCTTGCAGCCACTAGAAGAGCTTCCTTAACCCAAGCACTTGTTTTCTCTTGGAACTGATGCAGTCCAAAGGCAGGGGCCCAGAAACGATCCTCTCGTATTCTTCATGCTATTATTCAATTATACAGCACTTTTAATTTGCGAAGTGTTTTTAAATATTTCCCTAAGTGAATTGCCCTCAATTATGAATTGCTAAGTCAGATCCACATTCTGCCTGGCGATCTCTCTTGTGTATGAAAGGAGAGAGGAAGGAAGTAATCTAATTAACATTCTTCCTTTTCTATTTATTCTGAGGCAAGTTTTGATGGGCTCTTTCTGTATTTGCTGCATTCCTTATTGTTTCTCTTTAGTCTCAAGGATGCAGCTGGGGATACTCTGTATAACTTAATTATGTAATAAGTAGACAGAAGGTCTAATAAATAGTAGAGTCCCCGACTCTTGACTTTTAACACAGATTCTGTTTCCTCAGACAAGGAGTGGTATTTCAGACCAAATGCTTATCACCACTACCGTGTGCTTGCCATCATAAAGTTTCCTTTCAAACACATGGCTAACTAACATAGGAAAAGGCCAGTTCTCCTCTTTGCTGGGATTGGTAGAGGGCCACTTGTGTTATCTAACGGGCTGGCCATGTTCCAGCTCGTAGTCAAACTGATGTAGGTTGCAGCCTAACCGCAGAATTCCCTATTTGTACATGGCTGTTTCAGGAGAAATGATCACATTGCATTCTCAGAGAACAGAACAGCACATCTCATAAAAAATAGCTATCTGATGATGAGCTGTGAGTTGTGGATATGAGTAGCCCTGGAGTTTGTTTGCTTTTAATGTTGGACTTCATTCTGGATGAATCGATGGGGTGACTTGATGGCATCTTGAAAGTGTTGTAAAGAGAGAAAATGCTCTTCTATTCAAAATCAAATGGCACACTGAAAAGGCAGTGGACCAGTTTGCACGAGCAAACAGCCCACTGTAGCTTATTTATAGCATGGATTATGTGAGGGTTGTTAACACTCACATAACCCGTGGTTACCGGGTTTCGATGACACAAGAAGCTGGGGCTTGAATATTCAGAATGGCTGCCTGGCACACACCAGGCCTCACCGTGGCTTAAACAAGCCACAGTGGGAAGCAGGGATCATGTAAACCAAATCAGTCTTGTAGCAAGTAGCTCAGGTGTCTTTTTCACAACAGCCACTCATGTTCTGACATGTGTAATGAGACCTAACAAGTGATATATGTAATTTCTGTGCTCTAAGGATTTATTCTTGTTTCCCATGTTTAAAGTTTCTCCAAGGCTCTTGAGGAAAGTAGGACGAGCCAAAATGAGGACAGTGGCCCTCACACCAACTTACAGTGGTGAAGCTGATGCACTTCTGCCCTCTCTACGAACTGAGGTGTGGAGTTGGGGGAAAGGAAAAGAAGGGCAACTTGGACATGGTGATATCTTGCCTAGGTGAGGAAAGCTATTCTGTGCCAGTTGACAGTGATAGAGTGAGTGCTGTGTTGGGAATCAGGGCAGGTTGTTTAAAAATTTTCACTGTGTATGTAATGCTTCAGTATATGAAAGCCATCTCTTAAGAAAACCAAAAAGCTTATGCTCAACATTGCCATGGCTTCTTCATCGACATTGCTAAATATATTTTAAATGGGTTAAAATCTGTCTATATATTCCTACGAAATGTCATACGCTGTGTTGATTTTCTTCATGTGTATTCATATTGAGGACCCTGATTTCGTTTTGTGAGTTCACAGGCTCCAACCACTGTGTGTAAAAAGTCTTGATGGTAAGGAAGTAATTCATTTGTCTGCTGGTGGCCAACATTCCTTGGCGCTCACGGCCAAATCACAGGTATGAGGATAAAATGTTGTTTGCTGCTTTTACTTCCAGAGCTAATTTCAGTTTGATTGTTTTTGTTTGCTAGGTCAAACTCTGGTTTTCACTGTTTCCTTTCACTTTGTTGAAAGAAAAGTTGAACGATGTGCATAATGAATTTGGATACCTTTTGCATAGGTGGTGTACAGAAGATGTGTTCATCTTATCTTAAAGTATGCACATGTAATATGAACGATTCTGCTGAAATGTTGACAGAATGGTGTACACTTCCAAAGCAGGGTGAGCCAACTGGTGTATTGTGGACAGGATAAACCTCCAGATAATTTTTATTCTGGCTTGTTCTGTCCTGCAGGGTTCTTTCCTGCTGCCCTCAGGGCTTCAGGGCACCCGTGCTGGTTTAATTCTTTCCCTATGGATGGGTGGGGAGCAGCAGGAACTAGGAAAGAAGAAAGAGAGATGGAATGGTAGCAGAAATGCCAGGAAATAGGGTGGCAGTGGCTATATGGAATGTAGAAAAAGGTGAGGGGAGAAGGATAAAAAGGATGTTGCCAGAGATGCGCAAGGATTCCTCCAATACCTACAAAAATGAAGGAGAGATTGAAAAAGACGGAGTTAGAGAGTCAATTAATTACAGCATATCTGTGGGGGTGGGCGGAGGTGTCTGATCCTGTTTTGTTTTTCACTAACAAGAGCAGCCTTCCCCAGCCTGATGCCCTTCAGGTGTTTGGGATTTCAAATTCCATCAGTCCCAGACAGCATAACCTATGGTCAAGAATGCTGGGAATTGTAATCTAAAACATTTGGAGGGCGCCAGGTTGGGGATGGCTGAAGTAGAGTTTAAACAATTCACTGTTCCCCAGTTCAACATGTAATGGAAAACTGGTTTGTTTAAAGTCAGAAGTGTACACTTTTGAACTCCTTCTCTTGGCTTGCAGAGAACACGCAAGCCTCCAGCTCACTGAGGTTTGTGCATGTAATGGGGAATTTGAGCAAGGCCAGACTGACTAGGGCTCTCATTCTAAAAATAGAGATTTCCAGAACTCATTCTGCTTGTAAGACAGTGTGAAATACTGATTGCAGTTATTTGGTGGTGAGGAAAGGTAACTGTACATGGCTTCTTGGGTGCAATCAGGTGCATCAATGAACAGGCCTGAGCTAAGGGGAGGCTAAAGTGTTCAGTTTCTGATGCTTCAAAAATTTACCATCCCTTTCCTAAAGGATAGCTTACTCTGGCATTCCCTTAACCATTTTGTGGTTAAGCAGCATGGTTTAACATGTTGTCTGAACCAGGCCTCCCTCCAAAAGCTGGGCAATAACATCTAGATTGACTTCTATTCATTTGGATTATGCAATACTCTCTTATCTTACTCTGGCAGACCTTATTGTTTTAAAGTGGCTGTTCTCCCCTCTCCCCACTTCTCCCTAATATTTTAATACAGGTATATTCATGGGGCAATAATACCTTTGGACAGCTTAGTCACTTAAGTTCTCCAACAACAGTCCCTCGTCTTGCAAAGGTAATTTTTCAGTGGTTTAGTTCTGTTTGTGACAAAACTTCTTCCCAGAGTAATGACCCTTGGTTAACTCCGAAGCCCAGACTCACATCTCCATATTTGTTAAAGTAACAGCTTCTCCTCTCTGCATCATGGCTGTTGGCCATCAAATTTTGTTTGCCCTTGGTATCCAGGATGCTGCTTCTCTTAAGGGGAGGGATCTTGTTCCCGTGCATTCTCTAGCTCCCCTCCCCAATCCCTGTGTGTTGTGGGGCGGGGAGGGAAAATCTTTCCTAGCCCATCTGTCCAGCTTGGACCTGAAGATGCAGTTGTAGTTCAGAGGGCTTTGGAAGCCCAGTGCAGTTGTGGGAATGATTTCTGTCCTTCTACTCTAGGTCAGAGTGGAAGGGGATGCTGGGACTTAATAAGTGCATCAGCAAAATCATCTGGCTCCCAAAAAGAAGGGTGGATTTTCTCTGGCTGCTTTGTTTCTCTTGCATTTGGAGGGCTCAGAAATGCAGCCGCCAAATGAGCCCCTGACACCCATTCTAGTTGGGTGGGGTGTTTATGTTTTGACCCTGTACCTCCACAGCTGCCAGACAATTCCCAGATTTCCTCTTACTCTTGGAGCTGGGGCGTGAGTGGGGATTGTCCTTGTTGCTCTGAGCTTCTAAAGGCTAGAACTAACCACGTTCAGCAAAGGGTGGTGACACGCTCACCACGGTGAGTGAAAATGTGGGAGCTCACATGTTGGCAAGTAAACATGAAAACTGCAATTAAGCAAACTGGGTTCTTACACCGCACTGAAGTCCATAAGCAAGCAAACGGTGTGCAGGATCTTGAGTGATGTTTGCACAACTAAAACCAGTGCAGTTGAGATAAATTAGTTAACATTTTTTTAAAATTAGAAGACCAGTCACCTCAATTGCCTGAAACTCTTCCCTATTGCTTTAAATAGCTGCCAGATTTCCACATGCAAAATACTTCAGCCCTGCTCTATTGTGTTGAAATAAAACCTTTTATGGGTCTATACTTGGTTGTCAAGAAGAATTTTCTTTTATCCTTATAATTATATCGTGTGTGTGTGTGTGTGTGTGTGTGTGTTTATGTGTTCCTTCCAGGTTTGCAGTGATAAAAGTATCTGGAATATAGCAGCAGGTCCAGATTATTCACTATTCCTAGCAGATGGAGAAGATTTTCAGCCTTCGTTATATTATAGTGGTCGAGAAGAAAGGGAAGAGAGTGAAGTTTCATCTGAAAATAGCTGCTTAAAGAATCCAACACCATTGCTAAATTGTAGTAAGGTATGTACTATATTATGCTTGATATTCCTAAAGAACCTTTAGGTCCTAGTGGTAGGGTGTTTAATGCTATGATGTGTAGTGAAAAGATATGGAAAGGTGTGAACCTGAAAGTTTTTCATCCTCATTTCAACATGAACCCAAACCCTACCGAAATTCAGACATATTTTATCATGAACTGCCCAAACTTACCAGTTAGAAGCAAGAAGAAGGCCTTGTGGTTGGGCTCCATTTGGCCCTTGGTACTGCTGCAGTAGCTGCACTCCAGGTGCCATGAACCATGGGAATTGCATTTCTCATCTTCCCTTGGTGGTGCCTGAGAAGGCTCTATTCAGCAATATTGAGAGTCTCATAGAGGCGACATCGCTTGTCAGATCTTTAACTAATAAGTCCCTATTAAGGTCTGTGATCTGCATTTGACATTTTTGCATGCTCTACTGTGCACCATACAGCATGGACTTTAATGTGGCTTACGGAATCTGCTATGGCTTGTGGGTGTTTTGTTGCACTATTTTCACCAGGCTCTACCTGCTAAGGATACAAAACAAATCAAAAACCCAAAAAACTATGTCATAGCATGGAATATCACATATATGTGTGAATCTTATTTTGGAAGTAGGAAGGGGTTTAGGCAAAACTATAGACTTCCCGCTAGGCTTAGGCAAATGGGTTAATACGCAAAGGTGGTCTGTTCACTACAGAAGTTATTCATCTGATGTTGGCTGAACGTGTGCTAAAATTGGCTGCCGATGTCATTCTGAAGAATGCTTGTTTCATAGCATTGGGCTGTTTACTTTGATACCAGCCTCACCAACTTAATCACTTTCTATCAACAAATTTACTAATTTCCTCCAGATTTTCAAAGGAACAATTGCTACAGGCTATTTTTGTCACAAACCTTATCTAGAGCATTTGTCTGAGTGTACCGCTCAGAAATAATAGCTACAATCACATCTGTGGTTCTTCTGAGCTCATAGGAATTTTCTCTGTAGTAATTGTTATAGGAGCAAAGATCAAGGCCAAGTGAAACAAATGCCTTGTAGTTTTCAAAAATATTAAGCCTATTTTTTTTAATCATATATGGAACATTTTACTGAGCATTGTGTTCTGATTTTCAATGCTTAATAGTCAGGAGTGCTCCCAAATATGAATATAAGGAAAACATAAAATATAATGTACTTATGTCAGCAAAAATTGAGTATATTGGAAGTCAATGGAAGAAGATTTGGTAAAGATTTGGTTTATAGCAGAAATGGAGAAATTAACCCATATCAAATGGGCCCATGAACATGCAGGCATTTATGATTTGACAAGGGCTCCATTCAGACATCATGCGAAACTATGGTTTGTGTTAACCATAGTTTAGAAGCAGAAGCCATGGCTTCCTTTCTAAACATGCTACAGGCAAACCATGGTTTAGAGCTGTTTCATTTTCTGTACTCTGGACATTCAGCTTCATAAGCTCAGTCCCGTCTCCATGGTGGAGATTTTTAGCTTATTTGTATGATTATTTAAATTTCATTATGATTTGTAATTATTAGTTACCTGGAAATGTTGCTGTATTTTTTATATTCTCTTGATGCCACTTTTGGTGTTACCATAGAAAAAAGTGGCATCCTCTGGAGGCAGAGGGACAGCTTTAACTATGGTTTATTAATTCAGACATCATGCCAAACCACAATTAGCACTAATAGTAGTTTGCAACTTCACTTCAAACCACAGTTTCTGATTTTGGATTGCCTGCTAATTGCAAATGCAAACCATAGTCTGTCAATTCAGATGTCATGCCAAACTGTAGTTAAGAAAGTTTAATGATGGTTTTCAACAATTCTGGCAAGAATTATAGTGGATTGGAATGATGAATACAGCCATATCTACAAAATGTATTCAGTGTTCTGTAAAACATTTGTATGTGACTCAGTGGCCTAGTTCAGATGTCACAATGGGCCTGTTCAGACAACATTCTAAGCCATGGTTAGGCCACTAACCCTTTTGCAGCAAATAGTTTGCATGTTTAAACTGTGGTTATGTAGCCATCATAGGAATGGTTCACACAACATGCTAAACCATAACGTTTAGCTCAAAATGCTTAACCACTGTGGCTTAGCATGTCGTCTGAACAGGGTTGATCAGTCTGATAAAATATACCGGTAGTTGCTTGCCCTGAGAAGGAGCCATTTGCCTGGGTGCTCACTTCTCCCCTTCCTTCCTCCACTCATGTGCCTGGCTTCAATGCCAATAATCCTGACTGCAGTTTCCCATGACATTTGACGAGGAAAACAATATGCATGTTGAGTTACAGAGTACAAGAGAACAGACTCCTGCCCCAAGGAGCTTACAGTATAAAATTTGAAACTGGAAACAACAGAGAAAGTGGTGGCAGGAATACATAGGGAACGAATATGCAATTGTTTCAGTTTCCTGTGTTTAGACTAAGTTACATGTTTAGTTGCAGTAGGGCAGCCTTTCCCAACCTGGTGCCCTTTGGATGTGTTGGATTGCAACATGCATTATTTCAACCACCCTGGCCATTGGCAGTTTAACAAGCCATTGGCCACGCTGGCCAGGAATTACGGGAGTTGCAGGCTAATGCATCTGGAGGGGACCAGATTGGGGAAGGCTGCAGCAGGGCATGGGAACTAGGGGGCTGAACAAAAAGCTTAATGGAAAAGGCAGATTTTGAGGAGGAATTTGAAAGACGTAAGAAAGGTGGCATCACACAGGTTGTTCTGACAGGCAGTTGTAAGTATACAGGACAGCAAGGCAGAAAAGGTGGAGTCTTTTGAGTAAACTGATCATATCAGTTTGTACTTCATAAGAAACTGTGTTTAAGAAGCCAGGGTATATCTGCAAAGCTGGCTCAGGAGGTGAGGTGAGGGATGAGAAGAGAGTGCAGCAGGCAGGGTTTATTAGACCAAGATTGTAACATTGTCTAAACTGGGCTGAAATAATGTATTAATATTGCATTTTTTAATGTTTCAAATGCCATAATTTCTGGCTATACAATTTAGAAATAAGGTTTAAGACTAGGCTGCAAAACGCATGGAAATCAATTCAGCTGATAGTAATGAAACAAGTTCACATCACGCGTTTGTTTCAGCATGTAAGATATATACACTTGAAGAGGTTGTTACATTAGGGTTAACCCTAAGCCTTGTCTTCCGGAATGTTTAAAATGCTTTGTCTTCCTTCCAGCTAGGGTATATTAGCAGCGTGATAGCAGGCGGGAGTGACTGTTTGGCTTTAGTGGACAAAAACATTATGGGATACATTGCTAGTCTGCATGAGTTGGCTTCGATGGAGAGACAATTTTACTCCAAACTGAGTGCTATAAAATCTCAAGTTCTCAGACCCCTCTTGGGCTTAGGTAAGAGATATCTTCACAGCCCTGTTTTCTATCTCTGACTTCTTGTGAAGTTCTTAACACAACTTCCTGTCGTTTGTATTTTCTTGGAAGACACTGCCATTGGTAATCTTGCTTTACTGTGTACCCAAACCTCTGTAATCAGATATCCTCTCCATCCCACCCCCAGCCATGCGCTGTGCTTGCTT
The DNA here is from genome assembly GCF_023053635.1 of Elgaria multicarinata webbii. NCBI lineage: Eukaryota > Metazoa > Chordata > Lepidosauria > Squamata > Anguidae > Elgaria > Elgaria multicarinata. The sequence goes on from NC_086172.1 coordinate 25,875,934, forward strand.
AGAGGTTCAGATAAGAAAAGAGCTGCAAGCTGCCTTTAGCCACCCTGTAACACAATGCTGCATCTCCTGCTGTTCCCAGACATAACGCTACTCCTTTTATACTTAATACACCACAACACCCCCCTACCAGGTGAGCTTTGGGGCTCAGCTGGCAGCCCTGCATAATACAGTTTACATAGCAGCGGTATCTTTGAACTCGCTCACTCCACAGCTGGTCCTCAACCCTCAGGCTAGATTCCCGCTGCCTTCTTCGTGGCCACCCAGACTCCCCACTTCTTCCAAATTCTCCCCCCAGCTTCTCACACACGTCCTGATCTCTTGCTGCTCTTCCAGACCGCCCTCCCACATCCTGTCAGACTTATTTAGGTCCTGATTTGTGTGTGGAAAAGAAACTGCCTCGTGTTCCTAGGACAACGTGGCATGACTATTGGCGAATCTTTTCCTAACTGACTAAAGTGTGATGTGGCATCTTTTTGCAAGGAGAATCGGAATTACCCGTTAATGACATTCTTTGAAATCCATCTTTACAATTAGCGTTTTGATAGTCTGGATTAACTCTTCCTTCTGATTTGTTGAACCAATGATGTTTCTACATCTTAGTATATTTGTGCTTTGTTTTTGCTTCGTTTTATCTCCGTTGCAGATAACTTAGGTATTGCATCAACTGTCCAGTTGTTGCAGGAAATGGCAAGTACATTCAGCAAGTTGTGTTACCTGATTGGTCAGCATGGAGCCTCTTTGACTAGTTTTCTTCAGGGTTTAAAAGAGGCAAAGAACTTGGCTATTCTCAAGCATTCAAGACTCTTTTTGGAAAGTTATACCGAGCAAGTATCTAATTCCCTCATTTTTATTTCCTGTGGATTTATTTTACCAAACAGCATGGTGCCTGAAAACAGAATGGATTATAAAGAAAAACTGAGGAAGTTTGAAACATTACAGTTGTTACCCTCTGAATTACTGACTTGCACTGCAAGGCTGAGCTGTACTACACGTCCACCACAATCATAAGTCAGAGTCTATCCAGGACTGTACCACTGCAGAGTGCAGGTGGCGGATAGCAATCTTGAATCTTCCCTCATGGAAACTTTCAGCCAAAGTCACATGACCACATATATAACTTATGTACTGCTGTAGATAAAATGGAATATTAAAGTTGCCGCCCATTAATCTTTAAAGACGCCATCCACCAAGAGCTCATGCTGCGATATTTCTATTCATTTCAGGTGACTGCTGTGCAAACCCTGTCAACATGGGCATTGTACAAAAGCAGTGCTTGAAGGGCTGTATTCTTAGTCATTATTCCATTTCTTCAAGGGGGGATGCAAGGTGTATTCTTGCTTTACTTTTGTTGGGTGGGAGCCAATACAACCCAGTTTTTTCCTCCACAGCTCTGATAATGTAAGATGCCCTGGGCTGTATGGGAGGGACCTGCACTGTGGGTTCCCCCCTACTTGTTCTTGGAAATAGCAACGTCAGGATGGGGAGGATCCATGGTTTGGCTCGGTGCGTGTGTACGTTTTTCATGTATTTATTCCTCACTTTCCCCATCCTGCGCATTTATGAGGTTATTTTTTAATGTTACATTCCAAGTAGTCTCACTCTTCTTCACCATCTCTGTTTTTTTAGGTATTGCAGTTCCTTGACCAATTTTTTGGTAATGGGAGGATTTGCACTTCTAGCCAAACCAGCAGTGTAAGTTTAATCTGTCCTGATGCTGATTCTGTTAATTTGTTGTTGCAGTAATTTCTGCAAGCTCTGTTGAATGATCAGTATTGCTGTGTGTGAATCCATCAGTAGCATGGCGCTACCCAGTGGTGCCTAGGGGAGAGAGAATAGCCTAGGCATCCCCAAAGATTTGTTGCCTGCATTGGCTGGACTGGTGCACACTCTGGATTCCATGCTTGCTTAAATGACAGTGAAGGGAGCAGAGTGCTTCTTTCAACACTTCTTAAATGTTCTGAAATACATGTTCTCCATGGTAATGGTTGAACTGATGCTTCACTCTAGTGTGTTTTTCCCATAAGCCAGTGCTGGCAGGAAAAAAAAATGAAAAAGGCACACCCTCTAGTAAATTACCGTGAATGTCATGGAATGACCTGTCATAGTTAACTATTAATAGTTTTAAGGGTATAAACCTATGCATTTTTAGACAGGGAAGAGGGCTACAATTTCAGCATTCTGGCAGTTGTAGGACTTTTTTCTGTCTAAACATGCATAGCATTGCGCTGTTAGCTGCTTCCCAACTTAAAATGTTTTCGAAGCAAGTTGCAAATGAAGAAAACAGAATATTTAAAAATGCTAAAAGCATTATCAATACACATGGATACACAAATTTCGGCTTGGATTTGTAGCTAGTCATTATTTCTGGTCCCCAGAGGATGACCGGTCCCTTCCTGTCCCCAGGCCACTGCCCCCTCTTCTCAAATATTGCAGAACTGAGACAAACGTATATCTATCAGGAATGTTGAACCTCAGGCCCAGGGGCCAAAGCCAATATGCCTGGACTCTGTCTGGCTCTCCTGGGTTTCTCAGATGGCCACAACGCCTTCCCCATATCACCAGGTGGTTCCCACTTTCCCCACATCCTCAATCCTTTGGAATATACCTGGGTTTTGTGCTGTTTCCCCCGTATTCTAAAATGCTTCTCCTAAGGCTTCATTATTCGCAGGAAGAGTTTTAAGCTAAAATATGGCTGGTCGTTTTTGGCCCTGTCCCTTTTGCCTTCAACCCACTGCCAGAATCTGGCCGCCGTCAGCTGTTTTGAAATAGAATTTGGCCCTCAGGCTGAAAGAGGTTTGGCACCTGTGATATATACTTTCACAGAAAAAGCAAGCAAGCCTGCCTGCTCTCTCTGCAGCCCAGAACACACACACACACACAGAGCCAGTTCTCCCTACCCTCATTCCACTCACCTGGTGCTGCCGCCTGCCATTCCTATGGCTTGCTTTTGTATTGGCTTGCTCTTGCTAAGAAGGCTACACGTCTGAAACCGTAGCCTTAAAGCAGAGGTGTGATTGCAGGGAAAGGCCGTGAAGGGACATACCCAAGTTGGCCGCTAGTCTCTAAAGCATCTCCTTGACCAACCAAGACAAAAGTACTGCGGTTCCTGCTACAGAAAGCCCAAGCTGGGAAAGGAGCTTGAAGGTGGGTGCTGGGGAAACTCTGAGCTCCTCCATTTGTCCCCCTGACCTTCCGCCACTGGACCTTGCAGACCACTGCTGCTGATTGGCAGCTGATGAGCAAGTTTGCAGGCCGGCTCTGGTGGATGTTTTAAAAGGCAGGCTGCACCTTAAGCCTGTATAGCAGAGGTGGGGGGAATCAGTTCTTTTTATCCTCATTCGCTTTGCCTTGTCCGGCAACTAGCCAGCAGTGTTGAAGCCCGGTCCCATAGCTCACCCACTCTCAAGTCTCCCATCAGCCTCTCCGCTTGTGTTTCCTCTGCAGCCAGACAGTGTCTAAAAGCTGGTTATGCAAGAGCAGCAAGGAGGCGAGGGTAAGGGCTGAATTTGCTGCTTCTCCCGGGTCCATTGCCAGAACTGGAGCAGTAGTCATTGTGGCAATCAGATTTTGTGGAGCTGTGTTAATTCATAGTACAGAATTGAAAACCCTTTTAAAAGACATTAGTTAAAAGCAGTGGCCTCGTATGTGCTCCTTCCATTTCTGCTGTTCCTCATCTGGAGTACATGGGCTGGCTAGCAGGCCTCCTTTGCAGGAGCTTCTCCCCCCCCCCCCTTACACTTGATATTGGCAGGGTTTGTTAGAGTATAGGGTGACTATATGAAAAGGAGGACAGGGCTCCTGTATCTTTAACAGTTGTATTGAAAAGGGAATTTCAGCAGGTGTCATTTGTATATACGGAGAACCTGGTGAAATTTCCTCTTCATCACACCAGTTAAAGCTGCAGGTACCCTGCCCTCTTTTAAATCTGGTCACTCTAGTATAGCTCCTGCACCTTTAACTATTGTAATGAAGAGGGAATTTCACCAGGTTCTCCATATATACAAACGACACCTGCTGAAATTCCTTTTTCTGTGCAACTGTTAAAGATACAGGAGCCCTGTCCTCCTTTTCATATGGTCACCCTATTAGAGTAGGAACATAGGAAGCTGCCTTCTGCTACTATTTAGCCCAGTACTGGCAGCACTGACTGGCAGCAGTTCTCCCAGCCCTACCTGGAGATGCGGGAGATTGAACATGGGACCTTCTGCATACAAAGCACGTGCCCTTATTGCACTGAGCTTTGGCCTTCTTCCCCAGATGTCCGAGGTGTGTGAATTTGCAATGCCCATGTAGCCTCTCCTAGTTTTGTTCCTTTCCTTTGTCAGAAGAATCCCTGAAATAAAGTTAGTTCGTTATCCTTAGAAGAGCCTTGGGACTCATGAAAAAGCCTCTGAAGATGTGATTGTGCACTATCAGCGGTTTGCTAAATTTGAAGTACCTGCATAGGAAAGGATCCTGCCAATTAAAACCTGTACACTGAAGGATGGAAGCACATTTAGTAGGTGACCAAAGATTTGGCCTAAATCCAAAAAACGGATCTGTGACAAGCACTGATAACTTGTGGATGATCATGTCCACAAGGCCCTACATTACTATTGTATGCAGTAATGAGGGCCTTGCATGGTGGTTAGTGTATTGTTAAATAGCTCCATTCTTATTTTGTGTGTCGAAAACCATTGAAGCATTTTAGCCGTTTGTCCCGTTAAGGGTATCAAAGGATGCAGGAATGTCTCTGCAGATAATAGTTATATCTTTAGAAAGACTGATTCAGGCAGTGAGATCTTTTCAGAAAGTTACTAATGTCAGTGGTTAATGATATCAGATGGCCTTCTGTGGCTATTCCTCTGAATGGTCTTTTAAGTAATCCATCTTAAAAGGGAAGGAGAAACTCACCAGGACTCCGCATTGCCAGGCAACTTTTCAGCCCTTGCTTTGAGATATTAGCCGAGACTTGGTCTTATGATAGTTCTGATACTCCTTGATGCTTGTGTATTGTGACTTCCAAGTGTTGATCTCAAAGCACTTTAAAAATGCAAACTTATCCAGATGGTTAGTCTTGGCTGGGATCAGGAGGGGTGCTCTGATAAAAAGGACACCTTTTCCCCCCCAAGCTGGTTAGGAAATGAGGCGTTGTCAAACTAGACAAAGTATCTGCGTTTGATGCTTCTGTGGAAGCCTCTCATTAATCATGTAGAGTGGGCCTGCTGTTTAGTTCGCTAAGCTACTCCTTTGTTCGCAAAGCTTTGATTTGTCTTCTCTGCCTTGCTTGTTCTTTTCCAAATTTCCACCCTCTTAACTTATCTCATAGCTGTATTATTACATTGATAGTTAAGTATCTAGCTGCAGTTAAGCAGTACGGAGGAAGGCAAAGATGCTAAATTGTTATGTTCTCTATTGTACCCTCGTGTAATGTCCTTTGAACACATTTTCCACTACTTTGAATTTATGTCTTCATGAAAACTGCATTGAAAAAGAGATTAAGCTCCTTCCGTTTTTGGAGGCATGATGATAGGGTTTCCTTTGGAAAGCACAGGCATGTCAGCTTCCTTCAAGAAATGCAGCAGAGGGAACACATTTAGAGAATAGTCAGCTATATAAATTGGTACAAGTGTCGCTAATAAGCATTAATTTCTACATTTGGTTCCTAATAGAGCCATTCTGCTTCTAATAAGAAATAGTCAACAAACTTTGGGTTGTATCCAGAGCCCATTGGATGTAGTAAAGCCCCATTGAAATCAATGTGAAAAGTTAGCCCTAACTTAAGTTCCATTGCTTTCAGTGAGAGCTAAGTGTGATCTGGATCCAACCCATATTGGTTTGCCTCTATCTCTGTTGTAGTTGATTGAAAAGAATGGCAGTTTGTCATCTATATCCTGGCCCAAATAATGGCCTGAAGACACATAGGGCCCGTTCAAAAGACATCTTAAACCATGGCTTTAACCACGGTGGTTAAGCCAAAAAGCTAGGCCGTGTTCAGAAGACACCTTAAACCATGGCTTTAACCACAACGAATAAGACTTTTTGCTTTATTCACCATGGTTAAAGCCATGGTTTAAGGTGTCTTCTGAACAGGGTCATAGTGTAGTTATGAGGTGGGGAGCCTCCAGCCCAGCTGGCAAATTTGCCCCCCCCCGGGGGTCCCAGTGCAGGCCTCTGAGGTTCCCCAGATGACCACACCTCCTTCCCTAGGATTGTTTGGAGGTTTCCTGGATTTTGTAATTTTTCCCCATTCTAAAAGGGTTCTTTTTTTGGCTCTACCTCTTTCACCTTTGGCCCCACTATCACTGGAACGAAGCCCCTGAGAGCTTCTCTGAAATTGAATTCAATCCTTGTGCTGAAAGAGGGTCCTCGCCCCTGGTGTAGTTCCACTGCTGAAGCTGAGCACGTCAACTCCTGTAAGATGCCTAGAAGGAAGACCATGTGGGAGCCATATGTGAGCTGCTCTGAGCATCTTAGAGGAAGAATGGGATATAAGTGATATAAAGAGCTCCTTAAAGTAAATCTGTTACCTGCATGGGACCCTATAAAATCATGACCAACCATTCATACTTCACAATAGAATGAATTTTTCACACGCCTTTGTTTTGCTTCTTTGGAAAGAAAAATCTCGATTAGTTTCCTCATTTAAATTAATAATAGTTTCTATGTTTTTAGTACTGAAAGAGTCAAAACACTAATACGCACCTATCTTTTCTTGTAGGGATTTCTTAAGTAAAAACCAGGCATTACTTCAGGATCTGTCGGAGACAAATGAGGAGGTTTATCCATTAGTCGAAATGTTAAATGCTCTGTTTTTCCTGCCAGTCAGACGACTTCATAATTATTCTAGAGTTTTGCTAAAGCTTGCCACATGCTTTGAAGTGGTAAGTTGTTGGATACGGACGTTTCATTAAGCAGAAGATAATTTGATGTTTGCTTTTACTTCTTTGATTTACCTCATAGTTAACACAAAACATGACTTTCAAATGCTATTATTCCTATAACAGTGGTTACATTATTGTACGTTTTACTGTGTGTACACAAATCATGTTTTATTAGAGTGAGAAAAAATGAAAGTAAAAGTGAAAATGCATTCTTTTTAAACGTGGAACTGAGCAATCCTGTGGTCGCTGGGACAGCGTCCTAGGGAACAGAGAATGTATCTGATCCCTCCATCTGAGATCGTAGATGCTCCTTTCTAGGGAGGGGGATTTTGACATTTGGGCATACCCCCTCCCCTCGTCCCACCTCCTCGCAGCTCCCACAGAAAGCACTGCAATGGACGCCCCTCTGAGATCACAACAGTGACCTTGGAGCTGCTCAGGGAGGGTGGAATGGTGGTTCGGGGAGAGGAGAGCTCAGGATCTGCATAACCCAACAGCATGTCTGTTGTTGTCCCTGCCCACTGCTGGTAAATCACCTGGGGGAAAATTGTGCAGGCAAAATTCCGGTTCATTCCGGCAGGGCGTAGGATATTCCAGGAAGTTTAGGCACTCGTAGTCAACCTTGATTTGAATAACAACGTTTGTTGGATAGCCATCCAAGCTTGGTTCCAATGCAAGCATTATGCATAGCAGATTCAACTTATGAGCTGCCTGATCCGAAGTATTGCTGGCATCACTAGCTATAACCCATGTATGAAGGGTTACCAAATAGAAGTTGGGGCTGTGATCTGTAGATCAGCGCTTAGAAAATAGAGCTTATCTTCATAGATTGCAGCTTGGAAACTCTTGGCTATAAATCAATGAAGTCAATGGATCTCAAATGTTTCAAGAGAGCTGCAAAAATTATGAACTCTTAAAATTTAAGTGTGCCGGCCTTGATTAATTTAACGGCTTTGATCAAGACTCCCAATACATCGCCAAAGCACTCTTTATTAATTTCACTGAATTCTGAAATGTCTGTTTTCTTAATATTGCAATTTGGAATAACTGTAAAAAAATTTTTTTAAAGTATCAGAATACATCTGTGGAAACACAGTCATTCGCCAATCTTGTTTTATTTCCTTCTCCTCTGTAGACATCTCCAGAATACCAGAGCCTTCAAGACTCCAGTTCTTGTTATGAAACCCTGGCTGTCCATCTCAGCAGGAAGAGAAAAGAAGCTGAATACACACTTGGCTTTTGGAAGACCTTTCCTGGGAAAATGACAGTACGTTAACATTGCTATTCTGTTAGCAACTCACTCTGTTCTCTACTACCACAAGCATTGCACTGCAAGTTTCCATTAGCCCTGCGGTGAAGACTCAGTAGCTTCCTTCCTTTTCCTTCCCCTCTTTTCATGGTGGCAGGTTCAGAAAATGATTTATTTATCCAATAATTTTGATTTGCCCCAATTACAATCTGTGTTGCCGTTGCGATGCAAATAAATTCAGACTTTATCTGGGATGTGTGACTAGTCCTTGAGTTAATGATGCAAGGACATTATTAGTCACTGTCAAGCTCTTTGGCCTGTCTCTCTTTTCAATTACAGGATTCCTTGAGGAAACCCGAGCGGCGACTGATCTGCGAAAGCAGCAATCGGGGACTGTCACTGCAGCATGCTGGGAGATTCTCAGTAAACTGGTTCATCCTCTTTAATGATGCCTTGGTCCATGCTCAGGTGAGCTCTCATTGGGTACTTCATCTCCACTGTGCCTGGCCAGAGAGGGCAATAGTGAACATTGTCTCATCAGACAAAGATATTTTCAAAGTTACATTGCTCTCCCCACTTTAGTTCTTTCCCCCACAAGGAAATGTGCAGTGTCTACAGAAGAATGCATATAAGGAGTAATTGAGGAGTAGAAAGCTAGCTGCTAGGACTAGTATTGGTGATGTGAGCTTTGAGCCAGGCTTCCCCTGGCTGTCATTTGTTGTTACTCACACATGTTAGGAATAGTGGTTAATAAGCCCTTGGTTTTTTGTACAGATAAGGTTACAGCCAACCATGCAAGTTGAACTCAGGGATATTGCAATTAGTTTGGGGCTTGGGAACTTTTTAAGATGGAGTGAGTAACTTGTGGCCTCCCAGATATTTTGGCCTACAACTCCTATCAGCCCTCACCAGCATAGCCAGTGGTAAAGGATGATAGGAATTGTAATCCAAAAAGTCCACTTCTGGTTTTAAGAGATGCAGTCCTTTGCTAGAACTTCTGTCAGCATCTAAATTTCAACACTGCTTCATTATGAGAGCCAGTGTGGTGTAGTGGTTAGAATGTTGAACTGGGAGTCGGAAGATCCAAGTTCTAGTCCTTCAGCCATGGAAACCCACTGGGTGACTTTGGGCTGGTTACAGACTTTCACCCCAACCTACCTCACAGGGTTGAAGTTGTGAGGCTAAAATGGAGAGGAGGAGGGTTATATACACCGCCTGGGGTTCCTTGGAGGAAAAAAGCCAAGATATAAATACAATAAATAAATATAATTTCCTTTCTAAAGGAAAGAAAAACAGTGAAGAAGGAACATACATAATGGGTGGATGTAATCAAAATATGAAGAATGAACATTTCTTTTTGTGTCTTTGTTTACAGTTCTCAACTCATCATATTTTCTCTTTGGCCACACTGTGGGTAGAACCTGTTTCAGAAGAGTCTGGTAATATGTAAGTATTTCTAGGCCACCTCTCAAATATAATTTATTATTCTTTTGAAACCATTTTCACACTTCAGCCGTGTTGTGCTCTTGTTTCTGTTGTGATACTGGACTAACCTTTAAAGCCACCATCTTGCTCGTGTTTAGTGAGGTAAAGCTGTAGATTTGTCCGTTTTTAAAGCTGTATTGGCTGGTGCAACAGCTCCAAGGGTGAAGAATCCAAACTGTTGGGTTTGGGATTGGGGTGGGGGACAGGGACAGGGACACTTGCTTTAGCCAGATGCTGGAGGAAAAAAAGGGCAAAAAGTAATATGTGTGCCTGCACATTTACTTGCTTTGGCATCAATTTTACCTGTGCTAGCTATTTTGAAACTTGGGGTTGTATTCAGCGGTGTCCTTCCACTAGCAAAACAGACATTGCTGACAGATTGAATTTCCGCCCCCCCCCCCCGCTCCCCCCCCGGTGCATACCCCAAAACTGCTCCAGAGAGCTGGGGGATGCTCCGGACAGTATGTGGGGGGCTGCAGGGGGGTGGGAGGAGAAACAAAATGGCTGCTGCATACGCAAAAGTCCACTCAGGCAATGTTGAACTTAGCCCTTTATTTTCTTCCCATGCTCTTTTTACAAGAATATAATTTGGCCTAGTTTATGCCTCTTCATTTAAACCTTTCTACATTCTGTGTATTTATGTTTTTCTGTAATAGGAATGGTTTGAGAGTCACTACCCCTGAAGAACAGTTTATTCTTATTTCATCAACGCCACAGGAAAAGGTAGGCAGAGGCCGCTTTTCTCTTCCGCCTTGTGCCATTCGCCAGGCAGGTTCCTGACAGGAGGTTACTTCCCTGTTGGATGGAGCCTGTGGGTCACATGTGGCCCTCCACCCTGCTGCCACCCACCTGCAGAGCCCTCAGATTCCCTACCATGCTGGGCTGCAGTGAAAAGACTCCTGTTCCAGCATTGCTCTTAGTAGCACCAGAACAGCAATCTTAATCAGGGTAGACCATCCAGTGTATGTGCATGCATGTATGTATGTGGACCATCCTTGGGGCCAAAAAAAGATTGTACACCCCTGGAATAGAACTTGTATTACTCGCTAGAGCCATTCTAAATATTTTTAACCACTCTAGAATCAGCGTACAAACGGAGTTTGAGCGACATGACGTGGCTTGTTGAGGGTAATTTAAAACAGGCCATGGGTTATTAGAGGGTACCCCATGGTGGGCTTTCGTATTGTGCAAAGAGCCCCACTACATCAGTAGAAAGTATCCGGTGTTAGAAAGAGAATTGGACTAGATCGTTGGTCTTCAAATAGAGGCTTCCCACAGCTGGACACTCTGACCACTGCCAATTCATTTTCTTATGAATGGTTTAAGTTTATGTAACTGGTTTAGTTGTTTTTGAAGAGGAAGAAAGAAAGGAAGAGGTGGTAGGTTATGGTTAAATTGGCTCTGCGTTACAGAGATCCCAAGTCTGAAAAGGTTTATTTATTTAGAGTATTTTTATCCCGCACCTCAGCCAAAAAGGCTCCTGGAGCAGCTTGCAATTGATCAGTAAAGAAGACAGTCCCTGCCCTCAGTCTTACATTATAAAAAAGGCATGAAACACAAGGAAAAGGGGGTGGGGAGGGAAGAGGGAGAAAAGAAAAAGAAATTAAGGAGCCTGCCCAAGCTGGTGGGAAGGCCCTGCTCCCCCCTCTCATCTCCCAGTGGAGGGGCAGACCAACAGCTCCTTCTTCTTCCCCACAGGCTCATGATGACCGTTAGCCCTGGGGGGCGGGTGTCTGAGGTTGAGATTACTGGACTCAATGATCTTTTGCAGTCCTGTGATTTTTATCATTTGTTGATTCCATGATGCTGATAGATCTATGAGACAAGCTCGAGGTGATTCCTGAAGCCTTCCCATAAGAGTAGCTGGGGAAAGAGAGGAGAAAGGGGAACACCAAGGGTAGGCAATTGTTTGAATATTTTTACTCCAATTATTCCAGACGAAGTGGTTGAAATCTATAAGTCAAGCTGTGGATCAGGCCTTAAAAGGGACGTCTGACTTGCCTCCTTATGGGGGCAGTGGAAACATCCAGAGGCAAGAGCCCCCTATCTCACGGAGTGCCAAATACACCTTTTACAAGGACCCTCGGCTTAAGGATGCCACTTACGATGGCCGATGGCTTTCGGGGAAACCACACGGCAGGTGAAACTGTGTTTTTATGTACGGGTCAATTTGATAAGAGGGCAGTCCACGTACTTAAGCTTGTGGCAGATAGCAAGTGAAAACAATTGTGTAAAAAAACCCTTTAACTCCAATAAAAGAGAATAAAATATATTGCACTCTTGTGCTCACTTAACCCTGAGCTGTTTAAAACTAGCCTGAAGTGGCCTGGTTGCTTTTGAAAATTATAGTAGTCCTGCATTAAAATGTTCTGATGTTTCAATTGAGAAGCTCATCCAATTATGATGCTTTGTATATTCCAGAGGAGTTTTGAAATGGGCAGATGGAAGGATGTATTCTGGCATGTTCAGGCATGGCTTGGAAGATGGGTAAGTACAGCAAATAGAGGCAATCTGGGGGTGAGGAAGGGAAACGTGTTCATCGTTAAAGGTTTATTTATCATCAGTAAAAAAGAATTACCACAAATAGGGGAGACGTAGGCTGGACCTGGGCAATCTGTTCCTACCAGACGGATGTGTGGATCTTGGGATTGCTACCTAAGTTCTAGGTCTGATGGTAACAATTAAGTAACTTTTAATGATATTTTATCTATTTTTGACAACTAGTTGCTCATGTCTGTTGTGTCTTTTTCATATTGGCAGACACGGTGAATATAAAGTACCAAACAAAATATTGAACAAAAGTGATCACTATGCTGGATATTGGAAGGAGGGCAAAATGTGCGGACAAGGTATCTACAGGTAATATACTGACAAAGTATGGATTATTTTGAAGGACATAACATTGGGCCCGTTCAGAAGACACCTTAAACCATGGCTTTAACCATGGTGGTTAAGCCAGAAAGCCAGGCCGTGTTCAGGAGACACCTTAAACCACAGCTTTAACCACAGCGAATAAGACTTTTTGCTTTATTTTCCATGGTTAAACCCATGGTTTGAGGTGTCTTCTAAACACGGCCTGGCTTTCTGGCTTAATCACTGTGGTTAAAGCCATGGTTTAAGGTGTCTTCTGAATGGGGGTCATACAGTCCAAAAGAAGGTAGCAGTAAAACCACAAAAGATGTCAAAGGGCTGCTTCATACGTAATGCATTTCCTGTATGGAAAGTACTTCCATGAAACCCCATGTACGTCAGTCACTCACATGAGCATTTCCTTGTGTGAACGGCTGCTGGGAAGCCGCAGTTGTCCTTGTCCACACATTGCATACACATTTGTGCACGGTTGACTTGCAGAACCATCTACACCCAGGTTTCATACCATTTCCTGTAGACCACTCTCGTCCTACACAGAAGTGCTCTCCATGTAGCAAATACGTAATTCTACCAAGTGTTATAACAGTGTGGGAATATCTATGCCCACATACATTACTGAAAACAATCTCTCTCAGTTTTCAGGTGCCTGCCAGAAATGTTAGGATCCCTGTACCTATCCACTTCTTTTTCCTAGGGAGGAGGAAGGGAAAGGGTTCTTCATGTTCTGTGAGCAACTACCCATTCCATCTTTTCTATTCAAGCCCTTCTGTGGCTCTAGTTTTCAAGAGTGATAGCAAAATTTGAGGGGAAAGGGTATATTATCTGCCCCTGGAGAATCCTGAGGTTCTGTGTGCAAAGAGAGAAATGCTCTTTGTTTCAGCTATGCCAGTGGAGAAGTGTACGAAGGGAGCTTTCAGGATAACATGCGTCATGGCCATGGTCTCCTGCGCACTGGGAAACTGACGTCTTCCTCTCCCAGTATGTTCATTGGCCAGTGGGTGATGGATAAGAAGACTGGATATGGAGTATTTGATGATATCACAAGGTAAATGAAGCCTGAACGTTCTCATCAAGTATGCTAAATAATGTAGTACAGGGGCAGGTGGGGGGGATGGAAATTGTGGAGGAACTTTTATTCTTGGGTGGTGTCTCTAAATGTTTGGCTGTCATTCGCTAAAGAGCCTTCTAGGTGAGGTATTTTAGAAAACAGTCCCTTGCAATTCTAGTTTACTTCAATAAAATATCAGTGACATGGAGTAGCACGTAAAATATAAGTGTTTGACAATTAATCATCTGTCTTTTAACTAAAGATGATGGAGAGATTTGTTCAGTTCCCATTTTAATGCAAACCTACCTAATCCAGACCTTGTTTTAATAAACAGCAAGCCATAGCGTAGTTTTATCTGTCAATGTTTCAGCTTCTCCAAATTTTGCGACACAGTTCTCCAATCCCAAACATGCATACTTGAGGAGAATGCAGTATATTAAGGGAACATGCTTGCAGAAATGCACTGTGAAGAGGAATGTGCACAAAAATGCATACAAATGTTCATGTGGACTTTTGAAAAAACATTCGCAAATGGATGCAGAAATGGGTGAAACAAGCTTAAGATAGGAAAAATGAGAAACTGAATTGACAGATCTCTCCGCTTCTAAGTTATTAATCTATATCTAAATACAATTGAATATTTAAATAAATTTTCATGTTTTCAAAACCTTAATATGGTTGCTCTTTCGAGATATTGAGAGAAGTGTAAAAACCTGAGTGGCACGCAACAGGAAGCAATGCAGTGAGCCAGTCTTCTTAAAAAATTAGATTGCTTTGGACAGTAGCACCTCTTTTGTCTCTTCAGAGGAGAAAAATACATGGGAATGTGGCAAGATGACCTCTGCCAAGGCAATGGTGTTGTGGTTACACAGTTTGGACTATATTATGAAGGAGCCTTTAACAACAAAAAAATGATGGTGAGTTGCATAGAGTTTATTTATTTATTTATTACATTTCTATACCGCCCAATAGCCGGAGCTCTCTGGGCGGTTCACAAAAATTAAAACCATTCAAAGTATAAAACAACAGTATAAAACCATAACATAAAATACAATATAAAAGCTCAGTGTTTAATGACTGGGGGTGGGTGGGACATTCCTAGCAGGTCTCGATCTTGTTTTGCGCTTTGAATAGCAAAGTATTGAAATGTGGATGTGCCTACTCTTTAAAAGTAGTGTTTCTACTGGTTTAGATCCAGACTTCCCACAAACAGGGTGCTGCTCATGGAACACTTCTGCTGGAAGAGAAAGGAGGCAGTTCCCCCTGTGCCGCGTGAAAATCTGCCTCAGAGGTTTGGGGGCTCTGTTCAAAACAGTGTGGGAGGTGGCTCCAGGGCCTGAGGGGGAAGAAGGTAAAAAATAGCCTCTCCTCCCATTCCCCTTTGCTAGATCTCTGTCCCTTCCATGGACAGAAGGAGCCATTCTGTTTGTGGGAGGGCAAGTCTGGATCTAACCCATTAACCCTTCTGGAGCTTTATGCTGTGGCTCCTGTACAAAATCTTCCTGCTTTTTTTTTTAATTCATTGGAAATATTTCTTAACTGCTCTTCTTCCACGGGGCAGTTAAGAGGGCACTGTACAAAAATGTGAATAAAACATATAGATGTAGCATAATGAAAACAAAATAACCATAATAGAGTGTTATGTAACAATTAAGTAGAATAAAACACAGACTAAAAGCAAGCAGAATGAAATTTCAGCAAAATGCCTTGCTAATATGAATTTCTTCACCTCTCTAATACAAGACAATGTTCCTCTGAGATTTCCCGCGAGTGCTCTTTGTATTGATTGTGATACCACTTTATGCAGGGGACTGGTGTGTTGCTTTCTGAAGATGACACCGTGTATGAAGGAGAGTTTTCAGATAATTGGACTCTTAACGGGAAGGTTGGTAACTCACATTTTATAGATGCCTACTTTCATAGAGAAGAACAGTTTATAGAGGATGTTCATTATTTTTCCACTTATTCTTTTCTTGGTGTTTTCTAAGGGAACCCTGACTTTGCCAAACGGAGACACTATTGAAGGTACTTTCAATGGTGAGTGGGGATCTGGGATAAAGATTACTGGAACTTACTTCAAGCCCAGCTTATACGATCATGAGAAGGACCGACCCAAAACGCTGTGAGTGAATGGGACTTTGCTTCTCTTCAGACTATTTTATCTTTGTGTGTAACTAGCGGTGGCATCTGAGTGCTAGCATTGACGCAAATGCAGCGTGGGTTGCAGCCTTGTTTGCCCATATCTGAGTTATTTATCTCCAGCTGTTCTGCCTGAGTAGACAACAGCAGAGGCACAGGGTCATTGCTGCTTAGCACTGCTAATCAAGGATTTGGGAGTGGCCCTGTAATTTTTGTTCCGTAGTCCTTGGAAGACCAGAGGCAGGGCGAATATGTTGCTTTTTGTTTTAAAAACAGCGAAGAGCTGAAAAGGACATAGAAGGGATCATGAGACTGGACTGGCCAGTGACAAGTTTTGAGAAATAACAGAGTTGTACCTTTAGGTTGGACAATCACTGTCAAGGATGCTTTAGGGTGGATTCCTGCATTGAGCAGGGGGTTGGACTTGATGGCCTTAGAGGCCCCTTCCAACTCTACTATTCTATGATTCTAGGTTGTAGTCAGTCACTTGTACTTGAAGAATGAGAGCCTTTGCCTTCCAGATATTTTGACCTGTAGTCCATCCCTGTGGAGGGCCACAAGTCCCCCACCCCCCGTTCCGATATAAACAACTGGAACTACACCTTTACAATAGTTGGAAATTAAGCTGACATAATTCATAAGGAATGGGTTCAGGCATTTTTATAAATCATCAAAGAAATGCTGTTGGGAAATAGGTAGCATGTCAGATTCATGCATACTGCATGATTTGTCACCTCTGCAGAGCATTGGTGGAGCTGTCAATTTAAGGACATGGCCCTAGTTGTCTGGTATTGTTAAGCAAAATATATTCCTCTCTTATTTTGGGAGGCAGCATAACCCTTTGTCACCCCCGCCCCCACTCCGGTTTTTCTGTACCTTCTCAAAAACATTTGCTACTAATTAGTTTTGACATCACTGATGCCCAATTGTGAATGTGAAGCAGGCTTCCCTGCTGAATGGAACATAAATTCTTAGGAACTGCTTTTTACCCCACCAGGAGGTCCATGAATAAATGTATGTTGCTGCCTGTGAAGCAAAGGTTGTCGGCTGTTCTTTTAAAAAGTCTGTCTTAAGTTCAGAACTTTTTGGTAAGGGGGGGGGTTGCTTTTTTTGTTTAAGGGTTGGTGCTGCTGTCCTACCTAGGGTAGCAAAGAAAGAGGCAAATTTTCAGCTTTAAATAAAAGCCTTGCAGTTACTTCAATATTGGGAGATAAGGTAATTTTATAAAAATAATGCTTCTGGTCTTGAGCCTGTGGGCCTTTGATCCTCACCAGTTTAGCTTTCAGCTTGGGCAGAGATAGTGGCTTTTGATGCTAGGGGGTGGATAAAAGGAAGCTGCATCTGGACAAGATGGAGACAAGGTTGATTGGACTTCAGAGAATGGGGACTCACAATTTGTTAAGTAGCTGCATCATTTAGGACAAGAGGGAATCTGTAGCCTAAGAATCTGTAAATAGGACAATGGGCCTGCACCATTCCTAAGCACAATTTAGCACTGAAGTCACACAGTTAAACATCCTAACTATTTCAGCTGCCATGCTTTAAGGAAGTATGTTTCTGCCTTTGAAGGCTATGACAATGGTCTTAAAAATATGGGGGTGGGCAATGCGTAGTGAAGCCTCAGACGCTATGGGGAGCAATGAGAGGCAAAGGAGAAGGGATCAGGCATGAGCAAGAAAGTCAGGTGCAAAATGCCAATGCTTTGCTATGCAGAGCCAGAATAAATTGTGCAGTTTCACCCTATTTACATAAATGGCTTTAGGATTTTTTTATGCCAAATTTAAATTGCCTTTGTCCATGAGCTCGTTGAGGTTCCAAAGACTTGTTTTTCTGCTCAGTTATCTGTTCCTGTCCTGCCCCCCCCCCCCGGACAATCTAGAATTGCATGCATTGGGGGCAAAATTGGTCATTTACATCTTAAGAGTTGCAGTTGTTGTTGTTCAATGTTGCCAGGCGGAAGCTTGGAAACCTTGCTGTTGCTGCTGATGAGAAGTGGAGGGCCGTGTTTGAAGAATGCTGGCACCAGCTAGGCTGCGAGCAACCAGGCCAAGGGGATAGGTGGAAAGCTTGGGATAACATTGCTGTTGCCCTGACAACCAATCGACGTCAACATAAAGACAGGTTAGTAGTATGGGATGGATGTGTTTCAAGCAACCCCACAAAAATTCTAATAGAGAGTTCAGTTGTCATTAAATTCCACATTCAGGTTAAAAAATATCTTTGATTCCCGGGAGTTTATTATGGGAATATATTTAAATATACACAGCTTTCACTTATGCATAGGTTATATGAACTTTAAAATAAATTGGATTTTTTTTTTGTACTTTCAAAGGCTTTTGCAATTCTAACATATTTAGAAAATACTGATAGAATGCAAATATGCTTGTAACTAATTCTATAATAGAGATATTTAACATAACATTTGGCGTTTGCTGCCTAGAATTATTTATGTATTGAAGAAGACATAATAAAAAATCTCTAGTTGAGGCAGGAGGAGATGGGTGTAGCAAAAGGAGGGAATGTTTCAGGTAAGATATGAAAATTACTATCAGGTTAGAGCAAATATCTAGAAGAGCCTTGCCCAGCTTATTTGGGACTTCAAGTCCCATAAGCCCCAGCCATCGGCATGGCCAGTTGTCAGGAGTGCTGGGAATTGTAGTCCAAAACATCTGGAAGGCAGGAGCTTGGGGAAGGCTGGGCCAGAAGCTGGTTTTACCAATCGGCAGAAGCAAAGGAAAAGCAAATTATGCAGTTGTATGCAGGAAATGGGAAAATGAGTTCACATGAGTTGCCACATGATAGCTGAATCGCAGCAAGTCTTAACTGCTGGCATAAAAGAAGCGAAACAGTGTCAATTTGTACACTTAAAATCTGTAGTGCCGTGATTTTGCAAAACAGTAATTGTTGGAGAGGAAGGGAAGGAAATGAATGTATTAAATACAATGGGTGTCATAAAATTGCAAGCTTGGGTAAAAACCAAAGATTTAATAATTTTTTTCTAGATCATTTTGTGTGTGTATTTCAAGCTCTCTGGTTTTATGTAATCATTTTGAGAAAATGGTTTCTTATATGGGTTGGACCCAACGATGCCCCCTTTCAGCCGTAGAAGGGGTACAGAGCTAGAATTGCTCATGAAAGGAGAGATGGTATTTGCTCATTTTTCCTCCCTATGAAAAGCTGCCAATTTCGGCTGGATCGAAACACCTTCTGTGAATGGAAGACTCTTCTGTTTGCAGAAGGGCAGGTTGATGCATCCAACCCTTATGACTTTTTGGATTTCATTTAATGTATAGGTTTTTCCCCACACCATTTATGTGAATTCTTGTTCCATGTATATTTCCTGTGTAGGATATAACTATCCCTTCTGTTGTTGCAGTCCAGAACTGTTGAGCAGGTCTCATGCTCAAACCCTGGAAAGTTTGGAGTTCATTCCACAACATGTTGGTGCCTTCACACTGGAAAAATACGACAACATTAAGAAATATCTCATAAAGGTATCCTGACTGTCACTGGATAAGCTATTGTATCTGTAAGCCAGGATGCAAACAATAAGCATTCATAACTTGCTGCTGTTCACTGATCTCCAAATCAATAAAATAAATGTGTTCCATACATATAACAATGTTGCCAGCATCCTGTTCTGAATCACATCTATCAAATCCATTTAATCAGTAGGATTGTAGAAAAAGTTCTGCATTCCTTTTTTGTTGTTTTGTTTTGGACAAACAACCCTGCAATCCCCATGTATGTCCACTTGGAAATAAGTCTCACTATGTGCAGTTGAACTTACACCCTAGTCTATATTTAGAATTGTAACTTAGAACCTAAGAAGAGCCCTGATGCTGGATCAGACCAAGGGTCCCTCTAGTCCAGCACTCTGTTCGCACAGTGGCCAACCAGCCATCAGCCAGGGAAGAACAAGCAGGACATGGTGCAACAGCACCCTCTCACCCATGTTCCCCAGCAACTAGTGCACACAGCTTGAGACACTATATTCTTACCAAAAAAGTGTGTCATGAATAGATTATAGAAACACTATTTCCAGTTCTTACCCCAACCTTGCTTAAACGTTCTTACAGATTGCAAGTCTTTGATTCAACTTTCAGATGATATTGCAAGATGTTTATTTATTTATTTATTACATTTTTATACCGCCCAATAGCCGAAGCTCTCTGGGCGGTTCACAAAAAATGTGAACATGTTAAATGTGAACTGCAGGTTCTACTTTGTATTGGATGTGTAGATTATGTAGTTTGCCTTTTATGTTGTTTATATTGTTTGAACGTAGATAATATAAAACAAAAACCTAACGTATGGATGGTGCAATTAAGATTCTGCTTCTTTATGTAGCTGTCTGGTTCTCTGACTCCTTATTTTTTAGGCTTGTGATACTCCTCTGCATCCTTTGGGAAAACTTGTCGAAACCCTAGTAGCTGTATACCGAATGACCTATGTAGGAGTGGGAGCCAATCGGCGGCTATTGCAGGAAGCTGTCAGGGAAATTAAATCCTACCTCAAACGCATCTTCCAGTTAGTCAGGTAAGATGAAAAAAATTGTTTTTTTATTTAATGGAGAACATTTATATTCTACCTTTCTTTTCTGACAAACATTTAAAGCACATCTCTCACTAAGGATGCTTAACAAGTTTTGGTGATTTGTGGTTACCTTATGTATATTTTGGCTTAAGGTTCTTGTTTCCTGATCTTCCTGAGGAGGGCAGTACAATTCCACTTTTGGTGACTGTGACTAAGGGAAGGAGATCCTTCTGTAGCGGGAAAAATGACTCCAGACCTGAATCTCCAGAGCCAGGGTTTGTACTTAAAAATCTTTTCAGATTCCCCCCCTCCCCTGTTCTTTCATGCATTATAATCTAACATGAAATCTAAATACAGGTGGAAAGTATAATTTGTGAGTGGTGGTTTTGTGCGCTCAGATAAATTAAAACACTTTCATTACTGAGTGAATCTTGCAAATCTCTGCTACTTCAACTTTTGTATCAGTGTAGGCTTTATTTAGGAGAATTTTTGACTTTTAAGTTTAACCTAGCAAAGTCATTCCACATCCCAGACTCCATCCATCTTGGAGCCCTATAAATTGTTTTTTCCATGTCAATGCAGCTACCGACTAAGTGAATAGCTTAAGATTTGACTTCCCAGCCTTACTTCCAGTTCTTTAAAATGGGAGTAACGAGAAAACATTCCAGAGGGGTGCAATCCCAAACATTCCTATTCTTCACTTATGCCAGGAGTGCACTTGTGTAACATGCCCCATGTCCTGTACATGCCCATAAACATGAAGGCTGCAGTTGGTAATCACAAATGGTAAAGAGTGCCCCTCAGCACACAACCGCATAACAGTTGAATCAAACAATATTTATATCGAATTTCAAAACAGTGACTTGTTTTTATAATAAAGCTAATGAAGCTAATAAATTCTTAGCTGGAGCAAAAGAGAATTCCTGTAGAAGGAAGGTGCCAGATAATTAAAAGGAGATTTGGAGTTGCTTATGCTCGTACATGGCGACTCTTAATGACCGTATATCTGAGGAAGTAGCACGAAACGGGACGCTAATCCGGACTCCTGTTATAGAAATAATTTGGTCTATTGTAATAATTTCATTGTCATAAAAATAATTCAGTCTATTGTAACAACATCAATGTAGGGACTTTAAAACAGTACTTTTGTTGTCAATGTAATGTTTGGGAGGTCATTATTGACTCCCTATTCTATGTTGTTTGATTGAACCGCTTTATAATTGACGTTACTAATTTGTTCGATTTAACTGCCTTATAATTGTTGTTATTATAGAAACAAGTCACTGTTTTGAAATTCGATATAAATATTTGATTCAACTGTTATGCAGTTGAGTGCCTGTACATGCCCATGACATAAGTGGGAGGGTGGGGGATGAACAGGGCAAAGCAAAGCAAAAGGAAACAGCACTGCTAGCTACACCCAACGCCTGTGGCTTCATTGCTTGCTTATCAGACGTGGAGCTTTGACAAGAATCCTAAATCACTCAGCCAGAGAAGAAGCCAATCTACTCACAGCCCTGAAGGCATGCCGACACACAATGCATGAGGACAGCGGAATGTCCCTCAACTCTGTGGATGCCCATGGCACTGGTAGCCACAACCCAGAAAGAGGGGCAGAAGGCAGGGGGAACTAAACTTCTGATCTCCATGTCTTGGGGCTATTTTACTCAACATGAGCTGTTGGAAGGAAAGGATGAAGAGGCCTCAATCATATAGCAAAGCTTTTTGTGAATTTTCACGTGCTTCCACTTGTTCAATATAACATCCAGCACGTTTTCCTTGATTTACTGTTTTTAAGCTATGTGGTCACAAGCTCCGGATTGCTGCTTCCTGTCTTGCTACCCCGACTCTACCCTCCCTTGTTTATGCTCTATGCCTTGGACAACGAGCGAGAGGAAGATGTGTACTGGGAGTGTGTTTTGCGTCTGAACAAACAGCCAGACACGGCACTGTTGAGCTTTTTGGGAGTGCAAACGTAAGCATATACTTCAAGATGCTGCTGGAAATACAGAGTGCAACTCAAAAGCAGAAGTATGGCATTCTCCTTCTTGTGCTCTCTAACAGTGCTTCACTGATAATGAAGAAGATAATAGTGTAAATTATTTAAATTGTATGTTAGGATTTTCAGTGTGTCCAAGTGGTGACGGTTTCTCATTTTGCTGATGAATCTAGCTAAAAATTCAGCAAGGCAATGTCTTTATCCTTTGGAAATCCCAAACCACCACCTTACGGTGTCTATTCTGTTCACCACCTGCCCATCTTGGCTCTATCGCTATTTTTTCCTACTCCCTTTTGCCTTGGGCTATGCTTCCCTCATCACTGGCTTCCTGTTCTCCCTTTTACCTCTTTCCCATCACCCCCGTTGCCTCTCCTTCTTTTATTGTCTCTTCATTTCTTCTACCTTCACTTGGTTGAGGTTCAAACAAACATGGAGGGGAAAGAAGCTGTTGTGGCTTCTTCCCCCCTCCCCCACACCCATACATGCTGTGGATTCTTCCTTCGTTTACATAATTAGCCATGCTAAAGCATGGTTGGCATATCGTTTGAACCCAGTACACAGTGGGGGCCATTGTGTTCAAGCCACAATGTGTGTTAGGGAGTGTAGGGTGGGTACGAAGCCACCCATGCCATGCTGCATTCAGACAACACGCTAACCCACACTGCAGTGCTGGTAATTATATAAAAAATGGGCACTCGTGTGCATGGGTGAGGGGAGAAGCCACCATGACTTTTCCCACCCCCCGTGATTGTCCGAACAACCCAATTAAATAGCTAATTGGGTTAAATCCGAAATTATGCAAGTGGATTTTCCCTTGCTATCTTCCCTTCTGCATCCCCCCCCCCCATGTGCCCCCTACCCTTAGACCTGATTTGGGGAAGCAGCCAGAGGGCTGCAGGGGAAAGGGGAAATGTGTTTTACCAACAATTTCCATTCTGCTGGCAGATGGCCAGCATTGGCTGCAACCCTACGTTCTCCTCTCTCATGATACCCCCACATTTTATACTAGTATAGCCAGGACAGAGAGAGCGCATTGCCATGCCCTTTTATTTATGGCAGATAGTAATGTGTGGGAGGTACAGAATCAGTTTCTCATTCTCTTGTGCTAGATTGCCCTGTACCATATGCAGTTTCAGTCTTGTCTTGGGACTGAGGCGCTGCTGCAATCTCAGAAGAGCCAGTTGTGATTGGGGCAGCTCTGACAGTCTGAGAGGACACCAGCCAGGAACTATGTTGGATCTCTGAAATCTTCCCGATATCCCTGATCTCTACATGTCTACAGCAGTTGCTTTTCAGACTCATGAATTCGGTCACCTTTGCACAGCTTGGCCCTTTATAAATAATAAGCTTTTTTGTGTGTATTTGAAACTCCCGTTAACTGTATTTATGCTGTTCCTTTTAGGAAATTTTGGCCAACGACTGCATCTTTCCTTGGGGAAAATAAAAAGGTATATTAAGTTTAATTTACCAGATTCCTACCTTTGTGAGTGTGTGCGTGTGTGTCTTTGAGCTTTTGAACTGGGTAAAAGAAAACAGCACCATGTATATGTGTTGACTTTAATGCACTGCTCTTTTAGTTGGTATCTGCAACTTTCCTTAATGGTATGTCAATAATTTTTACAGTATACAGTTCTTCCAGGGACAGTTAATTCATAGTTCCAGTAGCATGGCTCCAAGGACATGTAATATTTACAATTACCTTTGCTGTCTTTATCTCACTTGTTTGATTGTGAAACGATCCCCAGATGATTGCTTCATTAGAAGATCCAATCTAATAAATCATTGGTTTGGCTGGAAGCTTTTTTGCTGTTCCATTTTAGATGTGCCTTTTCTGAATATGGGTTAAGTGGTGCTTCTCCTGCTAAAACAAAATCTTTCCTTCCCATATGGAGACTAAAATGCAGATGTGCAGTGAGTACACAGTCGCCTTGCCAGAGGCAAGTCGCCGCATTGTCACTAAATAGAGGGTGGGGCAGAGGTGGGGAGGCTTTGCTGTGCAGCGTAGACTCCGTCCCCTCAGACTAGCTCAACCTAATGATATCAGTTTCGGTTCATACTAGTTTGCATCCAGTGTTAGTCCTCCTCCTCCTCCTCCTCCTATATTTATTTGGATCGAGGTGGGGAACAACATACGTAGAGTAGAAAGTTGAAATGATTTGGACTCGAGTTAGACTAACATTGGATACAACCCACTGGCTGCTAGGGGCCAAAGCACAAGGGTTGTTTCTGCATTACATTGACTAGGCTGGGCACCCCCACATATCTCTACTGCTCTGGACCCCCCCACTGCCGCCTGCGTTGCCATTTATCAACGGTGTCAGTGTGTTCTTCCAACAGACACTAGACTCAATTGCATAGCAAGGATTGGGGGCCACTGTTTGGTGAGGGCTGGTGGAGGTACCGTGGCTTGTTAAATTGAGGCAAACCTCAAGCAACGACAGTGTAGCACAGGTTATGTACGTGACTCAACAAGAATGTTGCAGCAGGACCACACTAATTGGGTATATTCAGCCCCAGTTGTGTCACAGATTGCTTCTCGTAAAAGAGTGACCCAAAATGGTTTGTTGGATGAGATTACTCATTCAAGGATTTTGATGGTCTCAGCTCCATTGTAATACATGGATGTCTACCAGCAACTAAAGAATTTTTAAGTTAATCATCTGGGGGAGGGAGGGTTATTGATGAAATTTAGATTATGACCAAGACCACAGTTTAGATGCCTTTCTAATATACTAAAGGAATGTAAATAACTTACAATTCAATAAACAAAAGCTACAAGTCATTGTTAGAAAATACCCTGAAAAACATTTTATTCAATATTATAGTAACCCAGAACCAAAATAACTTTCAAATAAAGATAAATATCTTCTAAAGTCATGACCCTACTGATTAGTCAACTGTAGTTTAGCTAATCAAGCAATTAAACTTAAAGCTTACAGTCCTGATCAAGCCGATTGAAAATCTCATTTTTCCTTTTTGATGTGGCTTCTTTAAATTGGAATGAATGGAGAAATTAAACAATCATGGTGTTCTAGAAGATGACGTTTTGGCACTTTTAATCCAGTATCTCTAGTTCTGAAATTGGTGTGTTTATTCTTTCAAATTCAATACACTGTTAGAGACAAAGTTAGCTGCAATCATCAATTTTCATTCTTATATTTAGGTATTGCCAAATACAAAGGATGCCTGTTTTGCTTCAGCAGTGGAATGTTTACAACAGATCAGGTAATCTCAAATTTAGGCACCTTATTTTCCTACCTATCCCATCCTATAGAGATCGATAGGACTACTTTAGCTGGGTGGTTTGAAAATTGTGGCAATGGGCTGAAGGCCTTACCTAGGAAGTATATACTTGCAGCATAATGCTGTCCATGTTTACTGTGAATAAACATGCATAGAAGTGTGTTGCAAGTGAATAGTTTATGTAATGCTGAATCAGCTCACTACCTACTGGGTAAATATTTAGTTTTGAATTTTGTTCCTATCTCTTGCTTTTCTTTATATTCCAAATTAAAAGGTGCAGATATTTTCTACTTTCCAACTTTTTTTGGTATGCATTGGTCTTTTGTTCACATCAGAAACTAATCTCTGTTTTTTTCGAAGACGCCTGGTTCACACAATCACGGCAGCCCACTGTGACTTATTTAAGGCATGGTGGATTATAGTGCGTGCCAGTGGCCATTTTGAATATTCAAGCCTTGGTGGGCAGGTGCCATGGTTTATCATGATGTCCGAACCCAGCAAAGGTGGGTTGTTGGCATGGTTAGCAAACCACCCACAACCCTAAAACAGGGAATATCTCAAAGCTTTCTAACTCTTGTTCCCCATCCCTGGCCTCATGTGGCCCTCCATATATTTTTGGATTGCAACTCCCATCAGCACTAGCCCACATAGCCAATGTTGTGGGATCATGGGAGCTGCAGTCCAACGTTTGCAGGGCTACACATTCCCCATCCCTGTGGTAATAGGATTTGCTTCATTTAAGTAGAAGCTGCACTAATGAAGAGACGCCCTCTAAAGATCATCACTATAAAACATTCAAAAAGCTAATTGTTGTTTGTTCTTTCCTCAATATTCCTCAGTCCTAGAACTGTCATAGAATAATTGAGTTGGAAGGGGCCTATAAGGCCATCAAGTCCAACTCAATGCAAGAATCCACCTTAAAGCATACCTGACTGATGACTGTCCAGTTGCCTCTTGAATGCCTCTAGGGTGGGAGAGCCCACGACCTCCCTAGGTAACTGTTTCCATTGTCGTACTGCTCTAACAGTCAGGACGTTTTTCCTGATGTCCAGCTGGAATCTGGTTTCTTGTAACTTGAGCCCATTATTCCGTGTCCTGCACTCTGGGATGATTGAGAAGAGATCCTGGCCCTCCTAGTATAACAACCTTTCAAGTACTTAAAGAGTGCTATCATGTCTCCCTTCAGTCTTCTCCAGGCTAAATATGGCCAGTTCTTTCAGTCTTTCCTCATAGGGCTTTGTTTCCAAACCCCTGAATTATGCATCTGTTCTTAGTTTTCATTGGTGTGGCGCAAGTTTTATTCTGTTACATGTCTCCAATGATAAGAGGACAGGGTTGATTCATTCTTCAGAAACCAAAGATAACTTGCTTAAATTTTGTAAAAGAAAAAAATGTCTTCCCAATAGTACAACTTTTACACCTGCTGACAAACTGAAGGTGATCCAGCAGACCTTTGAGGAGATCTCGCAGAATGTACTCGAGAATCTTCATGAAGATTTCCTTTGGTCCATGGATGATTTATTTCCTGTTTTTCTGTATGTGGTGCTACGAGCCAGGTGGGTAAATTCACCTTTTTAAAAATGCACTGAATCTTGTGATTAACTTTTGCAGTGAATATTCCAGCTTTATTGCTTAATAAAACACAGCGCTGGTTCAACTTGTATTCAAGCTGTGTGTTCCAATTGCATTTTATCCATTTCACATTTCCTGTCTCTGATCCAATGCCAGTAGTGTAAACTCTTATATGGGGAATGGGATATATTTAGTTTTTCATTTATTATAGAATTTATGAGCAGAGATATCAGAATGACGTCCAATAAGTTTAAATGCAGAATCCAAAAATGTTTACAATAACAGCAAGAACATCGATAAGACAGTGGCTGGAATATAGTCCTTAGTCAAGGAAGGCTTGCCTGAAAAAGAAAAGTCTTACACAAACTCTGAAAACAAA
The DNA here is from genome assembly GCF_023053635.1 of Elgaria multicarinata webbii. Taxonomy (NCBI): domain Eukaryota; kingdom Metazoa; phylum Chordata; class Lepidosauria; order Squamata; family Anguidae; genus Elgaria; species Elgaria multicarinata. The sequence goes on from NC_086172.1 coordinate 25,903,318, forward strand.
TTAATGTTTGGTGCATACCTGATCTCAGTTGGGAAGGCATTCTTCATATGTTACTTGGAAATGGAACAGCTTGGGGAATAGCTGTCCTAGTACTCTCCTTTAGGGGTATATTAATGTGGATAGGTGTGTGCTCCAGCAAAGGGAAGAAGAAACCAGGTGTGTGTTTCAGCATTGGGGCTACACAACAGAAGAGTACCGAACAAATGCAGGCTCACAAAATGATTTGAGCATTGGGAAGGGGCGGAGGCGTGTCACTCACCACACACAATTTCCAGTCGGTAACTGATTCTAGTGCATCTGCGTTATAGCATTGAGTATCCTTGAGATTTTCCCCAGGTACAAAATAGCACTTACGTAGTACTAAGAACCGGTGTTACCCTTGTAGCAGACATGCAGCCTCAGTGGAAAGGTAAAGCACAGGTATGTTGCACAGCACTCTGAAAATTGATCAAATGGAAATGCCCCACGAGTCTAACAATTTGAGAGCAGCTTGCATACAGGAATTAGCATGGTGAGAAAAGCAGTCACTGCAAATGCTAAGCCATAGCGTAGTTATTCACAGCTTGGGACTCCAATGTCTCTGGAGTCCCAATGTCAAAGCCTCATTGCTTGGTAAAATCTGAAATAAGGTAATGTGTCCATGTTTAAATAAATAAATAAATAATCTGCATTTGGTAGCACAGAGATGTACAATACTACAATTGTGTAGAAACCTAACCTTCAAAGACAGGAAGGCAGGCTAGAGGACTCTCTATTACATGACAAGATGGCTTCCTGATGATTTCGTTCTTGAGAAGGTCATGTGAAATGCTGTGTGGTTGAATGCAAGCTATGTTTCATTTGTTACAGGATAAGGAATTTGGGGTCTGAAGTGCACTTGATTGAGGACCTCATGGATCCCTATCTCCAGCATGGGGAACAAGGCATTATGTTCACCACTCTGAAGGCAAGCCTTATATATTCATCTCTATTTCTTAAAATGATCATCTGGTATTTATTCTGTATCTAAAAATGTTTATACCAGCCTTCCCCAACCTGCTCCTTTCTTGATGTCATGGACCGCAACTCCAAGCATCCCCCAGCCGGCTTGGCTTGCTAGGGGATGCTGGAAGTTGTAGTCCAGCACATTTAAAAGGCACCAGGTTGACAAGGGCTGATTTACATCTAGAGCCGTTTGAAGTTTCAGTTTCTTGCCTGCTTTCATTGCAAATACAAAGTCTACATACTTTTGTCCTTACTTTTGTAACCAACCAGTAGGCCCTAACTTGGAAGTCTAAAAACCACAAACCTGACAATAGTCCATGGACAAAAAGTTATTGGGAGGTACAGATTTATGCTGATATTGCTCAAACTTTTAAAATATCACATCTCGTTTGTTGATATTATAGTCAGGAAAATATATAGCCACCTTTCTTCCTTGTCAATTGCAGGGTGGTGTACAAATACAATTAAAAGTAATAAAAACACCAAAACGACATCATTGTAAAACAAAGAAGGCAGCTGATACAATAAAACAGACAAAAACAGCCAATTAAAATGCCTGGGCAGGGAAAAAGGGTTTTAAACTGGGCTGGGTATTCCATAATTGGAGAGCTATAATCACGCATGCAACAATCTGAGATACATGGCAACCTAAGAGAGGGTGTTCTTGATACAGGCATCCTGACTATGGAAGTCCCTCCCTCAGAATACATAGGCGGCACCAAGTTTTACAAGCTTTCAGCACCAACTAAAAACCTGTCTGTTCACCCAGGCTTTTTATTGATTTTTTTTTTTTGCTGTGTCATGTAAATTCTTATTTATTTGTCCTACTGGTATTGCATTGAGGAGGGGGTTGAACTCGATGGCCTTATAGGCCCCTTCCCACTCTACTGTTCTATGATTCTATGGTTGATGTATGATTTTATTGTCTTTTATTGGTTGTACATGACTTTGGGATTATTTCATAACGAAATGCAGGTAATAAATAATAACGTACCCAAGGTATTTGGATAAAATATAGCTCTTGGTAAAAAGAAAAAAGGAACAGAAAGGAAGTTTTTGTGAAATTTCTTTGACTTGATAGATTAGTTGTGTAAATGTTGTTGTTGTTGTTGTTATTTATTACATTTATATACCGCCCCATAGCCGAAGCTTTCATGTAGTTCTGTTCCTTAGAGGAGAGCTTATGAAGCAACACATCTGTACCACTAATTATACAAATACTAACTGTGTTCAATCAAAGCTCTTGCTATAGACCCGGTTCGCATGTCACAGCTGCTAATTATGGGTTAATCCACAATTCACAGGGATGTGCACTGCTTCCATTTTTTCTAAACAACCTCCAATTGGAGGTTGTGAGTGTGTGAGCATGGAACGATGGGATGTTTAGGGGCTAAATAACATGATTTATTGTTGGGTTAACTGCTGGGTTGTTTAGCCCCTAAAGAAGCCAAAGGTCCAGGTTTACACATTCACAGAAAATAGAAGTGGCTTGCACATGGCCTACATTCCAACAAATCCTGGGTTAATTATTATTAACCCAGGATTTGCCACTGAGCGCTGCTGTGACCCGCGAACATTCCCAAAGTCTTGTTTTCACAGGGATGGGTCTAGAATTATAATGCTGTTTCTATGCACGTTTACTCAGAATTAACCCCACTATGTTCAGTGTAGCTTATTTTCTAGTAAGTGTGTTAAAGATTATAACCTAAATTAATTGAACTTTGATCCCATTGAAATATGACTTCACTCCCATTGATTTCAGTGCAAATTAAATTCAATGGATTAGGGATGTATGAGAATTTTGTGCATGTTCAGAAATCATTTGAAAATGTCATGTTCATAATTCGAAGTGTGAGCAGTAGAATTTTTTTGAGAAATGTTTGCAAATTCACAAAAAGTGCATTTGCTTTTAAAAAATGTACATTTTTCAATGAAAACCTTTGCGAGTATATTTTTGTATTTTACTCTTTTGTATTATAGAGTTTTTGTATGCTTATCTGTATTGTTGGTATATGCATTGGTATAGTTGATATGACTATGATGGTTGAAACAACAAATAAGCAAACTTGGCACATTTTTCACAAATGTGCATGTTTACGTTTTAGTCAATGGAGGAAAGTGTGCACTTTTAAAAAAATATGCACTGTAATGCAAATTTTCCCCATTCAAATTGCACACTTTTCCCGTTTGAATGAACTGAAAAATAGTTTAAAAAACAGAACAAGGTGAAACAACTTTGAAACTGCATTTTGGAGAATTTTAGTGAGCTTGAAAATCAATGATTCTCCCATCCCTAGTCTGGATCCAACCCACAGAAAATATTTTCAGCTAAATCTGATTAAATACAACTCTTTTTTCAGGCATGTTATTACCAGATTCAACATGAAAAGCTTACCTAAATCTTTCTCCTAAACATGGAAGACTCTTTTGAACGGAGGTTTTATCCTTTTTTTCGGAAATCACTTAAAATGGAGAAATAAATCATCATGCTGTGGCTGTCAATCCTAGACCTTCTTCAAGGACATAAAAAGCAAAGCCTTAAGATCGATCAACGGAAAAGAGAAAATACAGAGGAAGCAAAAGATACTTTGCATAGCAGCTGGGAAGGAAAAATTATGTGTCGTATGTCATCTACATGGAATCCATATAAAAGCATAGTCCAGGGATGTACTGTACTGTCCATTTTGTGCTTTTGAAGGATTGAAATGCACTATAAAACCACTCAGTGTCTTTCTAAATTAAACTGCCTACGTTTGTGCATCTCTAAGAAAATAGTTGACATGAGTCGTGTGCTGCATTTCTTGCTCTAAATGTCTGTGGAATCCCTTTCTGTAAGTCAGGTTACTGCTAGGAGCTACAAGTGCTTCTGTGGAAACCATCCAAATCCAGTGGCCTGTCTAATTCCAGAGTGGTAAGAATATGCGAGCTGATGCTTTTAAAAAAATTCTTTGCTGGCCATTTAACATTAAGGAGCACTGGTCATATTGAATGTCGGCACTGAATTTGGAGTTTATTATGTTTACAGAACTCGTGGTATTCATACTTCTGAGCCTTGGCAATCCCAGGACTCAAGGTGAACAAAATATCCAAGTTTTAAATGAAACAGTTCCTTTGTGTGAACCCCAGGTGGTCTCAATAAACATATGCTCAGTCAAGATTAAGATATCTGTTTAACATGCGCTGACTTCAGCCCCTATCTTCTGCTATGCCTATTTGGTGAAAGAAACACCCTTTTTAATGCTATTTTTGTTGAAGCACTGTTTAAAAAAAAAACCCCACACAGAATGTTTATGTCATTGTTCTTGTGACTTTTCCCTTGGTCTATATGGATAATGGTAGCTGACATCTTGGATAAAACAGGTGCTGTTCTTTATTATGTCTGTCACATATAAGTGGGAGATGTGGAAAATATTCTTCTGGCTAAAATTAACTTCAGTTAGTATAGCCGATGCAAATAACTTCTGGACATCTGAATCATGGCTTGTGTGTAGCTCCTTTATTTAAAAAATATGGTGGGAGCTGTGACTGTAAATGGAGCAGTTTTCATAATAAACAATATTGCTAATTCTCTGATTTCTTTTGTGACCATCAATACAAGTCCTGTTTTGATGCAGTTCCATGATCATTCCAAGGGGTTTCTTCTGTAAAGAGAGCTATGATTAATTCTGCTATCGTTAGTAATTGTTATAAAGGCTGTTTCAGTTTCTCCCTTAATAAGAGCTTTCTGATTTAAAGTAAATTACTGATGTAAATAGCCCGTTTTATTCTGAATGCCGTTTGAAGTCGTTTCAGGTAGGTGCTCTTAGAATGAAGATTTCAGTGATGCTTGAGCAAAATCTGGCTCTAAGCCTGAAATCCTTGTAAACTTTGTTAGCATTGTACTATAAGGTACTTATGGAAATTAATAGTAAAAGTTTAATTGCTATTAGCAGAATTACAAATGGAGGTCTATTACTTAGCAGTGAAGGATATTTCCAAAATATTCCAAATGTATTTCAATAATACTTTGCTCTCTTGCTGTAATTTGACAACATTCTATTTATGCTTCTAAGCAGGTGTCACAGTGTAGTAGCTGAAACCTTAAGTTATAAATTATTATGGATAGAGACAGTGGGAAGCTATGCAAAATTGTCTCTTTGTTATTATTCCACTAAAGGTTAGTGGTTATTCAACTAATGGGAAAAATCAATGAATAGGGAGAAGACTGATACAATGTTTGTTTTATTTATTTATTTATTTATTTATTATTGCATTTATATCCTGCCAATATCTCTGACAAAACATCAAATCTTTCAAACATTCATATGTCTTGCAAAACATATCTTCACATTTTCTGAAGAAGTATTCCAGCATCCTTCTGAAAACAAATCCATTCTGAGATCAGTTAATGAAGCCTTCTAAATAAAAACAAAATCCAAATTGTCTGAAAAAGGCATTGAAAACCACACATATCTGTAGAAAAGTAGGACATGACCTAAAGTGTACCTAAAAGAAAAAAATTCTTCACACTTTATCAGTCGACCCCCTTCTATTCCTAATAGCATAGATTGGAACTTGATAGATCTTTTAAGGACATTATGTGATGATCTTTCACATAGTATTTTAATAATTGCTGTGGAAGTCCTTTTTTTCCCTAAGAGATTTTTGAGAGGGTAGGAATTTCCCCCTGAAACATTAACAATGAAATACCTTAATAAAGTTTGGACGAGGAAAAAAAGTAGAACTGTACATGGGAAGAAAAAAACCAAGACATTTCACTAGGGCTGGATAAAAGGAAAGCCAAAGTCTGTAATGTGTCAGGTACTTAAGAAGCCCTAGGAGCTGTCTGGTGGAGAACTCAGAACTAAAGGCAACGGGTCTGTACTGTAGTCCCCGGGAAATGAGTGGCAAGGATGTTGCCCCAGCAAAAATAAGGTACAGTAAAGATCTCCATTCTTCTTTGTAGTCTGCACAGATCCAGCTTTGGAAACGTTTAGCACTTTTATGCTGCTCTTTTTATCAATCCAAAATTATAAGGTTGATGAAAGCAGATTGGCTGAGTATTGAAGTTTCTTGTTCAGTCTAGATAAAGTACATACATTCCCTATTCCCTTTTAGCCCTATGATTCTGTTATTTTGTTCTTAAACCGAAAACACTCTAGATGAGTGTATTGCTATACCTAAATCTCAGTTCTTTGAGGATGTATAATCCTAAATCAGACAAAACCAAACCATCTCTCTTGAACCTCCAGAATCCAGTTGTTAGATATAAGAATAGTTAAAATAAGTGTTGTATTATTAACTCATATTATACAACCTTATAGCCCTAAGCAGCCTTTCAGCCTGAGCACATGAGGGTTAAAGGCGTGATGGCAGACAGACAAGCCCTGCACAGCCAGCTCCTCTGTAGATCTTCATGCATTGAGTACGAAGGTTTATTATTTATTTATTTATTTATTTACAATATTTATATACCGCTCCTCATTGAAAATTTTGGAGCGGTGTACAAGGTGACATAAATATTAAATCAAAAGGCAATTCAACTGACACTTGAACTTAAGCTGTTTCATAATACTTTTGTAGCTCAACGTTAAAGATAATGTTGCAATGGTTATTCTGAACTTCTGTGATGTGTATCTTGAACATAATGAAAATTCTAAGCTCATCACATAAAGACCATTAACAAATAATGTTTTAAAGAGAAACTTATAAATTCTTATTTAGTTCATATGCTTATCACTACTACAGGGAATTTTGGTGTGTATAGTTGTTTGGGTGATAAAATACAGGTCATTCAGGTAAAAACTGATTCTGTGTTTTTAAGGGTGCAAGACTAAGGAAGTAAATCCTTTTGTACTCATTACGGCATACATCTGAGTAAATGTATTTAAAATCACACTATAAATCTCTTCCCTTGGTTTGTAAGTGCTCAGGAGCCTTCAATAACAACACATGGTTGTATCTTACAATGTTTAAGAGCTAGAATATTTTTCTTTAGTTTCATAACTTCTTTATAGTATTCTATGCTTTAATTATCTTTAGTTCATTAATTGCTGAAAACAAGTTAAATGTCTGAGTGGATTATTCCTCGGCCATGTTATTAGGAAGTAATTGCTCGCTAAAGAGAATCCCATAATTAAATGGGCATAGATTGGTTTGAACAACTTGAGTTGCATTGCTGTGCAGAATGGCGTGGGTGACATGATGTACCTGGCTAACAAATGGATATTCTTCCTTTCTTCTGAGACTGTCTCGCTTAAATCTCTTCCATGTACCTAAACTGGTATATCTCTGAAGGACTGCTACTTGAATATATACTTTTGAAATACTGCCCATGTTTCTTACTCGTAAATTCAGGCAGAAGCACCACAGGGGTCAGAATCAACATTCGGAACGATGGAGAGACGCTGAAATCAAGTAAATGCTTTTTCAAGCTGATCTTTGTATGAGAAAATGGTTAAGGAGCTTTGTGGCTTTCTTGGTAATGAGCCATGCTAAGGTTACGTTTCTACGGATTAAAAAGGGAAGGATGTCCCTAGATTAGTTAGAGCAGTAAGGTGACTGAGGTTACTAATATCCAGCAAATGTCTTCCCCAGCAGTTCTAGGAGACTGGACAGTATTATAAATTCTTATAAGGAATCATGCTCCCTTCGGGATAAGCAAGACATCTCATAGAGGAGTTTCAACGGCAGTTGTGAAATTCAACTGCGACTCAATACCAGGTAAGGCAATTTATTTTTCTTTGGGAGCCGATGATTAATGAATGATGTCCAAAATCCAGTCTGTTAGATTAAAAAGAAAGATCCAGGATCCTTAAGCGGTAAAGTTATTACTTAAAGGAAGATAATTTCAAGTTAATTCTAAAAGGGAATGATCTGTGGGGTACGGTAGGAAGGGGGAAGTATATATTTTTCAATACTTCGTAAAAACCTATATTCATCTGAGTGTCAAATGTATATGAAGAAGCAGCAGCCAGCTTTGAGTTTGCATGCGCCCTTCTCCTCCAGCATAGCTATGGGGAAGAGATTGGAAGCATCTGCTTCATGATTTAAATTAACCATGGTTTATCATTATGTATAAACGGAGGATACTGCTTAGTTTAAATTATGATTCATTGAAACAAATCGGGGTCATCAACCACAGTTTGATCTTGGTTTGTTTCAGTAAACTAGGGGTGGGGAACCTGAGGCCCAGGGGCCAAATTCTTTGGGTCTCATTTTGTCCCACCAGAGTTCACCAGATGACCACACCCATTTTCCTTGGTCCCACCTCGTTTTCCTCCCACCTCTAATTGTTTGGTGGTTTCCTGACTTTTGTGCTTTGTTTTTTACACATTCCAAAATGTTGAAATGCCTCTCTTGTGGCTTAGCTATTGGCAGTAAAAGCTTTAAGCTGTGACATGCTGGTATTTGGGGTTTTGATTGTATTTTTGGCCCCACCCCTTTTGCCTTCAGCCCCACCCACCACTAGAATGTGGCCCCTGAGAGCTTATTTGAAACTGAAATTGGCCCTTGGGCTGAAAGAGGTTCCCCACCCCTGCAATGAATCGTAGTTGAAACTAACCACAGTTTTTCTCTTTTGGATGTAACAATAAGCCTTGGTTAGTTTGAAAACATGAGCTTCCTGGAGCTTTTTTAAATCTCAAAACTGCACCAGAGGAGAGGCATAAAAACCCCAGGATGCTGATATAGTTTAGCATTACATCTAAACTGGGCCATTGCATGTGTGAGTAGATGGGCTCTAAAATGTTTCAGATAGTTTGTGGATTACCTGTGCATTTAAGTTGGGATTCCTTTCAGAGTTTTTTTTTTTCATTTTTACTATATTAATATAGAAAAATTTCAGATTTGTCTAAATCTATAAAACAGAATATACAACTCGTTAAACAAAGACATAGTCACATAGATAAATGTCATTGTTGCCAGACATTCTGAGAAAGTGTCAAAGTCTCAAAGCGAGGGAAGCACATGGACATAATGACTGTGTCTGATGATAATATTATAAAAAGTGGTATCTTAAACCAGAGTCAATCCAAAAACAAAAAGGGTTTAAGAAAATTCGTATGATACAATGTTCAAGGTTCAAATAGAGCTTTACATGCTAAAATAAAATAACTAATCCATAAAAAGTATTAATAAACACTTGGCAATGTAAATATTTAATTCTATAACAAATACATAAAATTGAAATACAAACTAAATGGTCCACAAATGTAAAACATACAGCTATCCCAAACATGTTTCGACCCACAGGGTCTTCGTCAGTGGGATAAATCTTTTTATAGCATTCTAACTTTTGCAAATAGTTAATATTGAATTTGTTATATAAATTAAGAAGGGCAAGTCTAATTGATTGGTAATTTTATAATTTCATTTTCAATCTTAAACCAAAAGAGTTGAGCAAATGGTCAAGTCCAGCAGTAATGGAGATATGTACCAATGGCTGCACACCCCCAACTCCTTTCAGAGTTCAGTTCAGTTGAAAGCTCAAGGATATATTAGGTCTGATAAGAACTGTTACCTGAACAATTTCAGGCTATTTTTAGGAATGCCATAGCAACCCTGCTTCTAACGCCTGTATATGAAAGTATCTTTGTTTTGACAACTGCGCTTTCCCATTTAAGATGGCATTAGTTCCTTACCTATAGGAAAATAAACTCAGCACGACTGAAGCAAGCTAACACTCTTAGCCCCAAAGTATATAAGTTTAGAACTCCTACACAGCAGGAAGTGAATTTGTTGACGTGGGCACCATGGAGCAGTTTGAAAGGCGAATCTGTCATCTTTCTGGAAACCCCCCTTCCTGCAAATGGGATGCTGTTTGACCTTGAACATATGTGACAAATATAGAGGCACAGGCCGACCTGCCCCAAACTGGGTTGTGTCATTTGGATTGCTAATACGCAACTCTGACGTAGGGTGGAGCTGATAGACTAAGCTCTGTTGCAGCATTCTTCAAGATGAGTGGTAAGATTAAGTGGGTGATAGTCTGAAAGAAAGGCATTAAGCTGAGCAGCAGGGTGTATGCGTGTGACACAGACTCCTTTGCTCAGAAATGCACACGTGCCCTGGGCTATAGGAGGGTACGAGGATAAGTCTGGATGAGTTTTATGCCTGGCTATTTTAATGCACAGCTATGGTTTTGCAATGCTCAGGCCTTTGGGGTTCTATATAATAAGAGAATTGGAGTACTCAATCCTAAACCTATTTTTGTTGTTGTTGTTGTTTATATAATGAATATATTGCATTTGTGATTGCTTGCTTTTTTTCAAAATCATAAAGGACTTGTATGGAAAATTCACCTATGAATGACAAGTGAAGTCTTTGGAACTTGAACAGACCAAATTGTTGGACTTCTGAAGCCCAGTTAACGGAATTTTGTCTTTCTAAGCAAAATGGAAAGGAACAAACCAAACCTTGTTTGTTCTGTTGGAGTATTGAATGATCTAAAACTAGTTACTTTCTGCATTGCTTTGTATTCCTTGCATATTATTTATTATTATTATGCATAGGGTTGTATCTGTGGATGGAAACCGCTGGAAGAATGATAACGGATGTCTCCCCCCCTTCAGCCCCCCAAATCTGCTCTTTCCAGAACAGATGTGGGGGAGGGGCTGCAGGGGGTGGACACTATGGAGAAGTCCTATTGCACGTGTGTGCCTCTTCTCATGCAACTGCTAGATCCAACCAGTGTGGAAAATATATTAGTTGATTCCATTCTCTCCCCCTTCTCCTTCCCCGAAGGTAGCCTAAACAAACTGTACTCCAAAGTACAAATCAATTAGTTCTGAAACTTAGTTAATCCCTGGCCCCCGTGTATATGACAGTGGGATTGCTCCTCATTAAATATAAACCCGAATTTGCGTTGTTTCGAATGTAATAGGTAAAGATCATCACACTGCAGCAGCAACAGCTATTTATTTCCTGAATTTTTTAATAGCGCAGTTATAAATGCGCACATGCACATATACGCAGATTAGATGCTATGGAGTAGAGATGATAGAAGCTATACATTTTATATGCGGAGCTCTGCGGATTCATATAATAGACAAACCGGGAGCCGGGGGCGGGGGAAGGAACGAGGCAGCAGAGGAGGATGACGTTCCTTCGCGCCACTACGAATATGTGCATTATCGTGTTAAAAACCCAGTGCTATGGCGAGTGGATGGCTGCATCATGTGTCCTGAAACACGAATCTGCGCATTTACGTCGGGGTAAACAAGCTGTATAGACAATATATAGCCCCTGGTTTGTTCCCTGCTTTTCTGACGTGAGTGAGAGGGGGAATGGCGCCAGATCTCTTCTCTCTGACTGCAGTGCAGGCTGAAGAAAATGCTCCCTTCTCTAAAGAAAATACTAGACTAGTTATTTCAGAACGGAAAATGTGAATTAAGCGAAAGCAATGAAGTCAATCGAGGAGATCATCAGACTGGGGTGGGTGGGTGGGATCGTGTTTCCTTATCTCAGGCTGTCTTGCTGGTTCTTTTCTGCATTTGAAATGAGCACTTCTCACGGAGAAGAGACGAGTGACCCCGTGGCCTGTAGATTTTAATGGGCGACAGCACCCTCTAGTAGGCATTTTGTAGCAACGCCTCAGCTAAAACTGAAAAAAGGAGCGGGAGACGTGTGGGAGGCAGACATCGCCAAAAGGACTCACAAACATCCGTGAGTGGCCAGTAACCAGCGTGGTATAAAACGCTCGTCTGATGACGCTGCAAATTAAAGCAGAATGAACGCAGTCTAAGCTGGATAATTTGGCGGTTGAGAATTGGTTGTGGAGATCAAAATGAGCACCAACACCTGAGCATACAATAACATCTTCTGCAATCCATGAATTCAGGAGACTCCCCTCTTTGCCCTTCATGAGTAAAGGGTGATGGAAATGCGTAAGGAGGGTGTGCGTGGCCCACACGTTCCCCATTCATCACCAAGCTCTGTACGAGGTAGGGGTTATTCCCATTTTGTACACGGAGAAGTTGAGGTGGTGCTTTGCTCCACACAGCAAGTTAACAGCTGAGCTTTTGGAGCAACGCCAATGTACCTACCAGTAATCTTTCATTTCTGCTGATGGCATCCCTCAGTATTATTAAAGTTAATTGACTGACTGTATTGATCCCATTATTTATTACATATATATCCCACCTTTTCCCCTCCTTAAGGAACCCAAGGCAGCATACATAATCCTCTTCCTCTCCGTTTTATCTTCACAACAACCCTGTGAGGGTAGTGTCTGTGACTGGCCCAAAGTCACCCAGTGAGCTTCCAGGTCTGAGTGGGGACTAAAATCCAGATTCTCCAACTCCCAGTCCAACCCTCCAGCCACTACATCACACTGGCTGTCTTTTATTTATTTATTTATTTATTTATTTGATTAGACCTAAGTATATGATTAATTTGTACTGATTTAAATCCAGCAGCTAATTTTGCTGGTAATTCATCATGAAATCAGAGGATTGTCTTAAAGCAAGGATCAGGAACATGTGGCCCTCAAATGTCATTGAACTCTGACTCCCTTTATCCATGTTCTTTGGCTGGGGTTGATAGGAGTTGGAGTCCAACAACATCTTGGGGGGGGGGCACAGGTTTCCCATTCCTGTCTTAAAGTCACCAGTCCAGATTATTAACCTCTAGAATGCCTGGAACAATAAGGCCTTTTCTTATGTCCTGAAACTGTTTCTTCATTTACAAAATAGAAGTTCATAGGTTTTTTTTAAAGAATGAATAGAATCAGTCTCTCAGATGATCAGGCACTCCAATAGCCCCTTTCCTTCTACTTATTTATTTGTTTATTTGTTGCATTTACATCCTGCCTTTTTTCCTCCAAGGAACCCAAGGCAGCACACATAATCCTTCTCTCCATTTTTATCCTCACAACAACAACCCTGTGAGGTAGGTTGGGCTGAGAGGCTGTGACTGGCCCAAAGTCACCCAGTGGGTTTTCATGGCCAAGTCCCCCGGACTCCCAGTCCAACACTTTAGCCGCTACACCACACTGGCTTCTTCATCCCTAGAACGGAGAAATCAGCTGCAAAGAACCAGATTTGTCTGCCTTCCCCACTTCTCTTGTTTTCTACCTCTTTCCCTCTTCTGCTTTAGCACATGCTTGCATGAACAACCCACACCCCCTTTCTCCTCTCTCTCTTCTCTGTCACGTGCCACCCCCACCCTGTTCTCCTATGTGCAGTGATTTGCCATCTTATGGTATTAACTTTTTAGGCATTGGAGATATATCCCACATCCGATTTTTTTCATGCACCCTGATTGGGTGTGTTGACTGAATGTTTTTCTCCCTCTCTCTTCTGTTCAGCTACTTTTTTCATGCCGGTATCCAGTTTGGCAGAAGAAAGGAAACAAGTTCTAAATATAGGTCCTAAGGAGGGCAGTAAAAAGTGACAGTAATTCCTTCTTCTCTGATAAGAAGATTGAGGTAATACATCTCCTGCAGCTCCAAGTTTCCCATCTGAAAAGCAATCCAGGGAAAATGGCTGCTGCCTTGGTTTGGTAAACCTGAAGATAACGAATTGCAACATACTTTATTCCAGGTTAGTTTTTTATATTTTACTGTTTGTATACTGTTCTGTTTTCCTTCAGATTTTTTTTTGTATGGCACCACTGGATATATATTTTTCAACTACTGGCTGTTAGCCAGAATGTCTCTAAGCTGTTATATTTCTGTGTTTATCATACTTGATTATTTGTATTGCCTTTAAGTGAAATTAAAAACATTTTACACAGAGAGATCAACATGGCCCATGCCAGCTTTTGACTAGCAGCAGAGAAATTTCTTGCAAGCTCAGATAGTAAGATATTTTACAAAGCACCAGGAGGCTTGCTCAGCTTGTGTCTAGAAACCTACATTTTAGCCCAAAGACTATTATTATTATTATTATTATTATTATTATTATTATTATTTATATAGCACCATCAATGTACATGGTGCTGTACAGAGTAAAACAGTAAATAGCAAGACTCTGCCGCATAGGCTTACAGAATCACTAAGTATCAAGAATAAAAGCTCGGAACGAGAGAATCCCAACAGAGCTTAATTTTTCCTAAAGGGACTATTCGTGGTTTTGTGGTTTGAATTCCACCCCCCAACCCTTTTCTCCTTCTAGCCATGAGTTCTGACAAGACCATCTCTCTAACGTTATTTTCAAACAAACTAGAGACTGAGGTTCTTGCTGTATTAAAGAAATACGTTCTTTTCCTCTTTAATCCTTTGCTTAAAATAGATTGAGTTTAGCGCAAAGGCAGTTGGAAAAAAAACACACATTTGAATTTGTTAAAAAGAAGAATGCGGGTGCAGGTCATATGTTGCTGAGAATTGCCTTCTGTTGCCATAACGATAAAATGCTGCATACGGTTCCTCTCACCACACAACTTCTGCACCAATGATCGATGTAGCCTGTTTGCCGGAGTTGCTATCATCACCTCTGCATGCAGTTCTGAAGTGCATACTTTTTAAAAGAGAGCATTGAGGTAACGTAGACCAGATGTTCCGAAACATAGTCATGCTGAGCCTCCCTGTTGTTTTTTTTAAAAGCGCCACACTCCTCATTTGTTGCCGGGGTTGCAGAATACTTCCCCCTCAATGTCGCACTTCTGTTGTGGGGTTGTAAGGCTGGGGCAGGGTCTGTCCCATTTCTGATACGGTTTGGCTGAAGAGAGGGGTTAAAATGATTGAAATAAATAAATGCTTTGCTCAGAATTGAAAACATCAGTATTTGTTTCTTCCTCAGCTGGTGCATCCATTGCCCTTTCTATTTGGAATGTGTTTGTGTTATACATCTGTATTATGCAGCTGTGCCATTTTAAGATTTAGTACAAACAAAAGAAGCCTTTTTAAAATCTCAAGAGCGTGTGTGTGTGTGTGTGAGAGAGAGAGAGAGAGAGAGAAAGAAATGGTTCAGGACTAGAGCAAGTATATTATAGTACTAAGAAAATCCTATTTTTAAATTTGGACAAGCTCCTGAGTCAAGTCATAAACAATCTGAGCTTCTTAAAAGTAAATTACTCAAAGTAAAAGGCCCAATGGTTCCTTTTTTATTTCATTTTTAACGTTTTAAAAAGCTGTAAACTGAACACACACGTACACACTTCAAACGAAACAAGATTCCCTGGAGTTAAACATACGCGTTAAGAACAATTGAGAAAATGCAAAATGTGCCTAAATCGCACTTCACGTTACCTAAACAATTTCAGAGTTGCTTTCCTATGGTCTAGTTCAATGCCCCTCTAGTAATAGCTGTAGAAAAGAAAAATTACATAATTTAGCCAGCTGCCACCCTTCCTTATCTTGCTAGCCATTTGAGGAGAAGTGGTAGCGACAGAGGAAGGCACAGTTTAATTTTTCTAGGCTTCAGCCTTTCCTTGCAGATGTTCCTGGAGTGGTGTGGAGCCAGATCATTGGAAAGCATCTCCCAGCTGCTTTGATGCATGTGGTTCTGGCCTTGGTCCTACTGTAAGCAATAGAACCAATGTGGAGAGATGATAATCACTAGGGACCCAAAGGCAGAATCATTCTTTTCTGAGTTGAGGTCCACTGGGAGTCAGAAAGGGATATTTCCACATATATGTCCTTCTGTTATTGTATAGCTCCCCATGTTCAACTTGTGTAAAGTATCACAAAGGGAGAGCAAAAGGTGTTGCAGAAAGGTGTTTATGGAGCAAAGAGCTTCAGATGGTATTTGCCAGCAAACCAAGACTCATGTTGGGGAACGTAAGATATTTCCTCCTGTTGGTCTAGCCTGGAACAAAACTTCTTCCCTGTCCCAATTATGGTGCTCAGTCACATCTTCTCTGAGTGACCAAAACCTACCTACATCATTCCAAACAAAGGTTAATTAGATACATCTTCAGGCTGCAGTCCGAACATCTTTTCCTCTACCTGTGGTATTCCTTGTTGTCTTAAGGTAGTGGTGGGAAAACAACGTAGGGAATATACGTGTAGAGAGATCTCTTTTTGACTCTGAGAGGGTATCAACTCGGGAAAGGAATTGCGTATTACCTTCATACTGTAAATGTATCCCGACATGTATTTTGCCCCATGGTAGTTTTTTGCTTGTACAATTCTCCCATCCTCAGAGACTTTACACACGCACACACACCCCTTGATTCTACAGCATCATCAAAATCTCATGTTTAACTATCTAAGGCCCTATAAATGACTTCTTCCCGTGCTTTGTTTCCCAGTTAGGCTACTGGTTTTTATGCAGCAGATGATTCACTCAGAGAAACGAGGCGAATCCCCAAGAATGAAAGAGAAGATGGAGAAGGCTGCTCTGTTGCGCAGCCATGAAAACGGTGCCGTCCATTGTTTTATTTTGCCTTTTATAAGTGCTTGGTGTGTGTGTGGGTGGGTGGGTGGATATTAAAAAACACCATTAAGTAGATGTAATAATAGGTATTCCATTATTTTGGGTACATAAATCTCCACATGTGTATGCCACCAGACTAGAGTTGCCACCTGTATAAACTGAAAAGTCTTTTGTCTGTTTTCATAAATTTAAATGTATACGTCTATTTTAAAAAATGCCAACTGGCTAGCCTTGATGCTAAGACCAAAAAGCAAAGGTGTTTCTAGATAGTTCCACGTGCAAGCACTGGCCTGACTAGACCTGCTTATCTTCAGCAAGGTTATGGCATCATATGCCTTCAGGCCAGGCCATGGGACTAATTTCCATATGGGAATAACACAGTTTATGTAGGCAAAATTGATAATGGATGATAACAATTGTACTCTTAGCAGTGGACATGTCTCCATCATGGATGTTCCCTTTATTTCCTGTTGTCCCAACAAGAAATCTATACGAATAAATAAACTTCAGGGGGAAATGCCATAATGTTAATCTACATTGTCTGTGGGTTTTGTGACTTAGGTTTATCTCACGTTCTGTCTCTGGTCCTGCAAGAGCTGAGCCTGTTCTACAAGAGAGATGTCAATGGGGTTGGTGTCTTGTATGACCTGCTCAGATCTCCATGGCTACAGGCTCTCCTAAAGGTAAGCGCTCTTCCAAGGAGAACCAAGCTGTTTGGCAAGGATTGTGCCTCATCTTGTTAGTGCAAAGCAGCCTTCCCCAACCTGGTGCACTCCAGATGTTTTGGATTACAGTTTACAGAATTCCTGGCAAATGACCATGCTGGCTGAGATTGATGGGAGCTGAAGTCCAAATCCTCTGGAGTGTACCAGGTGGGGACATCTGGTGTATAGAAATAGATTTTTTCTGAATGTATCTTCAAGAACTACTAACTTTAACTGTTCTTCATAGTGTGGACGTAGGGGTGATCAAAGACAATTGGTGGAAAGACCATGCCATTCCCTCTGCCTGCCAATGCTAAATAATTATTACAGTTCCTTACTGTAGATATGTGTATAAATTAATGTTGTCTGTAAAATACAGATGGCCTCTGAGCCATATAAGAATGGTCATTCCAGCTCAGGCAGTGAACCACCCACAGACCAGGTTCCTGTTTTCAACTGCCTAGTACTAGCAAGTTGAGCACTTTCCAGGTTGAGCACTTTCCAGTCGTAAGCTGTTGTTCCATGACATGCAATGTTTGTGTCATTGGGGCAGTGATCAATTCCACAGCGTAGTAGTCACCTAGAACGAAGGGGCTTCTGATTGCTGAAATAATACAATTAAAATGCAATCCCATTTCGCTTTCCATATGTATGCTATGTGAAGCACAAAACTGATGTTACTTAGGATAGAGAAGCCAAATTCATGCCAGTTCCAAGAACACTTATAATGTTGGTATAAGCCAGCCTTTCACAACCTGAGGCCTGTGTGGGACAACAACTCCTACCATCCCCACATAGGGGAACGCTGGTTTAGGCTGTCTGAGTCTATACGTGTGCTTTGGGTATGGGTGTCTAAAGGATTAAAGATCTACAGATATAAACTCCACGGGTGGGGAAATGTGGCTTTATTCCTGGCCCTGTCCAAATGGATGCTTTGAGGGTGGGCAGAGAAAGTCAGGGACAGGCGAACAACCTGTATTTGCATGAAAACTTTGTCGTATATGGCATCTTAACGAGTCTTCATCTTCTAACCCTCCTACTCCTAGGTTTATGAATGCCTTCATCAGTATATCAAAAGGAGACCAGTTCCACTCACCCCCCAGGCACGAGCCCTGACCCACGAGGTGAGCTTGCTAGACTAGATTCTAAATGCAATCTTCATGGTTTCCAATTTTCCTTTCAGCAGTGGTATAGTGGAGCCAAGGCTCACCAGCATGAAGCACTGGGACGTTTTGAGTTGCACTAATGCTGACATCATCAGCCACCATCCCACACTTCACTGTTGCCTCTGAGCTTAGCTGCCAACCTAACAGTAGCCGAGCTGGGGATGGATTTTCCCAGCAAAAATACGTTGTTGTGAGCCATCCCAGTTATAATGCCAAGTATGCTGGGATGATGTGGTCTTGAATGGGTAATGAATATTCATTGGCTTTACCAAAGACATTTATAGTGCATCAGCACAGCTGTTTGCTCTCATGATCAGGACGTGCACTTCAAAATTTACCCCAACACCACTGCCTTTCAGTGTTACGATCTCCAGAAGGAGCATAGCACAGAGTGTGTTTCCCGAGCATCGTCTGTATCATTCAGCTTTATTTACAAAACTCTTAATGAGTTGTCATTCTTTTTAAGAAAACTTTTTACAAACAATATTAAGGTGGATTTATGCGACGCGGTTTGTCTTCCTCTTTCGTCCACAGGTGGTGGAGTTGTTGCGTGGAGTCCAGCAGTCTCCAGAGGTTAAAGAGCTCCGGCGACTTCTACGGGGGCCACACTTCAAGGCAAGTACTGACCCCTGAAATTGCACAGCATTGAGGGAGAAAGGCCAGGAGTACAAGGTGGTTAGTTTATTAAAATGAATCGTTGAAAAGCGGTAGTTGGGACGGTCTTGATGACTGTTTAATCACTCTGAAAGACTTAAGAAAATGGAATTGCTGGAAAAGATCCTAATGTTGAGCAACTTGAATTGAGGCATAATTATCTGTACTCAAGACAGTCCCAATAGATTAGCCCATACATTAGAAGAATGCAATGCACTAGGATCTCTAGTTTCATATGCCACAGAACAACCAAAAATCTTACCAGTAGCTTGGCATGAGTGGTGTTTAATATGCTGTAGCTGTTGGTAGGTTTCTTTCCACTCTGCATTTTTTATATATATATATATATATATATATATATATATATATATATATGTGTGTGTGTGTGTGTGTAAAGTCATCCTCAGAGGCTTTTAAATACAAGCCTTTTGGTTGCCTTCTCCTTGACATGCTAGCTTTCCATGTGCAAGAAGTTATTGATAATGGGGAATATTCAAACACATCAGGCTAAAACCCGTTATGTGAGTCGGCTTCCGTTCTTGCATTGGAATTTTCCTCCTTCTCTCCACCTGGATGCCTCCCAAATCTGCTGCAGAGGATCTCCCATCCCTCTGGAGCCACCAAGAAAGACAACCCATGGTTTGTTATTAGGTTGTGAATCCTGACTTATTCATGGTTAACAACCCACATTTAAACCATAGTGCAGGTTTCACATGTAATGACAACCCATGATTCAACAACAACAACAACCCATGATTCAGTGACTACCCCTACTCTGGGTTTGTTGTTAACGTACGAACTAGGTCACTGTATGTTAGAGCTGGGAGCTCTGGCTTCAAATCCTGGCCCAGGCAACCCATTTGTTCAATGTCTATTGATTCTCCGTTCATAAAAGAGTATTAATTGTGTCAAATGTTGTAAGGATGAATCAGTTTCATGAGCCATGGCAAGTCTTCGATGCATCAGTTATTTGGGCAGAAGGGTCACAAAGCAACTGAGAGCATCTTACTAACTTTGTTTCATGTGCCTCCCAAGCAGTCACATTCAAAGATGACCTCTAACCATTGCTTGCTCCTCTCTCTTTCGGTCACAGGCCTTACTATCAGCTCATGATACTGTGGCCCAGAAGGATTATGAACCCATTCTTCCACCACTGCCAGATAACATCCCTGAAAATGAGGAGGCGATGAGAATTGTCTGCCTGGTGAAAAACAAGCAACCCCTTGTAACATTGCATTTTAATTCTAAATGTGTACAATCGACTTTAGCAATAAGATTCATTCTTAAGATTAGAAGAAGTGATAAGCAAATTAGGGTTTCTCTCACCCTTGCATTCTGATTTTGCTATTTAACATTTGCTTTAAAAGTGTGTCAAAAGAGACTGGTACTTAGAATGAGATGAAGCTGCTGAAAACGAGTTGGTTGCTATGAACTGCAGATTTCACCACATAGGAATTTCTTCTAAACCTTAAGGCTACAATTCTATACCTACTTACCTTGGACTAAAGCCCCGCTGAACTCTGCAGAATTTCTGAGTAGGCGTGGATAGGATTGGGATGGGATGTGAGAGAAGTTGAGCACTTTCTCAGTGATCAGGGTAACAGAAAATTGTTGTTATTGTTCTTTGTGTTCAGCTGTAGAGAATTCATATTCTGTTATCTCTGCCTGCTTTTGGAAAGTTGATATCTGTCTTGAGCTTTAATGATGTAGAGAAGGAAAACTTTATAGAAGGTTTATAATGTAGGTTATCTCTCAACAATAATTTCTAATGATCTCTGAATACTCATGTACTTCATTCATCCATTCATCCAGTGATAACTACTCTTTTTCTCTCTCCCCGCTTTCCACGCCAGGGTGCCACTATTAAACGTCATGAGCTAACAGGAGATATTACAGTAGCAAGAGTAATCCATGGCGGATTAGCAGATAGAAGTGGTAAGATGAATTTAAAGCATGCAACAGAGAGGGATTGTTGGGTGGGTGGTTAGGATTATTTTTAATGTCTGACTTTTCAGGGTTCTGTGAATTTGCTCATTTTTGTGAATTGATTTCTGAGTAAATTAGAAAGCTAATGACTCTTCTTTTTTTCTTTGTTATAAATATACATGTATATTATGGTTATTTTGTCGATAGGTTATTATTATTATTATTTATTAATTAATTTATTTATTTATATAGCACCATCAATGTACATGGTGCTGTACAGAGTAAAACAATAAATAGCAAGACCCTACCGCATAGGCTTACATTCCAATAAAATCATAATAAAACAATAAGGAGGGGAAGAGAATGCACCAAACAGGCAGTATAAAAGTCAGAACAAAATCAAGTTTTAAAAGCTTTAGGAAAAAGAAAAGTTTTTAGCTGAGCTTTAAAAGCTGCGATTGAACTTGTAGTTCTCAAATGTTCTGGAAGAGCGTTCCAGGCGTAAGGGGCAGCAGAAGAAAATGGACGAAGCCGAGCAAGGGAAGTAGAGACCCTTGGGCAGGTGAGAAACATGGCATCAGAGGAGCGAAGAGCACGAGCGGGGCAATAGTGTGAGATGAGAGAGGAAAGATAGGAAGGAACTAGACTGTGAAAAGCTTTGTAGGTCAACAGGAGAAGTTTATATTGGATTCTGAAGTGAATGGTTGATGAAGAACTATCATTGCCTCCTACTTACCCCAAAATCAGGAATGTGCTAGAATGGTCACTTCTGTAAATAACCACTTTTGTGGGTATGACACAAAAACCCAAGTGCTTTAAGTGATCTGCCCATTGGGCAGGTTTGCTGAGCTGCAATTTTGAAATAAAGGCTGTTCCAGCATTGTTGCGCATTCATGGTTCTATTTAACATTTTGATGTTCAGGCTTCCCTATTGCAGGAGCTGTATAAGTGCATTTGGCTGAATGCACTTACAAGCCGCTTTGCGGACCTTCACACTCAGTGCGTGAAGGCCTCTGAGCTAGCCGGGTGTGTGGGACGCTTGGGGGCAGGTGTGTGTGCATGCAGTTTGTCCCAACCTCAAAATAGCCCTATACATGATGCATAGGGCTGATCACTTTCAGAATCACATAGAATCATAGAGTGGTAGAGTTGGAAGGGGTCTATAAGACCATCGAGTCAAACTCCCTGCTCAGTGCAGGAGCAAACGCCTTCCTTTAAAGTGTAGGAACATAGGAAGCTGCCTTAGATGGAGTCAGGCCATTGGTCCACCTCGCTCAGTATGTTCTCCTCTGACTGACTGAAGCTCTCCAGGGTTTCAGACAGGAATCTTTCCGATCCTACCAGGAATTGCTGGGGATCAACTGGGGGCCTTCTGCGTGTAAAGCAGGCGCTCTACTCAAGAAGTGTTTCTCAAACTGTGGGGGCAGATCTGTCAGCGTGGGGTGGGGGCAATGGAGAGAGGGAGGGAGAGGGAGGCTCCTCAGGCAAATGGACTCTTCCTTCCAGCGATATCCGAGACAGAGAGAATTTGAATGTCTCCTAGCAAAGGATCCTCCCGGATCCATTGCTGAGTTTTTGGTGGGACGGTTGCTCCATTTGCACTGTCATCCCAGTTTGATCGGAATAGAGTTGCTGCTTTGCTTTTATGACGCTTCCTTATTTGTGGCTTCAGTTGAGGCCAGTGCTATCTTGTTATATTCTTCTAATACTGGCATGAGATTAGTATCCCGGCTTACCCGTCCTTGCACTCAGCAGCAGGTTGTATTCGCACAGCTGTGAGCAAGGATCTCTGCATGCACAATTTTGGAATAGACCTTGGAGCTGGTGGCCTGGAAGGTCGAGTAAATTTAGAAGGGGAGCCCAAGCTCAAAAAGTCTGAAAAGCGTTGCCTTTTGGGCTTGGGAAGGTCCAGATATCTATCCCATAGGTAGGGAAATGGAGCATTCCAGCACCCGAAGCCAGGGTTTGCCAGTGCCTAGAGACTGGCGAAGGTCTAATGCGTTAACACAGCCATTAGAAGTAGCATTTGGGTTTGTGTTTCTGCCAGGACCACAGTAGGAAGGGAAAAGTGTAAAGTCCCTCTCTCCACCACCACCCCTGTGGTCCTGATGGTGCTCGGACCTTTGCGCAGCTGCTATTTACATTACAAAAGATGTGTATTCACACAATATCGCATCTAGTTTGGCCCTGGGAGTCCTCTGTGAAGTTGTAAATCTGTCTTGCCCAACCTAGTGCCCTCCACATCTGGGGATGCTGCAAGTTGTAGTCTGATACACCTGGAGGGGCTCCAGGTTGGGCAGGGCTGCTGTAGATAAAACCTGAGTGCGGGAGGGCATGTGTGGGTGTGTCTTTCACTTTGTGCTGGACTTAGGATAAGCCTTGCCTGACACAAAGCAAGAAACCCTTCTCCCTCTGTGGTCCCATGAAAATAAAACTTGGAGGGTAGGGCTCCTCTCACTTTGTGCCAGGTATCTGAGAAGTGGAGTGAGGGAGTCTCATTTGGCTCACTGCTCGTCACTGGTAAATGGGAACCACTGACGGGGTGGTTTTTTTGGGGGGGGGGTTGCCAAAGGATTCTTAAAATCCTGGGGTTGGCACTGGAATGGACTCAAGGAGGATTCATATAGGACAGCCTTCCGCAACCCAGTTCTCTCCAGACGTTCTAAACTGCAACTCCCATCATCCCCAGCGAGGCTTGTTCATTTTGGGGAAGTCCAGCCCTTTTGGGGTCCAATGGATCCCTGCAACAGACCCAACTTGACTTGCATTTGCAAGCCAAGCCACGCAACGCCTCCCGAAACTTCACCGGGGCGGTGTGGGTTACGCAAAATTGCACGTGAATTTTTGCAAAATCGTGGGTGTAAATGACACCATTTGCATAAAATAATGAGTATAAATGGTTTAATTTGTTCATCACACACACACACACACACACACACACACACACACCAAGAAAAATCCAAGAGTTGGCCCAACTCATGTATAATCAAGCCGGAATCGGGTGGGGCTGAACCTCTGACATACTAATTCCCAGCCAGCATGGCCATGGTCCAAGATATCTTGAGGACCATCAGATTGGGCAAGGCAGATACAGGCTACACCTTTTTGAGAGAATAGAGCATGAAGTCTACTATTCTGATTTGTGTGTGGATCTGGGAATGCTCTGATAATACAGTCCCTTTCTCCAGAATTCTGGAAAAATATCCTGGCATCTCTCGGAAGTTCTGAATACTTTTGTCTCCCTCTTCCCTGGCAAAACTCTCAGTGTTGTCCCTTTTTGTTGTAGGGTTGTTGTATGCTGGAGACAAACTGGTAGAAGTGAATGGAGTTCCAGTGGAGGGACTGGAGCCAGAGCAAGTAATCCACATTTTGGTATGATGATTACCCCCTTTATGTTGCTAATAGCGCCCAATGGGGACATGGAATCAATGCAAATAAGAGGAGCCTAAGAAA